>NW_027491705.1:0-507500 GCF_021521415.1 Bidens hawaiensis
ACTAACACAGTGATTAACTTCGAGCCGGTGGTTTGTGAATAGTACTATTGGTTTGACAAACCCAAACGGAGCCGGCATGTATTGCTGAGACCATACCCCGTTTGCACATGACCATAAATATACAACACGCTATGTAGTGTTAGACATAGCTACTTGGGGCATGTTGTGGGTGGAAAGGGGCCACAGTGGTTGATTGAGCGTGGGAAATGGATGCACGCAGCACATACAGTCAAGGCTTCAATGTAGCTTAGCATAATTACATCATTTACATACATACATACTTATTTCATGATGACAAGTGTTAACTTGTGAACACTCATTACTATTTTCCTGAAACTCGTGAAACTCACCAACTCTAGTAGTTGACCCGTTTTAAAGTGCTTTTCAAGTGTACCTAAATCGGAATGATTTGGTGATCTGTTACTTGCCCAAGGTGTGTGGTTGATGCTATGAGAATAGAAGCAAGAATACTAGTAGTAAGATCGTATAGTTAACGAACTAGTTTTGTTTGTATCACCTAGACTGTAAAACAATGATAGAACAAAGAAATGTAATATATTGTAAATTAGTTTGTAATATTTCTTTATAAACAATGTGTTGATACCAGAGGTGTCTGTTACATTCCCGTTTTACGCTTCCGCATTGTGCTAGTCGGGGTGTGACACTAAATCATTTCCGTAATAAAACAAAACAACATAGATGCTCGAGTGACCCGGAAAACGCTACAAATGGGTAATATGACAAGTCCACTTATATATAGGATGTACCAGCGGCGTATCCACCATGACCTTATTATATTATATATCATTTATACTTTTGTCCTATAGTCCCACGGTTCTAAGTTGTTCGCACACTAACGTACCAACCATGACTTCCATGCGAGGGTTTCGGTAATTACGCGTGCACTCATAATTATTTATTTCATCGTATGGTCCTCATGTTTCGTTCCGTTGGGTGGGTTAAAATCATACATACACGTTCAAGAAAAATCCATTTTTTTTTGAAAATCAAGATAAAAATTCAGAATAAAGGAGAAACAAAAGTTAACGATCATTGAAAAATAAAGAAAACCATTGAAGTCAAATATCAAGATAACTAGTTCAACACCAAAATTATTAGAGTTAATATATATCGAGATAGAACGTTCGAAAGACGTAACAAGTTGTCGGGTATTAAAACGAAAAAGAAAAACTCTTTTTATAGCAACAAAAAATAATCATCACAATAGTTAAGTCGAACATACGGAACATTAGAGGTCATGAGAGGCAAAAAAATTGCGTAAACATAATCATAAGAAACTCTCAAAATTAGAGAAAAATGACGCAAAGTTGTTAGTTGCGATATTCCCGAAGAAGTTTAACCGTTACGGGGAGGACGTAAGTTTGTGACGCTTATATTGAGATAATGATAAATCGTAAATGAGAATATAAAATCAATAAAATAAAATGGATGCATATGGTTCCTATTAGATAGCTATGTCTTAACCAAGTATACAGCTCCGGTTCAAAGTGACCGGTCATAGGCAGTTAAATTTAGTTGATCATGAGCAAACAATTATAATTCTAAAGATAAATATAAGCAATGCGTTTGGTGCTTTGTGAGGAAAGTAAGTGAAGATGGATATATCAAATGTAAACACGAATTTATTAATAATGTTGAAAATGTGAGAATGAGGAGAGATTATTCAAAAAAAAGAAGAACAAATACAAAGTAATAAATGCGAAAATAATGAATAAAAATGTTGCTTGCAGCGTTTGTCTTCTTGGGGTAGGTAGCTCTTTGGGCATAAGAATTAGTGTGAAGTGGTGCCATGATTCCTAAGTTGAAATTTTCATTGGCTTAACTCATTTGGGTTTACTCGGCTTGGTTTGGTTGAGGTTGAATAGCTTAGATGGGTTGGGCTTGCATTAGTTGGGCTTGCTCGGCTTGGGATTGGAAAGTTTGGGCTTGATATATTTGGAGTTGATTGGTTGGGGTTGGGTAGGTTTGAATTTGATAAACGAGTTTTGGACATGTGTTGCGAAGATGGTTTGGGCTACCGCAATAATAGCAGGCTCGTATAGTTGGGAGAGATGGAACATAAGGTAGGGCATATGGTTAGGAAAATGATTGAGTGATGGGTTGGGGAATAGAGGAGTTGAGTTACGTTTTCATAGGCTCTCGACAATATTGGGTGAGGTGGCCGAATCGGTGGCAATTGGTACATACCCGGCAAGTGGATTGGGCCGGATGGTGACGTTGGCAAGTGTTGCAATATGGGTGTGGGCCGGTGTATGGTTTCTTGGTTGGAGGGACTTGTTGGGCTTGTGATTGGGCTAAGACATAGTTTTGTGAGTTGGGCTTTTGTTTGTTATTGTGGTAATGAGATGAGTTATGGTTGTGTTTAGAGGATTCAGGCCTTGAGGATTCGGGCTTTAAGGATTCGGGCTTGGACTCTTTAGCGGGCTTATTATTGGGCTTTTTAGCGTCAAGGTCCTAGCCTTAACGTGGTTTTCAGTGAGGGTACCGGCTAGGGTGATGGCATCACGAAGTTCCTTCGGGTCACGACTAAGGACGGAATCTTGGATTTTCATCGGCAAACCCGTGATGTACTTGTCAATGGCACGCTCCAAGGGAGTGACTATATGCGTGATAAGGATGCTCAATTCGTGGAATCGGTTGTTGTAAGCGGTATTATCACCTCCCTCTTGCTTCAAATCCTAGAATTCTTCTTCCAACTTCCAGAGTTCATATTTCGGGCAGAATTTTTCTAACATGAGCTTCTTGAGGTCATCCCATGGCAACCTCAGCCCCAATGTCTTTCTTTTTGCTAGTCCACCAAGTAAGGGCATTCGATTTGAAAACACTTGATACATACATGGTCTTTTTGTCATCTGGGCATGCATAGTGGAGGAACACGCTCTCCATGTGCTCGAACCATTGAAGAAGGGTTGTAGCACCCTCGGTCCCAAAGAAGTCGGTCGGGTTAGGTTGGTGAATTGCTTGATAGTGAAAACATTAGAGTTTGCGGGAACAGTTGCGGCATTCACGGCTTGGAGTTGAGAGATGACCATAGGGAGGGCTTCCACAATTCCCTTTGTAATGCGGGACGACATGCGATGGCCCGAGTTGCCGACGCGGCGTTTACGGTTACTGAGGCTAGACGACATACTGCAGGATAAAATGTGTAAAATTTATGAGACTTGGATAAATGTTGTAAATTTATAAGTTTGTGTAAATTGATGCTTGTGAATTATATTTAACATTTGAGGTTGAGTTTGTGGTTGAGGTTGAAAATGATGCCATTTATGAGGCTTGATTTTATAAGTGTTGACGTTTATGAGAAATAAATAAATAAATATAACATAACTTAGAATTGAAATATAAAGTTTCATTTGTTGGTTAGGATTTCATGAACCACCATGGTTCCTTCCAACGAAATAAATACATAAATATAACATAACTTAAAATTGAAATATAGCGTTTCATTTGTTGGTTAGGATTTCATGAATCACCATGGTTCCTTCCAACGAAATGAAAATATCGAGAACCAAATGAAATTGTTGAAATATTCATGTATTAATTTCACAAAATCGTTGAAAATTGAGTTGTGAGGGGTGTTGAGATAGGTGGTCGAAGTACTTCGGGAACCACCCCGTCTTTGTGAACTTCACCCAACTATTCAACTAAAACATAATACGGAAAACCAAGTTTAGCCACGTATCACCGTGAATTCGTTATAAATTAAGGATGCGATCGTCACATGACCACGATTGATACAATGAGGGTAGTAGATTGGTGAACGTTTGGTGTGGTACGCTTTGGCTTAACAAGTTTCACACTCACGCCTCACTCTCCAAGAAGGCAACCAGGTCTCACGGTTGATTTAGATGTATGCGCATTGCACTTCCTTAGGCTCGCAAGCCTTGGTGTCAAGGGATCGGTGTACAGATGTGCCCCCCTTACAGTTACTACGTATCTGTTACACGAATCATCCTCAAGGAGAGGGGAGGTAAAAGGTGGGAATTCTTAAAGAATTTCCCGATTTAAAATCGTCCTAAAATTTTGAAAAAAATGATTTTGAGGCATAGCCTCGGAACAAGTGTGTGCTTTCGTGTACAATTGTATATAATAAACAATTTAAATAAATTAAGCTATGTACAAAAATTTAAACAAGTAAGGTGCACGTATAGGAACACGTATAGGGACCCTAAGCATACTACTAGGTCGTTACGTTTAACCACCTATCCTATAGCCTTCGGCTTTGATACCAATCTGTGACACCCCAACCTACGGCGGAATATGATCATACTACCAAGGATGAGGATGATGATGAGATACCAACCACCAAACATAAAATAAACACATAGTCACATTTACACGTATAACTAATTGAGCAATATCATATAACGCAAATAGTGGAATTGTAGTGAAAAATTATCGCATAACGCCCCCAAAATGTAAAACGGTAAAAAGGGGATGTGAATTACTTACCTTTAGTGAGTGGATTCGTGAGGATGAGATAATAATAAAAGAAAATGAGGGTGAATACGTTCAAACCTTCGTGATACATCAACAAAGATGCCCTAATTGATATGATAGTATTAATAAACCAAGAAAATTAATGAGACAAAAAGATTTGAGACTTAATGTGTTATTATGGGTTTGATCCTCATTATTGCGATTGATAATCGGTTAGAAAGATTTGAAGTTGTTTTAGGGTTTAGATTATTTTATTTATTAACTAATTTTAGTATTACATTATTATTATTGTTGTTGTTATTATTATTTTTATTATTAGTGTTAATATTATCATTTGGTAAGTGATATATTTTATCCATATTTATATTTTCAAGTAAATGAATTTTATTAATAACTAACCAATATTAAGTATCAATAACATTATATATATGTTTAATAAAAATTAATATTAATTATTTTAAAAATATATATTCATATGGAGAAAATTATCCGGACCTTTAAGCTAGATCGGTTTGGAAAGAAAATATAAATAAATGAATAAATAAATAATATTTGTGTATGCAAGTGTATAAAAAAATATATGTAAATATTTAATGTATGTTTATGTGTGTATATGTATACATACTTATAGATAGGAACAATATGACGCGAAACCATGGCCAAAATAATACCACTTGGTTTCGGTTATATTAAAATAATGTTTATTTATTATTATTATCATTATTGAGGCAATTAAAACAATGGATTAAAAAAATAAACAGAACCGGGTCCAGGGGGTTCGAACTAGCGCCCTGGGCCGGTTTAATGGCTTTAAACGAAACGCACCAGCCATCAGGTTGGTGCTTCAGCTTGTGTTTATTACCATTTGGAAAAGTAATTAACCAGACCCAAACCAGAACCAATTTCAAATACAAACCCTAAGATTCAAATTAAGTTTAATCGTTTGTTGTTAGCCAAAATTGATTTAGAGGTTTCGTTAATTGAGTACAAACGAGTAATTAACATAATTCAATTACCGATATTGATGACGAACCAGAGGAAAACGATGGTTAGGGCTTCACGGCTTCAACTCGAGGGTGATAAGGGCTAGATCAGCTTTGTACGTTGCAATTGAATTAGGGTTTACGGTCGTCGAGGTGCAGAGATGGTGTGTGCAGATTTAATTGAATTATACTTGTCTATTTATAGTGCAACTGGGTTCATATGGCCGCGGGTTCGGGACTTGTTCATATTAGCTGTCAATTAAAATCGTTTCCTCAATTAAACCGTCGGTGGGTGGTAGTTTTGGTTAACAATTGATTGTGCAAGATCAATTTCGCGATTAAGTCGAAGATTAAGGAACAAGCAAGTGAGGGGGGGGGGGGGTATGTCGGCTGATGAGGGTGGAAGAGAAAGAAAGAAAGTTTGAATACCGTTTTGCCATATGGTCCTTAAACTTTTGTGAGACCCCGAATCCCAGGAATCCTACAGTTGGTAATCACATCCATAAATTCACAAAAATTTAAAACCAAATGATTCGTTTTATTTAAAACAAGTTCAGAGTTAATAACAGCGGAAAAAGTGTAAGTAATTAAAAATCCCAAATACGGGTACAAGTGTCCAAAAATCAAATATAAATAAAATATCTGTTTTATTTGAAATCCTCGACCAGAAATGCCTTCAACTTTCCGAGTAGCATCCCACACGTCCAAGCGGTAGCATCCACTTTTTAACCTGAAAGTCAATCTAACATACACACAAAGTCAGCTTGAGCTGAGTGAGTTCAACTTTTCATAAACGACATTCATTAAAAATTTAAATTCCATGAGTATGGAATGTAGGGGAAAATCATGAGTACATAAATTCATAAATAGCTTTTCTTAACCAAATCATAAGTAAATAAAACATTAAACATCTTTTTCACACAGCACGGGCCTCCTCACCCCGGGTCTTCCCCGAGTAATATATTTGACCCAGCCGCGTCATAAACATGCAACACGGGCCTTCTCACCCCGGGTCCTCCCTAAGTAATATATTTGACCCGGTCATAGTTTACCATCACATTCACATTTACATACACATTCACTTACACACATACAAACATCAAATTCAAACATTCAACCAAACCATATCATCACATTCAATCCATAAATAATGGATAATCTAGAAATTAATACTAGGCTTAATAGTATCCTCGAGCCTAGACCATAAATAATATATGTAACCTTAAAGGATACAAGACCATAAACGAGTCTAAAATATCCTAAAGCCTATAAGATAATTCAAATATAACTTTCAAAATGCACAATCATGAGTGAGACCATGTAGTACCATTCAAATAGTTGTAACCGGTAAAATCGTATAAATTGGATTTCGGTGTGTATGCTAGCCCAAAACGTAAAAAGAGTAAAAAGGGCATCATGAACTCACCTGGAACCAATCGAACACCTTCAACGAGCTAGGAAATCCCTAAGTGCACAATCACAAGCACGGGTCTGTAAATTATACACAACACGTTACTAAACTAGTCCGTAAGAATACTCTTGCCTAATGGGCCGTTCAAGCCCAACACTTTGGCCCAAGGCCCAACAACTTAGCCCAAGGCCCAACAACTTGGCCCTAGGCCCAAAACTTGGCCCAAGGCCCAACACTTTGGCCCAAGGCCCAATAATTTAGCCTAAGGCCCAACAACTTGGCCCAAGGCCCAACGACCTGGCCCAAGGCCCAACACTTGGCCCAAGGCCCAAGGATAATCAAATCAGGTCGAATGCGCGTGTAATAAACCTTAAAACCATTTGTTAAACGACTCAGCCCCGAATGGACCAAATTCCATTTTAAATCTTTTCATTCATCAAGATTATGTCACCCGAGTTGATAGGGTTGACGGTTCCTTTTTACAACTCTTACTTTAACGTTTAAACGAAAATTCGCGCACAGCCGACTCGATTGACGAAGCACTAACCACAACAGTCCCGAGTATCAAAAAAATAATTTTTCCACAGCCCTTAAACCCCCCTAGGGCTGTACAAACTGATTCGGTCGGTCACCCGATCAATTAACGCATCAAACTCAACAATTTGCAATTCTACACCCGATAAACCCTAGTTTTCGAACTAAAATCGATTGACCGACCTAAACACCTCCATTGGACATGGAATTTTAGTATGATGCAAGTGACATACCTAGTAAGATTTTGGTGCAAAAACCCTAATCAAAACAGCCCCGGAATTCCTCAATTGGACAGCCACCATACAAGCCTACAACAAGTCATTTAACGATCAATACGCGATGTATAAGGTTGGTTTAAGGTGTAAAAGACTAGAGGGGAGATGGGACTAACCTTGAATTAGATTTTTATGCCTTAATGTTGTCTAGAAAAAAGAAAATCGAAGGCCTAATCCCAGCTGCTTGTTGCGATCGGCCAGGCAAGGAGGAAAAGAAAGCTAGGGTTTGTTTTATGTTATAAAATAATAATTTACACTCTAGTCCCTCCAGTATTAAGTGTGTAGCAACTTGGGTGGAAAGTTAAGTGAGAAACGTTTACGAGGGTGGCCATGAGCTCTCGGGAGAATGCCGGGTCAAGCCCGAAGGTGTACGCAATCACTACAAGGCTAAATCTTTTATCGGAAATTTTCAGACGTTACAACTTTGGTCAAGGGTGTAAAGGATGATCAAAATTTAGTTAAGGGTTAGTTTCGTATATCTTTGATAGTTGATATGAGCAAATAAATAATTAAATAAACAAACAAATAAAATAAAAAAAATGTGTCGGGTTTTAAAATCCAAACTTTAACGAATGTTACATCTCGGAGGTAACCGCCTCGCGGTAGGTATTGGGCTCACCCTCAACCATGTAGCTCACGAAATTGGGACCGAAAGATTTTTCAATCCTTTGTCTTTTGCTTCGTCTAAGCTCACATTCCTCAATTTCGGGTCGTTCATGTCTCTCATCATGAACCGTATCATCAATCGCTCTTGATGTACTTGCTTCATTAACCGCTCTTGATGAACTCGCATATGTTTTCCTTAAACAGGGAAACACATTTTCGAAAAATTCGTTGGTCCTCCACTCAAATAGTGCCTTCATGTACATTGGGATTCTTGGACTCATGTACAAGAAACCTATGCACATTACTATGGTGTACATATCCAGTGAATATACAATCCACGGTTTTAGGTCCTATCGTTAGTGCCTTTGGTGGCGGAACCGTCACCTTGGCGAGGCACCCCCACACTCGAATGTATTTGTATGAAGGTTTTTTACCCTTGTATAACTCATACGGAGTAACGTCCGTTTTCTTACGGGGTATCTTATTCAAGATATAATTGGCCGAGAGAATAGCCTCCCCCCACAAGTCATAGCTCACGCACGAGCTAATCAACATGGCATTCATCATCTCTTTCAATGTACGGTTCTTTCGTTCCGCAATGCCATTTGATTGTGGAGAATAAGGTGGGGTACACTTATGTATTATGCCACTTTTTGCGCATATTTCCGCAAATGGTGAAACATATTCACCACCCCTATCACTTCGCAAAGTTTTTATTCTCCGTTTTTGTTGATTTTCAACCTCATCTTTATACAAGATAAACTTGTCTATTGCTTCATCCTTACTTTTGAGTAAGTATACATAGCAATACCGAGTACTATCATCAATGAATGTGATGAAATACTTATTTCCATCTCTTGTGGGAGTGGCTTTTAAATCGCACACATCGGTGTGGATTAAATCAAGAGGTTCAGTTATTCTTTGAACCAATTTAAAAGACTTTCTCGTTAGTTTGGATTCAACACATGTTTCGCATTTATATCTTGAATCGATTTTAAAACATGGAATGCTATTTAATTTAATTAAACTTCGAATTGAATTAAAATTTACATGTCCTAGTCTACCATGGCAAACATAAGAATTAGAATTTGACAACTCAAGCATGTAAATAGAAGTTTCAATTTAATTCATAGAATTTTTGACAACAATTACATTCAATTTGAATATAGCATTGTCGGCGTAGCCCTTGCCGACAAACATTCCATTTTTTGATAAAATAAATTTATTCGATTCAATCACCAAGCGAAATCCGTGCTTGTTGAGCATCCATCCCGAGACAAGATTCTTGCGAATCTCGGGAACATAGAGAACTTTGGTCAACGTGAGCTCCTTGCCGAAAGTCCACTTCAAGACTACATCGCCTTCCCCCATGATGTCCGCAGTCGCTTTATTTTCCATGTAAAGCTTCTGGTCACCCGCCGCATCTTTGAAATTATTAAAGAGTTGTTTGTCGCCGCAAACATGACGGGTCGTGCCGGTGTTAACGTACCACCCTTTGGGAGCGTCTCCCACAAGGTTGACTTCCTCGATGAAAGCCGCTTCCTTGGTAATCATCGCCACGAGAGGAGCTCCATCCTCGTCCACCAAATGCGTGCGCTCGCGCTTCGGTTTCTTGCACTGGTTCGCCCGCTGCCCCATCTCGTTACAGTTGTAACATGGTCTTTGGAAAGGTGGAGGCTTCTTTTTCACAGCCCCTTTCTTCACCTTTCGCTTTCCCTTTGTTACCTTTGCCTTTGCCATTGTTGCCCCCTTTGGAGGATTGACCGTACTCGACTAAGTTAGCCTTGGCAGAAACATCCACTAGACTACCTTGTTGAGCTCTCTTATTGCCTTCTTCTATCCGAAGTCGAACAATAAGATCATCAATGGTCATCTCCTTTCGCTTGTGTTTAAGATAATTCTTAAACTCAACCCAACTAGGAGGCAATTTTTCAATTATCGCTGCCACTTGAAATGTCTCACTAAGTGTCATTCCCTCAGCAAAGATGTCGTGAAGTATAACTTGCAACTCTTGGACTTGACTAATTACAGTCTTGGAGTCAACCATTTTATAGTCCAAGAAACGGGCGACAACAAATTTCTTTGTTCCCGCATCCTCCGTTTTGTACTTTTTGTCTAAAGACTCCCATAATTCTTTGGCAGTCTTTATTGAAGAGTACACGTTATACAACGCGTCAACTAAACCGTTTAACACATAGTTTTGACATAAGAATTCCGAATGCTTCCACGCATCTACCGCACTCAAAGTTTGAGCGTCGGTCTCCCCCTCCGCGTTAGTGCCTAAGGGAGCGGATTCTGTCAAGAACCTCACAAGGTTCAAGGTGGTCAAATAGAAGAACATCTTCTGTTGCCACCGTTTAAAGTGCAAACCTGAGAACTTTTTGGGTTTTTCAGCGTGATTAGCCATGGTAGTCGCTCCTATCATAACGGACAAAGGCGTACCGGTAACCTTGCTCGATGACGGTGATGCCATTTTTTCTGAAAAATAAACTATGCTAAGTTAGTTTTTCGAAAATATTAATAGTGGTCGCTCCCACTAAATTAAAGTTACGTGAAACTTTTTAATCTGAACTCTCGAATTAACCAAAGGTGTTCTAAGTCCAACTTTGAAGGGACCAAACAATGGGTTTTTCTAAGAGTTTCGCGTTAAAAAATCTGAATTGTAACCGGTTTCCGTTTCTACAAAGTCGCTCATTTGAATAGAAGCAAAAAACAAATGTTTTTTAAAAACACAAGCGCGTGAAACAAAACTAGTTTGAGTCACACGAGAATGTTTTGAATACACGAACGGTGGTTTTTAAAAATTTGTTTTAAGATTGTAGGAAATCTTTCACATATAAAAAAACACATTAATAAAATGATTGCAATACAAGGAATCAAACCTATCTAGGAAAGTAAGTAAATTACAATACGAATTACACCGGAAAAAATCAAAATTACAATACAATTGAAATAAATAATGCAAGAAAGGTGTAGAAGAAGAATGATGTTGTAGTCTTTGTGGCCGAGGATCGTGTTTTACACGGGGCCTTTAAAACAAATTACGGATCTCTTCCAGTTTTGTTTCCCATGGTACAACGGCCTAAGCAATATGTACTGTCAGGGAAGGCTCTAGCACCCGAATAGTACCTTAGAGAAAATGATGAAGATGATTAAGAATGTTGGAATTCTTTATATAGAAAGTTGAAAAAAACACAAGAGAGAAAGTGTTATTTGGTGTGTATTTCAACTAAGGAATACCTTGGTATTTATAGTTGAAAAACCAACTCATTCAACATAATCACATAAGTTGAAACTTCAATCACCATTAATTAAACCTTTAATTTTTTGACCAAATTAAAAAAATCATTAACCAAAACTTTAATTTTAATTGACCAAATTAAAAAACAATTGACTAACAACTTAGAATAAAACAATTCAAAAGTTTAAACATACCTTTTTTTGTTCACAAAAATTTTCCAACAGAAAGTAATTAATTGCTGCTACTAGCACACTGCATCCGGTGTCTGTCTTCACCTACCCACAAATGACCACCTACCTACCTACCACCACCTTCAGAATTACAAATACATCCTCTCTCTCCCAATCCAATGGCTCACTCTCACTCTCACTCTCGCTTTGTTGTTTGTTTTTCAGATCATAACAATTATAATATTTCAGAATGTCTTCATTGTCAAGAAACCCAGGTGGAATCATCAAATGCAAAGGTAGTACCTACCTATTCAATTCAATTGATAATAATATCTGATTGATTATTTAGAAACTAAATAAAATAATAAATTGTAATAGGTGCAGTGGCATGGGGAGCAGGAGAGGCAATGACAATACAAGAGGTGGAGGTCAGCCCCCCGCAACCCTCCGAAATTCGGATCAAGGTTGTTTCCACTTCCCTCTGCCGCAGTGACGTCACCGCCTGGCTGTCCAAAGTAAGTTATCCGGCCTATTGCACACCTGAGCTAGAGCCGAGCTGATCCTGAGCTTGAAAAACTAGTATATAAATTAATTAGCAACAAGTGAGCCGATCCTGAGCTGAACTCAACCTCGGCTCGCTTACACCCTAGACTCAAAGTAACATGTTAGATTAGATTGGATTCTTCTATACTCATGTGAAGGAATTATTGGAAAAAATTGAAACAGATTTTATTCTTCTTGTTGTAAGGTTTTCTTCTTTAACCAAATTTTGTTGTTGGAGGATGTTTTGATATGGGAAATTTTCATTAACATTTTAAAAAAAATTATATATACACGCGCACTCACACACTAAATTTCGTATATATTTTTTTTCAAACTTATTAATTTTATAACTACAAGTTTTCAAATGCTTTAATCTTTGACCGATTTTGACCAATTTTGCTTTGGCCGACTACCAGTTTGTTGGTCTCGTTTGGTGAAATTGAATCGGTAATATACTAGTTTTTAGTGACTAATCACGATTTTTACAACACAGAATTAAGATTTGATTTTCCATAACTAGATATGGAGAAAGAGCCAAGTATGTATGGATCATCTTAAAGCGCCTGATAACTTGATCATTTGCTTTCAATTTGGATACCATACCTTAGGTGGCACTGCTTGCTATTTGTAAAACACACACCCAAACAACCACTTATGCTTAACTAAACTGCTTATCTGTTTATTGTGCTTTGATAACAATAAGCTGTTTTGAGAGTCTTTGGGTACTGAAACTGCTTATCTGATTTTTTTTATTAGTGAATTAAGCTGTTTTGGATAAGTAGTTTGAAGTTGGTTATTCTAGAATTGTTGTACTAAAAAACCAATAAACATACAAGTCATATTAATAAGCAATCTCAAAGAACTCTGTTTTGTTATGAAATCCTCAACCCTGTATGAATACAAGTTTACACAAACACACCTAAAGTATAACAGCAGGATAAACCGAAGGTTTGGAGTAGTTATTAATACCTTATAAGTTGAATATACTTAAATCTACAAATTTTTCTTACTTGATACTTAGTATTACATGCCCTGAACATTTGGTTACAACTTGATTGTTTTTTCATCATATTTGAGGGGAAACATAATATCAAACGTAACCTGTTGACTGTTGTGGTCGCATGATAGATTTGTTTAAGGAAGCATGCTTTTTTTCTTATGTCTTTTTTTGTTTCTTGGTTTGATTATCTTTGTTATAAAACATTCTAATATTTGGAATTTGCAGGGACAACCTGCATTATTTCCTCGGATATTTGGCCATGAAGCATCAGGGTAACTACTCACACTCCTGCTTTCTTGAAAAAAAAAAAAAAAAAAAAAAAAAACAGAAAAGAGCACAAAAAAAAAAACAAAGAAAATTGTAACCAGCATGATTAGAATTTTTGTAATAAGCTTCCAATCAAATAATTATGGCCATGAACTTATTTCGATTATACTTTGATAGACCTTTCTGATAGAATTTTTAGTGAAATATGACTTTTCATATTAATCACCTCCTCTAGTTATTTTCCAGAAAAAAATGCTGAATTTTTCATGGTGGATTTTGCAGGATTGTTGAGAGTGTAGGAGAAGGAGTAACTGAATTTGTAGAAGGTGACCATGTTCTAACTTTGTTTATTGGAGAATGCATGAGTTGCAAACACTGCGTTTCTAGTAAAAAAAGCAACATTTGTCAACAACTGGGCTTGGAAAGAAAGGGCTTTATGCATAGTAACCAAAAGTCACGTTTCTTTATCAAAGGGAAGCCCGTATACCACTATTGTGCGGTTTCTAGTTTCAGTGAGTACACTGTTGTTAACGCGGGCTGTGCTGTCAAAATTACCAAAGACGCCCCTTTGCACAAAGTTTGTCTCCTCAGTTGTGGAACAGCAGCAGGTAAATTCATTTTATATGCATATTTGGTGATGAATACACACACACACACACACACACCCACCCACCCACCCACTCACCCCACCACACATGTATACATGCAAACCATTGATTGTGTTGACAACTACAAGCTGGAATATTTCAATAGGCTTGGGTGCAGCTTGGAATGTTGCTGATGTGTCTAAGGGATCAACTGTTGCCATTTTTGGTTTGGGAACTGTAGGGTTATCTGTAAGTATGCCAACCTAAGTTTTTTATTAGTTATTTTATCTGGTAGGTTTTTTCAATTATCAATTTTTTTTTTATCAATAAGGTTGCACAAGGTGCCAAAATTCGAGGAGCATCCAGGATAATTGGAGTGGACACTAATCCAGAAAAAAGTGAAAAGGGTTTGTTTTTAATGGTTTACTTCTAGTTCTCTGCTAAAAAGAGGCGCGCCTCGTGTAGTTTCGGGTCAAAAATTGGTCAAAGTTAGGGTTTGTATGAGCTTCATATGATGAAACAACCAAAGGCTTCACTTCAGAAGTTATGAAAAGTTTACTTGATAAATAGGTTGATATGTAAAACAGATGAGAGAGATAGACACAACTTTTGGTTTTAAATAAAGCTTATGTGGTTGCACACAAACGCACATCTCACGATGCTCATAATTTTTGTTGCTTGTGCAGCGAAAGCTTTTGGAGTAACGGATTTCATCAACCCAAATGAGATCGAGGGGACGGTTCAACAAGTAACCATCTTTCTCTCTTATATTATACTGATTCTATTACCAAATCATCATGTTAACTTATATATATTTTTTTTAATTTTATTTTTTAGGTGATCAAGCAAATGACTGATGGTGGTGCGGACTATTCTTTTGAATGTATTGGAGACACTGAGATGATAACTACTGCTTTACAGTCTTGTTGTGATGTAAGTCCTTTATTAACCATTTTAGCCATCTAAATATGAAACCAGTTAAGTTCTCTCATCAAAGATACTTGTAGGGTTGGGGTGTGACGGTTACCCTCGGGGTTCCCAAGACAAAACCAGAGGTGACAGCTCACTATGGACTGTTACTTGGTGGAAGAACACTAAAAGGGTCTCTTTTTGGAGGATGGAAACCAAAGTCAGATCTTCCAAGCTTGATTGATATGTATTTAAAAGAAGAAATCGTGATCGATGACCTCATCACGCACAATCTGCCATTCGAAGACATCAATAAGGCGTTTGATTTAATGGTTGCAGGAGAGTGCCTGCGATGTGTCATCCACATGCCGAACGGATATGAGTAAGCATTGTTTTGTTTGATATGCTCTCATTATTTGTTATTAACAGAAACACAAGGTTTGATCATGTTATAACTCATGCTATTAAGATTTCATTATTTGTTATTAACAGAAACACAAGGTTTGATCATGTTATAGGTGTCATGCTATTAAGATTTCAGTTACTATGATTTCAAGAGATTTGATATTTGATACTAAACATTATATATAGTAATCTCGTATAAGACAAACAAAGTTTTGATGTGTTCAAATGAATACTGGGTCACTATAATACATTGCGTGTTCATGACGTTTTGAAGGATCCTTTGAATATGAACTCTTCTAAGAAGCCGAGATTGTTTGTTGATAACTACTAATCGAAATGTTGACGCTTGAGTCATCATCTCTTGACAAACACGACTCTCAATATACATGCGACTTATCCGCACCGATGTGTTCCATGGAACCACCAATGTTAACCAATTTTATGTTTCCCTTCTAGCATAAACTTAAAAACAAAAAGACTCGTTTATTAGTATCATTTTGAAATATTCCAAACACAAAGAAAATTATTGTAACAAGGGATAGTTACACTGTTGATTCGTGTATGATATTGTCATAGTCGTACTACCATGACCCTCATCTTGATGATCATTAGGTAAAATATGTAAATGATTTGTCGGTGAAGTCTTTACCCACACCACACCCCTTTTCGAGAGGCCTTTATCAATGATAGATCCTACATTCATCAAGGGACCATCGACAAATCATTCCCTAAATGTTCATGTTACGTGTAGTGTGGGTTGTAATCATTAAATGAGTGATAAACGAGTGATAGTAAAGTTGTAAGCATATTAAACAGATTAAAATGAGTTTTGAGTTTTATAACATGTTACTCATATAGATGAAGGTTCACGTGCTAGTGTTATTGCAACTCAGTACAATAGTGAATCATATATATTTCCCTCGTGGTGTCTTTTTTCTGTTGTTTTAATTATAAGTAGAAAATGAGAATGTATTCAGATGAAGAGCCTTATTTATATGTTATAGATGTTTTTAGATTTAGTTTATACATTAGTATAAGTTAATTGTAGAGTTAATTTAGATATTTAATGTTTCGTTTGTAACATATAGTTTAGTTATTTGTTGTATGTAACTTTCATTTTCTTATCTTGATCTCCTATTTATGATCATAACCTTCTAGTTGTAATTTATAACGTAAATTAATTACTAACTTTAAGTAGCGTAATTTGATGTTATTATTGTTGAATATGAAGTGTTTATGATTATGGAAAAATTTTCAATATTAACTTATTGAAATACTTAAATAGAACGCTATATTAAACAAAAATTAGCAATTACTTTTTAACAACGTTATTTAATGATTCATGTCCGACTCGAAAACTTATTTCCATCTTAAAACTGGGCTAAAACTAAACAATAAGGCACGTGATTATTAAATTAACAATAAAAAAGCATATTGAAAAACAATTGTGGTTCACGGTCCTAAATACTTTAATATTGGCCATCTTGGAGAATTTAAATACCTCAACCGAGGCGAAATAAAAGGGATGCTAGTGGCTGTGTAGGATCGTATAATAGACGTGTAATGCCTTGCACCATGATATCTACTCTTCAACGTTACGTGCGGTATCCATAACAAGGTAAAATGCACAAAAAATTTCTTTAACTCTTCTTATATTAATGATAACAACCAAAGTACAATTAGGATTTGACAATATTATAGAGCAAGTACTTCTGGATCACCAACTATCAAAAGTGGGGCGTATAAGTCCTTATACGGCGAATAAATATGACACATACACGCCGTCTATTATATACGACGTGCAAACTTACATGCCGTATAAACATTCCCGGCGTGTATGCTTGATATATATATATATAGTTTGCTTTGTTTCTTGTATGTGTAATTTTCATTACGAGATAATAGAATTTGTCTGCCTGTTTCATTTCTTCTTTTCTATCTGTGTCATCATTCTTTAACAATTACATGGTATCAGAGCAAGGTTATTAATTCTGCTCTTTGTTTCAAGTGGTTACTCCCATTTCACTAGTTTTCTCATCGTTATCTGATCATTTTCTTTGATCATTCTTGTGCTTTGTTCAGGAATTGATTGTTCTTTGATCAATTTCATTTGTTTCATTCAATTTCTTGTGAGATTTCTTCTCTTTTCTCCCTTTTTTCATAATTCCAGAAGTTTTAACCGTTCAAACTCTATCAAAAGTTTAAAATATGTCATACTCTTGTTTCTTAACAGTTTCTCAAAGTTTCAGATCTTTTCTTATTCTTTCTTGCTCAACATCTTGATTTTTTCATTTTGATCAACTTATACGCCATATAAGTTTCCACTTACATGGCGCATAAGTCTCTGCGAATATACTTATACCCCGTATATGTTATACGGCGCAAAATAACCTTCTTTTCGTATGTTTGTTTCGTTTTCCTATGTTTTTCAATGGCAGTTTCAAACAGTTCAGTTGTTCCAAATATGACTATTGATTCTCCAACCCTCTTTACCTTCACCCTTTAGATCATCCCGGTATGATTCTCATTTCTAAATTCTTTGACGGTAGTAGTTTCGGAGCTTGGAAAAGAGAATGACGATTACTCTGTCAGCAAAGAACAAGCTTGGTTTCATCAAAACTTTAACCATACCGGATAACGAGCAATAGCTGGCGATTTGGCAACGTTCTAATGACATGGTGATCTCATGGATTCTCAACACTCTCATCGGTGACATCAGTTGTAGTGTTTTGTATGCTGAAACTGCTCAGATTCTTTGGAGTGAGCTTAATTCCTCATATAGTTAGGCAAATGGTGCTTAATTTTATCAGTTGCAAGAGAACCTTTGCCAAATCACTCAAGGAAGCAGTGATATTGTTACTTATTTTACCAAAATGAAGTCAAACTAGGGTGAGATGAATGCGATTAATACTATTCCCTCATGCGCTTATGGAGATTCTCATTTTTTTGCTAAGAGAGATGAGGATCAAAGACTGATACAATTCCTTGTTGGCCATAATCCTAGTTATGACATGATCAGAAGTACAATTCTGATGATGCAGACTCTTTGTTCTATCAACCGTGCACATGGTATTTTAATTCAAGATGAGAAGCAAAAGGAAATTCACACCACCCCTGATTTCACTAAATATTCTGCATCTATGAATGCAAGCAGTGGAGGTCCTTTCAGTGGAGGAATGAAGAGCAAGGCCGGCAATTGGAATACCGCAAGAAGAGCTAGGCCGGCAATTGGAATACCGCAAGTCCATGCCGTAGAAGATGTAGGAGTACAAACCATTAACCAAAGAATTGATGTTTGTACAAATTGTAATGAGTTGGGTCATGCGGCGGATGCGTGTACGGTGGGACAAGCACAAGTAGATAACGTGAATGCACTCCAAGGTCAAGGGGGAGGTGGTCGAAATTATAACATGAATTCAAACACTTACCACCCCGGGTTGAAAAATCATCCCAATTTTCGTTATGGGAATCCGGCTACTCAATCTAATCTGAATTTCCAAGGGTATCAAGGAAATTATGTTCCACACCAACAATACAACAATCAGGGCTTTCAAAGTCAATTTCAATAAACGGGAAGTGGTCAAAGTGGGTCTTCGGGTTAAAGTTCTTCAAGTGCATAAACAAGGGGAACAACGTGCATATCAATGCGGTAAGTCTTTTACCTAATTTTGGAATTTCTAGTGTTCAAGTTGATCCAACACCACAGTTTGTTGAGGGGGTGGTGGAAGATATTAGTGATGAGATTGAAAATGTGGGTAATTATGAAACAATTTTCCAAAATAACTCTGAATTACAACCAAATGAAATATCTTTTTGGGAAAATTGTTCTTGTGATAAATTTTTAAATGACAAATTAACCAAAATAAGGGATGATAGGGTTGATAATAATATTATCCTGAGTAAACTTCAAGACCCAGGAGTGCCCCTTTTATCAATCCAAATTGGTGAATTTAAAACCGATCGGGCACTGCTAGATCTTGGAGCTGTGTCAGTATCATGCCCGGTAGTTTATATGATCAGTATGAGTTTGGTCCGCTGCAAAAAGTAAACACCACCGTGGTTTTAGCGGATCAAACCAATACACTTTCCCGAGGCATGATACATAATGTGATGGTACATGTGGAGGATTTCTGTTACCCTGTTGACTTTTTAGTACTTGATTATGCTAAAAATGTAACTAATGCGCAACCCACAATCATATTGGGTAGACTTCCTCGCCACTTCACTTGTAGTAATTGATTGTGCTAAGGGGACACTAGGAATTAAGTGTGGGAATCGTGATAAACGGTTATTATTATTTGAAAATACTACTGACCCTTTCATTGACAAGGAAAACCTGAAGGCGGATTTTGTTAACAAGTGTGTATCCTTGAGCAAGGATCACACGAAAATGGAGTGTTTTGTGATTGACAGATCAGTTGAGAAGAGAGAAGTTGAGCATCAACAGAGTGAGACGGTGGCTGTAAAAAGGTGGCCGACCAAGGAAGACGAAAGTGAGAACCTAAATGATCCAGGGTGGAGGATGAGGATGTTCGGGCCCGACCCTGGTTTGCCAGAAGACTGGCAATAGTTGCTTGAAAAAGAGCGTGCTTATAACGAGAAGGCTGCACGGGAATGGGCCAGCGACCCACCTTGAATGTCATAAAAGTTTAAAAAAAGGTGGTAATTGTACATTTTGTATATTTTTATTTTTATTTTGCTTTATAATTTCTAGTTTATTTTTATTTTTGGTATATTAAGTTACCATCTTAGTGAAAACTAAGTGTGGGGAAATTCTTATGGATTTCTCTTTGACACTATGTTGGGGACAACACGAGTTTTTCATAAATGAAAGTGGAGTTTTAATTAGCAATGTCTTTGTTTTATTTTCTAAAAACCATACATTGGGACAATGTATCCCAAGTGTGGGGATGGGGGAATTTTTAGTTTTTAAAAAAAAGAAAAAAAGAAAAAAAATTGAAAGAAAACCGGAAAGTGGTAAGATGGCGAGGTAAAAGTTTTGGTCCATTTTCATGGTCACAATTCCCTTAAATTAAAGTTTGCTTAGTTGTTTTAAATACGAGGTTGTGTAGTACTCTAGTCAAGGTTAGCATGCTTTCGGTACAATAACCTACATAACATGTCTGGATACACTTGTATACTGAGAAAGTGACGATTGGTGAGAGATTTGATATTCTCCTTTAGAACTTGTGCGATCAATGCATTTCGAGACCTTAGCTTGGCATGAGTGCAAAAGTGATAGAGGCAATTAGGTTAAAGCCTCGTCTGGACGAGTGCGAGTGTGGGTTTTGGGGTTTGGGCCTCATACATTACACATGTGAGTGTGGGCAATGAGAGGGGCAGGGGGTTGGTTCCCGTAGAAAACGGTATTGGACCTATTCTATTTGATTCGATCAACCCCGATGTTATTTTGCGAGACGATCTGGCTTAGTAGGTATTTCTTTGTATTTGTAATTGTTATAGTACTAATCAATAGGAAGTACTAATTATTATGTTTATTCGAAAAAAAAAGAAAAAAAAAGAGAAAAAGAAAAAAAAAAGAAAAAAGAGAAAAAAAAGAGAAAAAGTTGAGAGTTAATGTTTTGAGATGCAAGTTAGTAATGTTTATAGTTGTTTATTTTATTGTTTACTTAGTTTTGATGTAATAAGCCGGATCGGATTGCCTGAGCTACTTTCAATATTCCCCTTCCATATCCTTACACCTTGCCCCATTATAACGCGTGTTAAGTCCTCTTGATTTGCATTTGTTTTAAAGCATATATAGGTGGGGATTTGATGGCGGTACAAACGTATGCGAGGAGAATTGATTATGAATGAATATATGTAAATGATCACCGATAAGCATGTGATGGTGTGCTATGTGTGGGTAAAAACCGAAAGCATGTTAAGGTTGATTAGAATTCTATGATTTAAATATAATATCAAGTATACTAGTGCAAACCTATAGTAACAAGGAAATAGGGTATGACTTGTGTCACACCCTCAAAATCCACTAACGGAGTTTTACCGTCAGAGGGTGTCAACTAACAGGATCGGAATCATTAGTTATAATCAAACCATAAAACAAAGTTTCAAAACCATGAAAACGTTTACGAGTAATTAAATGCGGAAGCGTAAAACTATAGCAAACAATGTTACGTCACGCAGGACGACTTAAAACCCAATGATAACAGTTTAAAAATAAGTTTGCATAATTAAAATGTTTCAAGCAATGCATGTTCCTAAACCGCGCGCCCGCCTCGGCTACCTGAGAATAACATACTAAAAGTGTCAACACAAGGTTGGTGAGTTCACAAGTTATATAAAAATAAAGCGTTTAGCGTTTGCGTTCAGCGTTTTGCGTTACAACGTTTTGCGTTACAGCGTTTTGCGTTACCAGATAGTGTTATGTCAATTATATATCTATAGGTAGCTAGCCTATAAAACAAGTATTACTAAGTGTTCGACACCGAAGCTGACTGTTTATCATTTGCCTTGCCACCAGGTCATCCAGACCATGGTATGTGTTTAGCCAAGATTACACCCGCTCGACCTCCAGTCGAGTTTAGCGTTGGGTGGGGGTTTGTCAAACCCAGTAGTACTACTCAACAATGACTCGCTATTATCCAATATTAAACGGTTCGATGTGAATGAAGGACTTTAGTTATTGCGTTTGCCACTTAGTCTTTACAAGTGATATATAATCTATATTAACAAAATCTTAAATGCGTTTCGGAGTATGTATGTTATCTCCCCCAAGTGAAAAGCGTTTAAAAAGTTTAAAAGGGGAAAGTGAAACTCACTGTTTGCGAAGAAATTCCCAAATTAAATCACCAAGAGATTTTTCTCTAGCGTTCTAAAACAACAAAGAGATTTTTCTAAGTGTCGGAATATTATCGAGTCTCTAGACCCGGCACATAATACCTATGCACATAACATGTTTCGTGTTTCGTTTGTGAATTGTGTGTGACTTTAACAAATGTATTTGTGATACGTTACATGTGTAAGCAATTATTTACGTGTCATGTATTCATAAAGTACATCACTAGCAATTACTCCCCGTAAGGGCAATTTGGTCAACACATAACAATTAACTAGCCATCATTCCCCATGAGGGCAATTTGGTCAAATCATGACAATCAATTAGCAATTATTCCCCGCAAGGGCAATTTGGTCAAAACATAACAATTATATAGCAAGTATCATGTTTCATGCATTTTCACAAAACTCAGCAGCTAGTTTCACCGAGACAGAAATCCTACTTGAAAGATTGTACTATTCCACCGATCATAGCATCTCAATTAATTTACCAAAAATCATCACAAAAGCATATATGTCTTAGGTTTCCAGAACATATTTTATTATATTTTTATTCCACATAGGTTTCTCACAATCATCAAATCATTACAGCAAACTCATAACAGTCAAATTCATGCGCAACAGAATGTTATTTGAAATTCCCGTTAAACGAAAAATCCAATAAATACAAGACCACTTGGGTTAGGTTCCTAACTCAATAAGTCAACTTCCAGAAGTGGAACCAACCCAATTGGTGTCGTAGTTCATGAGATATAACATTTACAAAACAACCTAACAGCAGGTCTAACAGCTCAGCTTTGCACAACGTTTTTGTAAAATCATAAAAGTTAACTTCTACACGTCCAAAAATTGCAAATTTATATTCTTTAGAAACTAGACTCAACCTAGTTTACTGTTGTATCAATAATCTCAACCAATTTTCACATTTACACTTCGTTACAGTCAATTAAACATCAATAACACAATCTGTCCAGAAACTGTTTGCATCCAAACTCAACATATTAACTATCTATGGACCATCATGCATTCATATAACACTCTAGACTCCATAAACACTATCCATGCACATCAATTACACATTACATACATGATTATGGTTTTTGTTTGAACTCAATTCAAAGACACAACAATTAACATGTAACAATATCCAATCTAGTTATCAAATCAACAACAATCATATTAATTACATACACACATAAAATCGGCTCTTTAGGGTTTTCAATTAACCCATTAAACATCAAAATCAAGTATAAAGGATGCATAGGATAATCGATTATACCTTCCTAGCACCTAATTCTTCAATCAAAAGCTTGAAGTCCTAGTTGTATGTGTGTATATAGGTGACGGCAGCCAAGGAGCCAAGGGTTTGGGGTTCTGATCGGGATGTGTGGGGAAGAGAAAAGAATAGTTAGGGTTTATTATTATTATTATTTATAATAATACTATGTTACACTTTGGCCCCTCCACTTCTAAGTATTACTTTTCCTAGCTTAAACTAACTTGTTTACATCTCGAGTTAGTGTTTATAACGATGTTATCACACAACACATAAGTCTAACACATAATTATCACATAATTACTGTTTTGACATTTTTCGTTTATTCACCAATCGTTTGCGTCAACTCGTTTGCGTTTCGGTGCAATTCCCGAAAGACTACACATGTAGTAAGTGTTAAGCGTCATTTAAACCCTAGTTTAAATGTAATGAGGTGTGCGTTATAGATTCAATGATCTTAAGTTTGAATTGACGGAGTTGAGTTAACGGAGTTAACCTGAAATTGACGATTGTCACAACTTGGGACCTTGACTAAACCGTAATTGTTGGTATGTATGGTGGTTGTAGTTTAAAAACAGTTGTTGTTTGACGTGTTGCTTGGGGGCAAGCAACGTTTAAGTGTGGGAATGTGACGGGCGGATTTTAAAGCAACCCTTAAGTGTAGTAATTCTAACAAAAAACGTATGCTTTAAGATGTAATTTAAGAATTTAGATTACGACACTATGTTGTGTTAATGCAGGTACAAATGAGGAGAAAAGGTTGCTCGAGTGTGTTCAGATGAAAAGGAACAAGAGAGTCAATGCGGGAAGTCAACAGCTAAGAATTGGTAAAGAAAAATGGAATTTTGAACTGAGTCTACCGTAAGCTACGCTAGGGGTCTGCTATAAAAAGCCACTGTAAACAGAAACTTTCCACCGTAGGAACTTCAGGGCTACCGTAGTTTACTGTAGCCACCGTAGCGTAAGGTAGCCTCAGCATCTTAATGTTGGTTACAACTCGAAAAATTGGTTTTAAAGGACTTTTAGGTTCCATTCTTGGGGATTCCGACTTAGACAATTGTGTGGGGTGATTTTGGTGCCTTGGAACATTATTTTGGGTGTTTATAATTGGAGATTAACACTATAATCTTTGATTGTTTTGGATTAAAGATTGAATCAATGATGTCAATCATGTGTGGCTAAACCCTTTAGTGTTTCTCTTGGATGTAAGGTAATTCACAATACACTTATGTTTATTGTTCTTGAACTTGGATTAATCATCTAATTGTTTATGTTAGTATAATCATGATGTTTATTTGATTGTTTGTAACTTATCCATATTGCTTAAACCTAGTTTCATTCTATGCGTTCTTGGTGTCGTTGACAATTGAGATTTAGTAGAAGAAATTAGGGTTAAAAATATATTGATTGATTACCAAGTAACAACCTCGCGTTCTAGGAATCCGAGTACTTAGTTCTTGATTAATCACAAACAATTACATTTACACAAAACCGAGATATTATGGTTTATCCATTGAACTTTAACAAGAGTGTTGCGTAATAACCGGAACTCCAAGAGAAATACTTGTTTAATCAATTGTTTACAACTTTCGTGTTAGTTAATTCAGTTCTTAATCAAATCGAAACCAACTTGAAAATTACTTTTGTCATTTACTTTTTATATTAGTTTAATTGCTAAACTACTTTGTTAACGCATATTCCACAAACTCTTTGTGTTCTATACCCATTTACCACTATCTATTTAGTTGTATTTGGTTTATTTTTGAGTGAGTCTTCGACCTCACGTCAAGGAACTGGGGAAAATAGGAGAACTTTGGTTTGCACTCATTGCAAGAGAAATGGGCATTCATTAATCAAATGCTATGAGCTGATTGGTTTTCCTAAAGATTTCAAGTTCACCAAAGGAAAGAAGTTTTCAAACCAGGAAAAAGTGATCAAAGTTAGTCTGAATAGCAGCAAGGAATAACTCAGCAACAATATCATGATTTGATGGATTTGTTGCAGCAATCTAAAGTTCACTTGGTACTTCAACCACATATGCTACTAACAGAGCCACAACCATCAGTCAAGACTCTTTCCGATGTATAATGTTTTGTGATTCTTCAAAATATTATTCTAGATGGATCATTGACACTGGTGCTAATGATTAAAATTAATTTTAAGCGTTTCTTTTCTTAAAAATCCAATTTTTATCACTGTTTCTAATGGCACATCTGTCACAGTTGGGATTGTTCCTTTGATTGATAATAATATATCCTTGTCAAATGTTCTTTCAGTACCACATTTTAGAAATAATCTTCTCCATGTGTGAAGATTATGTTCTGATACTGATGGTATTGCTCTTTTCTCTAAAACCACTTGTGTCTTGCAGGCCCCTTTTCCGAAGAGCCCATAGGTTCTTGCTGATGTGCTGAATGGACTTTACCTCCTAGAGGCCACTAAGCAATTTCCTGTTTCATCTTTTGTTTCGAATAATGTTTGTAACTCTATTGTTAGTTCTGAACTTTGGCACAACAAACTTGGTCATTTAACAAGCTACAAACTAAAAGAATTAGCTTTCATCTCTAATGCTTCTTTAAAATCTATTGATCATTGCGATATTTGTCCTAAGGCACGACAACATAAACTGTCGTTTCCTACTAGTACCGCATCACCTAGTAAAATTTTGGAGCTAATCCATATTGATGTTTGGGGGCCTTATCATCCAACTAATTACAATGGATTTAAATATCTTTTAACCATTGTGGATGATTACATCAGAACCACATGGACACATTTGCTTTCAACTAAACGCAATGCCTTTCCCATCCTTCAAAGCTCAGTTGGTTGTTCAAGGATTTAAACAACGCGAAGGAATTGATTATAATGAGGTCTACGCACCGGTTGCTAGACTAGAAGTGATCAGAATCTTTCTAGCATTTTCTTCTTGGAAAGGTTTCAAAGTTTATCAAGATGTCAAGTCTGCTTTTTCAACAGGATTTGGTGAAGACGTCTTTGTGGGACAACCACCGAGGTTTTTCTATTTGATCTACAAATATAAAGTTTACTTACTTGATAAAGCCTTATACGGATTACATTAAGTCTCGAGAGCTTGGTATGAAACTTTATCCCAACACCTATTGGATAATGAATTTAGTCGAGGACCCGTTTATTATAAACTGTTCACTAAAGAAGTGGCTGGACATCTGCTATTTATTCAAGTCTACGTGGATGATATCATATTTCGGTCAACCAATGATGATCTGTGCAATTGCAGTCTAGTTAACGTCGTTTATTCAAGTCTAGTTAACGTCATTGACATACAATTGCAGTCTTGAACTTAGTCAAACGTAGCTTTGCAATCGTGTATTACCACTCGAATTGCGTAAATTTTCAAGAAATCCTTGCAAACATAGCAAGATAGTGGTCAAAATAAACAACTTGAAATTTTGATCTCCCCTGTTTCTTGACAAATTCGGCAAGGTCTTGAAACAAATTTCAAAATCTCTGATAAAATTCTCTTTAAACTAATTGTGTTCTCCCCCATGGCTAGTAGGTACGTGTAAAAAGTCGGCCGGAAAATATGTCACCAAAATTTTCAAGGAGAATGTACCGCATATTCGGAATATCCCGGAATGAGTCGTTGATGATGTTACTGTAGCACCGGAAAAACACGTTTCGCCTGAAAAATCAGTTACGATGGTCGGAAGAATGGTTTTCTCACCGGAAAACTCATAATCAAGCTCATCCATGGCCGTCGATGGCGAAAATCATCAATTATAACCAAATCACCATATTAATTGCCACACCACGTTAAGCGATTTGCGGAAGCATAAAACGGAAATGTAACAGATACAACTGGTATCAAATGCATTGTTCATAAAGAAACACTACTAACTAATTTACAATATATTACATCGTTCTAAAATCTTTTACAAACTAGGTGATACAATCAAAACTAGCTCTTCAACTACTTTACCTATAACTTAAATGCTCACAGCATCGATCACAAACCAGACACGTAACTCAAAGGAAATTACTCCTATTTTCTGATTACATGAAAAGCATGTTAAAACAGGTCAACTACGAATAGTTGGTGAGTTTCATAAGTTTTAACGACATCAGTTCCGCGTACCACACATTCACAGTTTGTATGTACGCGCAGGTGTAAGAAAATGTATTTACGTTTATATACGTACATCTGTGTATTTGTATACTCATATGTATGTGTATAAGTTTATGATAGAGTTTAAAGTTACGATAAAATCATGACTGCTCGTTCGTACTACGTGCCTTCCTTTTTCCACGTAAACTCAACCACTGTGGCCCCCTTTCCGCCCACAACGATTCCACCTAAAATCAACCACTATGGTCCTTCTTCCGACCACTATAGTTCCACGTAAACTCAAACATTACACATTGTATACACAAACAATTAGTATTTTCTACAAATAGGATTCCCTACGCCTATTTACATAGTAGGTATATACTGATACACACACACACACAAATATATATAGTATTTATCACGTATCACCAATCACTGTGGCCCTCTTTCCGCCCACAGTATACATAACCATAATATTTTCTTGGCATTCATGTCATAATCAAGATAGTTTGTTTAGTTGCAGCAGAACTCGGCTCATAGGCCATTCTCAACTTTAGTTTATTAAGTTATAGCAGAACTTGGCTCATAGGCCATACTCAACTTCAGTTTAGTAAGTTGCAGCAGAACTTGGCCCATACGCCATACTCAACTTTAGTTTAGTATGTTGTAGCAGAACTTGGCTCATAGGCCATACTCAACATTATTTTAGTAAGTTGCAGCAGAACTTGGCTCATAGGCCATACTCAAACTTTTGTTTATTACTATTATGGCCCCCCTTCCTCCCACAATAGCCCTATGATCATCACAGACCATGTTATCCCCATGGCCATTACAGACCACGTTATCCCCATGGCAATTACAGACCACGTTATTCCCAAATTAGTTATGTTTAACATTACATAACGTGTTTGTATAAACATGTTATTGTAACACCCCGGCTAAAGCGGAAACGCCTGAGTGTGACGTACAGATTGCTCAAACACACGTGACACTATTAGGTGACCATAATAACATTATTTCATTTAAATCATCATGTAACACAAGTTTATCAAATAATACAAGTTGTAAACAAATACGTAAACGAAACGATAAGTTGTTCTTTGAATATCCAATAAGCATGCTAGGTGTCTTCTAACCTTCATACTCGTATCTCTATACCTGTAGCATATGTATAAAATAAGTCAGCTATGAACATAGCTGGTGAGAATCCCACAGTTTGACATAATACGTAAAAATCATACAATTCCATGAAGCTCGTGAAACAAGCACATAAGGGTTCTTTACACTCGATGCAATGGCCCTGAGTGTAAAGAACAAACGAAGGTCCTTTCCAGTTGGGGCTACCAACGTACTCGGATATGAGGTCCCTTTTCCACTCGATACAAATGGACCTGAGTGCAAAGGGGGGTGTATGATCATACTTATTGAGGCAACCACTTGAATTCACGTATAAAACAAATAAGCAAGTAAGCACACAAGTCCATGATATGAATTGTAGTTTGTAAGAAAAAAGTGTAATTCTTGATGTTTGAGAGGATACATATACTACCCCTAAAATATGAAAACGTTTAAAATGGGGGTGTGAGAAACTCACCTTATAAGTTGAGGTAAAAAGGTAATCCAAATGTGTTAAAGAGATTAAAAACGGTGAATGAAATGAAAGCGTCACAAAAGCCGAAATAGGTGATCCACACTAGCTAAGATGAATATAAATACGAGAGTTAATCGATAATCTAGCGAGGTTATTTATCGTATAAACTTATATTGAGAGTCAGATAATATTTTATTAATTCTATGGATTTTGATTATTATTTTAATATTAATGTTTTAACGGTAACTGGTTACTATTATGATATAATTAATTTAATGGCAAAGATATGAGGCTTGCACGTTCGATAAACTTGAACTAAGGTTTATAGATTGAAATTATAATTAATGGTTTAAAGAAACGATTTTTACCGAATTGAAGTTGTGCTTATTATTAACGAACGATTTTTAATTATGTTTAACGAAAACGAAAAATTCAATTTTTAAGTGCAAAAAGGTGAAATATATTTTATATTTAATTTATAAAAATTTATTTAGTTTAAAATGATTTTTATAATTTTATTATGTTTGTTTTCTTTTTTTTATGATTATAATTAATTAATAAAGAATAATTAATTTTAGCAAAACTGACATTAAAAAAAAGTTAGTTTCGAAACCAGTCTCGTGTGAACCAGAGTCCGAGACTAACCAAATGAACTATCAAAATAATCAGTTTATACTTGGAAATGATTATTTATATGTAATACACCAGGTTCGTCTTCATCAACGAAACCCTAGGTTGCTGATTAACTCTTTCTGTAATCTGGTTGTTAAATTAGGTTTAGGGGTTTTGTTTATTGCTTGAAAACCAATATTATACATATCTTAATTACCTGCATACATTGTGTTTCAAGGAGATTCAAGGTTCACCGGAGACAGGGCTTCAACTCAAATTACAGCCGATTTAAAAGAGAACGAGAGAGAGAAATGGATGTGAGCGAGTTTAGTTCGATGCTAAGTTCGTATTTATACTAGTAATAGGAGCGTATTAACATTAATTTGTTTGAGTTCGTTATCCAGTGACGGTTACGGCTAAAAACACGAGATTCCGGTCGTTATAACTCAATTATTATATTAATTAACGATTAATGTTGAAAGAGAAAGTCGTTAAACTAAATAATAGGGTCAAAAAGCGGGGATTGAGGGCCATTTACGTTTGCCGGCGCTGAACTCCGGCGGCCGGACTTGTTTGGTCGGAAAACGGGATGGGGGGGGGGATGGGTTGGGTTTGTTTAATTTTTTATTTTATTTTAAAAAAATGAATTTACAGTTTAGGCCCTTGAAGTTTCACAAGTTCTTAAAACTGATTTATACTCTAATTTTACATATAAGCCCTTGAACTTTAGAATAGATATTATTTATACTTTCATGGTTTATAATTAAGACTTTTGGATAGTTACATAATTAACCCGCAAAGTTCATTTAACGATTAAAATCGGGATTTTGTAAATAAAGCAGACATGAAAACAATCGAGCAAACATTGAATATCAATCGTCGGGAATACTTTATTCATAAATGATAATACATCGAAACGACCAACAGGACGTGGTATGCGTCGGATAACCCTCACAACTAAGCTTTAAGTATAAAACGAAAATCCTAAAACCACACACAACCGGCAAGTGTACTGATCGTAAGTAGTATAGACCTAGGAAGTCCGAGTATTGAACACGTGGACACGTAAGGACGCTAATGATCACTAACCCTAGATAAGACCTATCTAAGAATAATATTTAATTGATTTTTAATTTTTAATTACTTAACTGGACTAACTATACTGACTGACAAAAGTTACCAAAAATAGAAAACTTAACAACAAACTAACTGTGTTGACTTCGAATGGAGAAAACGTCTACCTAGGTTTGAATCAAATTGCAGGCCTAACAAGCTAATGGATTGGATGACATCAAGACACCGGTCCCTAAAGATGACACGACTAAGAATTGCTCGGGCTCACTGGATTACCTCTTGGTCTCACTCAACAAGCCTTAACTACTAAACATCGACTAAAACGACCAAACCAGAAAACAATTGTTAGCGTGTTCTAATGTTGACTCACCTCTCGGTCTCACCAATACTCGACCCTAATGGCAATGAATACTACACAACCAAGGATAGAGGAACAATTCAACTTAAACCAAAATAGATCAACTAGTCGCTTAAAACACCTAAACCTGACAAGAAACGAATTCGCTCTCGGGCAATTCTTATTCTAGCATGCAAAGGAAATGAGACAACCCTAACTTCTTATCACCTCTCGGTCTCTAAGAAGGTGTTTAGCTGCTGTACTTTAACCTCAAATTCATGAAAAAGAACCCTACGGTTGTTCCTACCGCAAACAAACCCTAAACACAAAGTCTAGAATCAAACAAGCACCGATCAATCAATACAAAACTAATCAACCAACGCAAGGAGTTTATGCAATGACTTACCAAAATTTCTAGCCCTTAAACACAACCTATTTCATGTCTAAATCAAACTTTACAATAACCATGTACATCTATCAATCAAACAATCCAATAAGCTCATCAAACAGTAACAATTATCATCATTCGTAGGTTGACTTAACAATTAGCCTCTAATCATATTTGGACAGCCATGAACACTTAATAAAAACATCATATAACTCATCTCAATAATCAATTCAAGCATTCAATGATGAACAAATATCATAAACTATTCAATCTCTAAATCAATTGGAAAACTAGTTAACAATTATGCAAGAGAATTAAAGTTGAAGAACAATGAAATAGTTGAAAGGATATGGAGTGATTCCGGGCTGCTCTTGGCTGTAAAAACTGATGATGAATGATCCCGAGACTTTTCCTTGCCTTCTTCTTCCTTCCCTAGCCGCCACAAGTCCACAACCTTGCTTCAAAAAACTTTTTTCCTCCTTGCCCTAATCTGGCCGATCGCAAGCTGTTAGGCAGCATAGGGTTTTTTCTTTTTTTTTTATATTATGATATAAAGGTAGCATGGGCTTGTCCAACTTGTAAATGGGCCGGGCTTTGAGCTTTGTCTTGAATCGTATGCGTAAAAGACTCGTAAGCTCCTCGAAAAGTCCGGTTTCTTCATTCTTTAACCCAAAACCTACAAGATAATTAAAACTATGTAAAACCTATATAAAACAAGTTAAAATACATAAAATATAATATAATAACATAGATAAAATGTGCAGAAAATTCGTGTGTTTTACAACATATCAAACATCTCCACACTTAAGACTTTTTCGTCCCTGAAAAAGAATACTAAACAGGATCATAACGGAGTTCAACCGACAACTCTTGGTTTTATTTATTATTATTATTATTTTAAGTATTAGAACAAGTGACCCGTTACCCAAATATATCTTCCTACTTTCACATAATAAGCTAGATCAGGTCGATTAACGGTATTTCTATCCACTTAAACCCATGCGCCTAATACTTACCGAGGCAAATAAGGTGTGACAATTTCATTAGTTTGTATGACTAAGCGGGACCCACACTTAAAAGCCCTGCCACCACTTCACCACATTCCATTATGGTTTTACCGAACCAAGTCACCCCAACTTGACTTAAACCTATTGCCACATGATCAAAACATTTTCGACGCAAAACCTATAAACTCTAGCTTGGTCCTTGATCGACCGACAGTAGTTTCCTTCATGGTGGTTTTTATTTGAAATGTTTTTTTTTTCTGCCTTTTGGCTTTTTGCAACATATATATATATATATATATATATATATATATATATATATATATATTTTTTTTTTTTGTAAAGTCCACCATGTTGGACGATATTACAGACTGCATCAAGGCTCAGGTCTACGCCACCGCGCAACAAAGGGCCAAGCAAAACTGCCTTATGCTATTTGCAGGAATAGATACGTATACATAAGATTATACATATAAGTACGTATACAAAAATTAGGTTTTTATATAAAGGTGATCATATGACTCGAGGCTTGAGTATAACCGGCTTTTCATTCCAGTCCTATTATGGGCTTAGTTAACAAACAAAACCCTTAAGATGTTTCCTACTAAAGTCAGGCCATTTAAAAGGTTCAATTAGGTCAACAACCAAACCGCCCTTTCATTCTCAAAGGCTGAGCCTACCAACACATCGATTACTGCGTCTAAACCGTTCGGTTGCCATACATTACGTGCGGGTCTAATGGGCACTGTTCTTATTTATTATATATATATTTTGAAAACACCAAAAAGTTATAAACAAATTTCAAGGGACTATTTTTTTAAAAGTTTTTCAATTTTTTTTATATTTATTTATTTTTTTCAAATTTTTTTCTACAACTAAGTAAAATAAATCCCATCTCCACACTTAGAACGAAATCGTCCTCGATGAGAACAAGGAAAAGAAATAAAATAAAATAAAAATAAAGCAAAAATAAAAAATTAATATACAAGAATAAAACAAAGAACGGGTTACTCCCCTGGTTTGTGTGTAGAATCTTCAAGAGCTGAGTAGCAACCAAGTGACCGTATAGCATTTCATTCGCGGCCGCAACCTCGGGAGAACCTGTTCTAAAACGCCATCATAGCTACCATGCGCAATATAACCTGTAAAAGCTCAAACTCGCTCGCATGTAGCGGCGTACAAAACAGAAAACAAAAACATAAACAAATAAACATATTTTTGTGTTTTTGGTTTTTATGATTTTTTTTATTATTATTTTTTTTATTATTGATAATAAATAGAACACCCATTGAGTCGACCGACTCGAATGGAGATTGAGTACGAGCGGTTTCATTTTGGAACATCCTGAAAAATACAAAAACATACAAGATAGATAGCAGAAACAAATAACAGAAATACAAACTCTACAACTCGGGTAGTGTCCTGAGTGATGCATCCAGCACGTCTACGTCTCGGTGAGCGAGTCAAGGTAGAATACCTCGACAGTCCGATCAGTCATCGGCTCGCCAATGTAGTGCTTCAGTCTATGACCGTTCACCTTAAATTTGCCGCCTTTAACCGCTATCTCAACAGTGCCATACGGGAAAACCTCAGTGACCGTGAACGGTCCCGACCTACGGGATCTCCACTTTCCCAGGAATAACCTCAACCGAGAATTATACAATAAGACCAAATCCCCACACTTGAACTGCTTGCTACCCTTCAACTTCCTATCGTGCAGTTCCTTCGTCCGCTCCTTATACCTGAACGACTGGGCATAGGCGTGATCTCTCAGCTCCTCTTACTCGTGCAATTGATAGAAAACGAGTGCTCTCTGCGGAAGACATATCAAAATTGACTATCTGTAGGGCCCACGAAGCACGGTGCTCCAACTCAACAGGCAGGTGGTAGGCCTTCCCATAAATCATCCGAAACAGTGTGGAACCGGTCGGAGTTTTGTAGGCTATACGGAAGGCCCACAACGCATCATCCAACTTGTCGGACCAATCCCGACGATTCGAACCAACCGTTTTCTGAAGAATACGTTTGATCCCCCGATTACTCACTTCCACCTGCCCACTAGTCTGTGGGTGGTAGGCAGTCGCAAGCCGATGGGTGACCCCATAGCGTCGCAACGCCTTCTCCATCTGCACATTGCAGAAGTGAGTACCTCTATCACTGATCAACGCCTTCGGGACACCAAAACGAGCAAAAAGACTCTTGAGAAAACGGACTACAACTCGGGCATCATTCGTGGGTAAGGCCTTGGCCTCAACCCACTTCGAAACATAATCAACCGCCACGAGTATGTACTTGTTCCCACGCGAAGATGGAAACGGTCCCATGAAATCAATGCCCCACACATCAAAAACCTCACAAACCTGAATAGCATTTTGGGGCATTTCATTTCGCGAAGAAATGTTGCCGACCCGCTGGCAACGATCACAACTCCTCACAAACGCGTGCGCATCTTTAAAAATCGAAGGCCAATAAAAACCACAATCAAATACCTTCTTTGCCGTCAAACTCACACCGTGGTGACGTTCTGTCGGTCCAACATGGCAATGGCTCAGAATCTTCCATCCCTCCTTAACGTCAACACACCTCCTGATCAACTAGTCAGCACCTATACGGAAGAGATACGGGTCGTCCCACAGGTAAAACTTAACATCAGCAAAGAATTTCTTCTTTTGCTAGTAAGACATCTTCGGGTAGTACCTGTCCGCAAGATAGTTTGCGAAGTCGGCGAACCATGGAAAATCCTCATCCTGAGCCGAAACAAACATGAGACTCTCTGTCGGAAAAATGGTCATTAATCCTGACCCCTGGCTCTCCTAACTCAGCTCCCTTAAGACGCGAAAGATGATCAGCCGCCACATTCTCGTCCCCCTTTTTATCACGGATTTCCATATCAAACTCTTGAAGCAACAGGATCCATCGGATAAGACGTGGCTTAGCATCCTATTTGCTAAAGAGATAACGAATGGCCGAATGATCCGTGTACATAATCGTCTTGGACAGAACAAGATAGCACCTGAATTTATCGAATGCAAACACCACAGCTAAAAGCTCTTTCTCGTTGGTGGTGTAACTCTCTTGTGCACCATTCAAGGTCCGGCTAGCATAATAAATCTGATGGAAGTGTTTATCCTTCCACTGTCCAAGCCGCTTCGACTGCGAAGTCGCTCGCATCACACATCAACTCAAAAGGAAGAGACCAGTCGGGAGCAATCATGACTGGGGTGTTAACGAGTTTGTCTTTTAAAAGATGAAACGCCTCGATACACTACTCAGAAAACACAAATGGGGCATCCTTCTCCAGAAGTTTGGTCATGGGTCTCGCGATCTTAGAAAAATCTTTAATGAATCGGCGATAGAACCCAGCGTGACCCAAAAAACTCTGGATGGATCTCACAGAAGTGGACGGGGGAAGATTAGAAATGGTCTCGACCTTAGCTCGGTCGACCTCTATCTCCGCACTCGAAATACGATGCCCCAAAACAATGCCCTCGTGTACCATGAAGTGACACTTCTCCTAGTTAAGTACCAGGTTGGTGTCAACGCATTGGGCCAACATCTTCTCAAGGTTGGAGAGACAATGATCAAAAGAGCTCCCAAACACAGAAAAATCGTCCATGAACACCTCCATGGAGTCCTCGATCAAGTCATGAAATATAGCCACCATGCACCTCTGAAATGTGGCTGGAGCGTTACACAGTCCGAACGGCATACATCTATTGTCAAACATGCCGTATGGGTAGGTAAACGTGGTTTTCTTCTGGTCATCGGGAGCAATAGGAATCTGAAAGTACCCGGAGAAACCATCCAAGAAGCAGTAGTACTGCTGACCTGCCAAATGCTCCAACATCTGATCAATGAAAGGTAGAGGAAAGTGGTCTTTCCTCGTGGCATCATTCAGTATGCGATAATCAATGCAGACTCTCCAACCAGTCACAGTCCTAGTGGGAATGAGCTCGTTCCTCTCATTGGTGACGACAGTCATGCCACCCTTTTTAGGAACCACTTGGACTGGACTAACCCACGAACTATCAGAAATGGGGAAAATGATCCCCGCATCAAGGAGTTTGATAATCTCCTTCTTCACGACCTCCTGCATCTTCGGACTAAGCCGCCGCTGCGGCTAAACGACATTCTGAAATTATCCTCCATGAGGATTTTATGCGTGCAAAACTAAGGGTTGATACCCTTGATTTCGATAATCTTCCATGTAATGGCTTCCTTGTGCTCTCGAAGCACCCTCAACAATGTCTCTCTCTCGACCTCCATCAAAGCAGATGCAATAATAACTGGCAACTTCCTCTACTCGTCCAAAAACGCATACTCCAAATGGGTGGGCAAATCCTTAAGCTCTAAGGAAGGAGGGGGGCTCTCGACAGAAGGTTGGTCCATCAGATCGTCTCATACGATCCAGTAGACACTTCAGACATAGGGGTATGTAACTCGGTGTCATCCTCCGTTGATTGATCGATCATGGAAACCATCTCAATCTCTGGAATGTCCCAATCGAGAATCTGAATGTCGGAGGCAGATCCTCCACAGATCTCGCTGAAAAACTCCCCAACATGCTCCATGATGGTATCAATAAAGTACAATGAGTCATCAGCAGACTTGGGGTGCTTAAGTGACTGTCGAACGTCAAAAGTGACGTTCTTATCCCCAACTCTCAAAATCAACTTACCCTCGCAGAAGTCGATCAACGCCTGTGCAGTGGCAAGGAATGGTCGGCCTAAAATAAGTGGTACGCTATCATCATCGTTCATGTCCAGAATGACAAAGTCCATCGGGAAAATGAACTTGTCGACACAAACAAGCATGTTCTCGACCACCCCTCGAGGGTATTTCACAAAACGATCAGCAAGATGGATACTCATCCTGGTAGGCCTTGGTTCGCTTAAACCCAGCTTGCGATACACGGAATACGGCTTGAGATTAATACTGGCACCAAGATCAGCCAATGCATGAATAACCGTATCTTCACTCAATATGTAGGGAATCGTGAAACTCCCTGGATCGGCCATCTTCTCTGGTAACTTCCTATATAAGACAGCAGAACAACTAGCACTCAAAGGGATGGAAACGACCTCATCCAACTTCTCCTTATTCGACAGAATATCCTTAAGGAACTTCGCGTGTTTAGGCATCTGAGTCAGTGCCTCAAGGAATGGAATATAAAGGTGAAGCTGCTTCAAAAGATCAAGAAATTTATAATTCTGCTCCTCATCTCTATCTCTAAGGAGTCTCCCGAGGTATGGCACTCTAGGGTTGTAGATTCTCGGAGGCTCGCTCGGTAGCTACTGTCTCTCAGCCTGTGCTGAATTCCCTGGGCTGCTCCTCTAATGCACCTAGGCCGGCGAAGACTCCATCTGAATCTCCTCATCCACCTGCTCCTCTACAACTACTGCAGGCTCCTCGACTACTCTCCCTCTAGACATCTCCTGAATCACGGGCTCATCTCGTTCCCCTGCACCGCTCCTCGTCGTCACAGCTTTTGCGAATCCCTTCGGGTTTTGCTCGGTGTTACTCCGTAGCGTATCCTGCGGCCTCACGTTCAACCGACTAGCTATCTCTACCATCTGCCGCTCTAGACTCTGAATCGACGCTCCCTGATTCCTCATGAATTGCTCGTGCTCACGAAACTTCTCCTACGTCTCTTTATGTCGGGAATCGACTCGCGTCATAAGCTGTGACAACATCTGCGTCTGCTGCGCCATCATGTCCTCCAAAGTGGGCTTCTTCTCCCCACTGCTCGCTCCCTCACCGACATCCTGGAATAGACTCTGACGCTGTTGAAAACCGGACTGATTACCACCCCTCCAGTTGGAATTCTGGTTGCCTCTCCATCCCGAAATATAAGAATTGAAAGAATTTGGATTTCGGTTCGGATTTCCTATAAAGTCTACAGCCTCCTCCTGCAAACTGACTGGGCACTGAACGGTATAATGCCCCCCTCTGCATATCTCGCACAACTTGCTCTTCGTCTGCAAGTCCTTCACAATCTGTGCTAACGCCTCTACCTGTGCCGTGAGTACGGTGATCGTGTCCATCGAATGCATGCCGCGTGATATGGAGTCGACGCTCTTACCACCCATGGCGGGTGGTCGCTGGTATCCACTCATAGTTAACCCGTTAAACAAAGCGATGCACTCATCCGGGTCCTTCGTCGTCAACAAATTTCCTCCCGCTGCTGTGTCAAGCATGTTCTGCGTCACGTACATCACTCCATTATAAAACTTCTCGACAACCGCCCAATCTTGCAAGCCGTGGTACGGGCACAATGCTAACAGATTTTTAAAACACTCCCATTCCTTATAGAAACTCTCGGTGTCCTCCATCTGAAAAGAATGAATCTGATTTTGTAGATGAGCGGCCTTAGCCGGAGGATCGTATTTCTCAAGAAATTGGGTCTGTATGGTAGCCCAAGTAGCTATAGAGCCCTGTGGGAGGGACTCGAGCCACATACTCGCTTTATCGATGAGCGAGAACAGAAAAATGCGAAGTTTCACGGCGTCTTCGGATACGCCTGCAAGATGGAAGGTGTCGTAGATACGCGCGATGCGAGTGAGATGATGATGCGGGTTTTCGTGAAGTAACCCGTGGAACTGAGCAGAATGAGAAATGGTATTCAGAATGTTCGACGGAATCTGCCAGATCGCGTTAACTCCAATGGCGGGTGGTGCGATGCTGGATCTCGCGCCACTGTCCTCCTCGGTGGTGGATTGTCGCCCATGATCCTTTCCTTATCTTCAAAGTTGGAAAACGTAGGGGAAGAGGATAAACTACCAACGGATGATGAAGTAGATGATGGTGAAACGGTGCTACGTCTCTCACGAAACTCTCTCTCAGGCTCGGGAAATGATTCAGTGTCGGGTGGTCCACGAGATCGAGTATGTCGCATACAACTATAGAAATCTATAAAAGAAGCCAAACTATCCTAACAAATAAACAAAACAAAAATAATTACAAGTAGCACACAAGGTAAGTCCTAACTCGAGTCGCTCTCAAAAAGCCAAAAACCGTGTCCCCGGAAACGGCGCCAAAAACTTGGTGTGCGTCGGATAACCCTCACAAATAAGCTTTAAGTATAAAATGAAAATCCCAAAACCACACACAACCGGCAAGTGTACCGAAAGCAAGTAGTATAGACCTAGGAAGTCTGAGTATCGAACACGTGGATACGTAAGGAAGCTAATGATCACTAACCCTAGACAAGACCTACCTAAGAATAATATTTAATTGATTTTTGATTTAATTACTTAACTGGACTAACTAGACTGACTGACAAAAGTTACCAAAAATAGAAAACTTAACGACAAACTAACTGTGTTGACTTCCGATGGAGAAAACGTCTACCTTGGTTTGAATCAAATTGCAGGCCTAACAAGCTAATGGATTGGATGACATCAAGACACCGGTCCCTAAATATGACACGACTAAGAATTGCTCGGGCTCACTGGAATACCTCTCGGTCTCACTCACCAAGCCTTAACTACTCAAAATCGACTAAAACAACCAAACTGGAAAACAATTGTTAACGTGTTCTAATGTTGACTCACCTCTCGGTTTCACCAACACTCGACCCTAATGGCAATGAATACTACACAACCAAGGATAGAGGAACAATTCAACTTAAACAAAAATAGATCAACTAGTCGCTCAAAACACCTAAACCTGACAAGTAACAAACTCGCTCTCGGGCAATTCTTATTCTAGAATGCAAAGGAAATGAGACAACCCTAACTTCTTTTCACCTCTTGGTCTCTAAGAAGGTGTTTAACCACTGTACTTTAACCTCAAATTCATGCAACAAAACCCTACGGTTGTTCCTACCACAAACAAAACCTAAACACAAAGTCTAGAATCAAACAAGTACCGATCAATCAATACAATACTAATCAACCAATGCAAGGAGTTTATGCAATGAATTAACAAAATTTCCAGCCCTTAAACACAACCTATTTCATGTCTAAATCAAACTTTACAATAACAATGAGCTCATCAAACAATCCAATAAGCTCATCAAACACTAACAATTATAATAACAATTACATCTATCAATCAAACAATCCAATAAGCTTATCAAACACTAACAATTATCATCATTCCTAGGTAGAACTAACAAGTTTAGCCTCTAATCATATTTGGACAGCCATGAACACTTAATAAAAACATCATATAACTCATCTCAATAATTAATTCAAGCATTCAATGATGAACAAATGTCATAAACAATTCAATCTCTCAATCAATTGCAAAACTAGTTAACAATTATGCAAGAGAATTAAAGTTGAAGAACAATGAAATAGTTGAAAGGATATGGAGTGATTCCGGGCTGATCTTGGCTGTAAAAACTGATGATGAATGTTCCCGAGACTGTCCTTGACTTCTTCTTCCTTCCCTAGCCGCCACAAGTCGACAACCTTGCTTCAAAAAACTTTTTTCCTCCTAGGATCTGGCCGATCGCAAGCTGTTAGGCAGCATAGGGTTTTTTCCACATAGAATATAATATAATAACATAGATAAAAGGTGCGGAAAATACGCGTGTTTTACAACACATCAGGACGGGTAATGAATCCAAATACAAATATGAATACAAACAAAAATCGACGATTGTCAAATAAAAAGAAATATTAAGATATATATGTGTATATATATATATATATAAAACAAAACCGAAAATTTAAAACGGGTCGGATTTTTGGGTTTGAAAAGTAACAAATGTTACAGTTATCATGTGTAATTTCGTTACGTTTTGTCATTCGTACTATCTCCACTTAATATATCAATCAACAATAATAATCACCTTTCATCAGCACGCAGTCAATCATTATGTTTGTAGGGACTTTTCATATATATGTAAGGCACCGTTCCCGGAACCCTACTTTGGCTTTGGATTTACTCATAAACAGAGTTTTAAAATCATAGTTAATTAAAAACTTTACGCAGAATACTTAAAACTTCATGCATTACATCACAAAACATAAGTACTTGTTTTAACAAAAGTCATCTTGTCTTAAAATATAACATAATAGTTCAAAACATTTCTTTCCAAGATGCCAGTCTTCCGGTCCTTGCCACGTGCCATCCTCAAGCCAGCTTATTCAATTTATTTACCTGCATGCATACTAAAAGTCAGCTACGCTGAGTGAGTTCTAGATAAGCAGGTAGCATACATTTCATTCACAGGTGTCTATATATATATATATATTATATTATATGTATATATATATTACATTCGTTCTTACATTCATACTTCCATACCTTCATGCTTTTACTTACCTTCAATATTTTTATACATACATAATCGTCCTACGTTTTAAAGAGCATTTCGCCATATAACCTTCGCAGATATTATTAGGGTCTGCCACCCTTCATTCTTCGCAGATATTTTTAGGGCCTGCAACCCTTTATTCTTCATAGATATTTTTAGGGTCTGCAACCATTTATTCTTCGCATATATTATTAGGGTATGAAACCCTGTAATCTTCACATATATTATTAGGGTATGCAACCCTTTAACCATTCAACCATACACATCTTACATATCATGCATTCATTAGTTACATCTATTCTCGTATACCTCTTCTTACATACATTCAACTCCTTTTTATACCCATTTAAGTATATTAATAAACATTCATATGGCACTAAGGTAAGTGTATTACCTAATCACATTGAGTATGCACACAGCCCCCATGAACATAACATAGAAAATGGGGCTAGAACTTACCCGGGTCCTGTTTCTCTTTGAGTTAAGTGTAATGCCCTTCCTTAGCTGTGCACGGCTAACTACGTAACAAGACATGAGTATAAATTATCTATCTCAACTACTTCTTACATCTAGGTGGATGAAACCTTCAACTAACGGGGGTCTGGGGGCAGCGCCCTTGGTAGAGGGGTCTAGGGGTGGCAGCCCCTAGCAGGGTCCAAGGGGCAGAGCCCATGGCTGGGAAAAAATTTATTTTCTCTAATAGGCCCTTTTTCAAAAACGCATCATAAATGAATCGCATGATATTTCGCATGAGAATTTCGAATGGAATTTCGCATGGAATTTCACATGAGAATTTCGCATGGAATTTTGCATGGAATTTCGCATGGAAGTTTCGCTTCGCATGGGCCATTTCGCTTCGCATGCCTATATCGCTTCGCATGGCATGCGATGCGAAATTCTTGGATTTCGCATGGCATGCGATGCAAAGCCTTTTTCATGCAATTTAGATCCGATTACCTTATTTTGTCATTTTAAAGCCATTTTACTCCTAGACTCTTCCTTGTAACCCGATTTTACCCTTTTTATGGGTTTTGGGTCGTACCAACTTTGTATACTCGTGTTTTCAAGGTCCGGATATCACCTTTTTGTCCTATAACACCCCCGGGAGGTTATACCTCACCAAGTTTATGTGTTTCTTACATTATACAACCCGATCTATCGTTCTAACAGTTTGCATGAAGAAATCAACCACAAAACTCAACCTTGTTGGCCAAAACTCACCTTTTTGGTCTCGGGTTCTGACCTTGATAGGTCCGAGGATATCTTGGTGGTGTTTCTTGTTGTTTTATGGTGTTTACACCCAAAACTCGTTCTTCCTTGAGCACGGATTTGGATCCGGAATGTAAAGAGAAAGTGTTTGTGTGTGTTTTTGAGTGTGTGTGTTTTGAAAGGAAGGAAAATGGTGAAAGGGTGGAGGGGTTGGGCTTATATAGGGGGCTCATGGCCCCATAACCCACTCACAATTCCAAATCCAAATTTTACCCACACATTTACACACAATCAAATTAACGACACACACGCAATAATAAAATTTTCTTTTATTTATTAATCTCAAAATATGGATGTTACAAGTCTACCCTCCTTAAAAGAGGTTTCGTCCCCGAAACCTAACTATTATTGCTAAACAAATGCGGATAAAACTTGCGCATCTCTTCTTCAGCTTCCCAAGTGGCATCTGATCCCTTGCGGTGCTTCCATATTACTTTAACTAAAGGAATAACCTTATAACGAAGTTGTTTCTCCTTGCGGTCGACTATCTCCACCGGCTGCTCGACATAGTTCAATCGTTCGTCCACCTCAATGTCCAATAGTGGCACATGGGATGTGTCATCGGCTAGGCATTTTCTCAAGTGAGAGACATGAAAGGTGGAGTGAATTCCATTTAGCTCATCGGGCAGATCTAGCTTGTAAGCCACTTCGCCCACTCGGGCTAAGATTCTGAACGGTCTAATGTACCTCGGACTCAACTTTCCTCTCTTCCTGAAATGAATAATCCCCTTCCAAGGCGAGACTTTAAGCATCACATGGTCTCCAACATTAAACTCAATTGGCCATCTCCGCTTATCGGCATATGACTTCTGGCGGTCTTGTGTAGCTTTCATTCTGGCCTTAATCTGATCAAACCTCGAAGAGGTTTCTTGCACCACTTCTAAACTTCCAATTTATTTCTGACCAATTTCTCACCAACACACGGGAGTTCTGCAACGTCTTCCATACAATATCTCGAACGGCGGCATACCAATACTCGAATGGTGTCACACCCCGACTAGCACAATGCGGAAGCGTGAAACGGGAATGTAACATAAACCTCTGATATCAACACATTGTTTATAAAGAAACATTACAAACTAATTTACGATATATTACATTTCTTCGTTCTATCATTGTTTTACAGTCTAGGCGATACAAACACAACTAGTTCGTTAACTAAACGTTCTTACTACTAACACCCTTGCTTCTATTCACATAGCATCGACCACACACTTCAGGCTAGTAACAGATCACCAAATTACTCCGATTTAGGTACACCTGAAAAGCAGTTTAAAACGGGTCAACTACTAGAGTTGGTGAGTTTCACGAGTTTCAAGAAAACAGTAATGAGTGTTCACAAGTCAACACTTGTAATCATGAAATAAGTATGTATGTATGTATGTAAATGATGTATGTGATGTAATTATGCTAAGCTACAGTGAAGCCTTGACTGTATGTGCTGCGTGCATCCGTTTCCCACGCTTCATCAACAACTGTGGCCCCTTTCCGCCCACAACATGCCCCGGTAGCTATGTCTAACACTACATAGCCTGTTTGTATAAATATGGTCATGTGAAAACGGCGCTATGTGACACGGCAACCAGGCCGATTCCGTTTAGCTTTGTCAAACCAATAGTACTATTCACAAGCCACCGGCTCGAAGTTAATCACTGTGATCGTGGGGACTTTCGTGTGTTAGCACTTAGATAATTCACATCAGTACATGTTTCAGGTATTTATATGTAATCAAACATGCTTTTCACCCCAAAAGTTCGTAAAACAGTTTAAAAGTGGGGTCATAAAACTCATGGTTTAGTCGATAATCAGTACTGTATCAGCTCGTGGTTCGTTTGGTCTGCTATCAGTAGTCCCTATAATCAATATTATAATAATATTAATATTTTAATATTATTATAATCTCAATACTAAACTGGGCTGTATAACTAATCTGGGTGTAGCTGGAACGCCCAGAAAGTGGCAATAGGCTTAGGTTGTGATGTTGTTCAATGTCTAATACTTAAAACTGAACTTGGCTCAGATTCCCGTTTTCCTAGCTGGGCCAAGTTGTTCGTTTACGCTTTCAGAAAACAGTTATGGGAAAATAAGCTTGGGTAAATGTATTGGTTAATAAAATGATTAAGTTATAAAGAAAGATCACATACTGGGGTCCCGGATTAGCCACGGGGCCCGTTTCCGTTTATACAGTTTGATTTGAGAAGAAACGCGCACAATCCACCCGGATTGTCCAGGTTTCTCATAGAAAAGTTCATTTTTACTTAATTAGCCCAAAAATATGATTTTTGATCACTCTTGGTGTTTTGATATTCCCGCAGATTCACTAGTCGCGAACTTGCCGGTTTTTATAAACACTGAATTTGTTTAATATTCGGATTAGCATAATTAATTAACCGTTAATCATTAAATTATGAAAATTTAACCACTTATCAATTTAAATATGTAGATTTTTATAAAAATATTTCTGGAATTTATTTACAGATTTATTAATTTATAAAAATTCATTTTATCGGCTATATTTTTGCTGAAAATCGTCCGTTTACCCCAAACAATTTTCAAAAATTCCACAAAAATTCTTGAATACTCAAATCATGTCCCAAAACAATTTGTATCAATTCCAGAATGTAAAAAGCTCGTGCAATATTCTTTTCGGCCCAAATTCGGCTGTAAAAACTCACACGAACGCAAATAAACAAAACACCTTTAAACTTCTCCAAATGATCCCAAAATTCATATGAGATCAAAATACATCAAATCTTAGTTGCCAGAAAAAGTTCATAATTTTTGAAGTATTTTAGCTATTTTACCCAAATAAACGTCCCAATTTGGTAATAAATTCGCCAAATATTCTCGGATGGTCGAAAAATTACCAAATTTGAAAAGGGACTTATTGACATGGTCCCTGATGTCCCTGAAAAATCTCAAGTCCTAAAAATATGCACATCACAACCTTAACCTAAATAGCCCGTAAGCGAATGTTTCGGCATTACCTTAGAGGGTTTGGCTCGTTTCCGACTTTTTAATCAAGTTTTCAGGTTCTTGTGCTTCTAAGCAAGCTAGGTACAAGTCCTATATCACAAACCAAACAATATTTCATCAACATAAAAGCCCTTAAGTTATGGTTTCGGCTAGTCTACAAAAACGAACTTTTGAACCGTAAAAACGTCGTTTCAACCCTTTAATCTGTGTTTATGGCCAAAAAAACTATCAAAACAGGTTCCTTACCATGTGTATGATCAAAACATGTTTATGGACCATTTTTAGGATTTTTACACGGTTAGGAATGATTTTTAGTAACCAAGACATGTTTTTATGGTATTAAACAAGTTTAAACAAGTTCAAAAGCTACTTATTTAAGCCCTTTACCTTAGGGTTTCTTTAGTTTTTGGCTGGAGAAGAAGTTTATGTCCAGAATTTTCAAGAAATAATGTTGAAAATATCTTGTATCTAGTTTAAATGTGAAAGAATAAAAAGAGGGGGAGGCTGCTGCTGCGATCGGACCATCATGGGCCCACTTTGGGCCCATTTTGGCCCAAGTTTCTGATTTCTCAAGCCCAAATACGAAAAGCCTGGTCCAAATTTAGTTCGGGTTTGGTTTTTGGCTCGAAAAACTTATCGGGTGCGTTAAACAGCGCGAAAACGAGTCTTTTTCGGCTAGTTTTGTGTAAAATTATAAAAGCATACTATATGTTTGTAAAAATCAAAAATATTTTCACGGATCACTTAAAACATTTCAAATAAGTGTTTGGTAAGTCTTTTTCGGCTTAACGGATGATACAATGCTTGGTTTGTAACTATCTTTTGCGTTTAAATCTATAGCGGGTAGTTAAACAAGCATGTTTTCGTTTAACTTGTTCGCTATCAAACTAAGACCATATTTCTAATATTTTAGCTTGCATAGATCGTATATCACTTATAGATGGCCCCCCGAGATATCTGGGTCATAACTCGACCCATTCGGTTAATCGTTCGTTTGTTACGCAAAAGGCGTTTATTTGCTTAATCGGTAAATACGTGCTGAGGTGTACCTTGTTTTTAGGTCAAATGTCACAAATGGTAGCTGTTGTTGTACGAGAATTCTGCCAAGTGCAGATGATCATCACAACTTCCTTCAAAGTCTAACACACAAGCACGTAGCATATCCTCAAGGGTTTGGACAATCCTTTCAGACTGCCCATCGGTTTGAGGACGATACCCCATGCTGATGTTCCGTCTTGTTCCAATGGCTTCATGGAACTTTTTCCAAAATCTTGAAATAAAGCGGGTATCTCTATCAGACACGATCGAAAATGGCACCCCATGCTTCGCCACAACTTCCTTAACGAACATACTTTCTAATGTTTCCGACGAGATAGCCTCTCGTACAGGCAGAAAATGAGCACTCTTCGTCAAACGGTCCACAATCACCCATATCGTATCATGATTCTTAGTTGTACGCAGTAGCTTAGTTATGAAGTTCATGGTGATGTGTTCCCATTTCCATTCGGTTATCTCCAAGGGCTGTATCTTTCCATCCGGTTTATGGTGCTCTGCCTTGACTTGCAAGCAAGTTAAGCACTTACTGACATAATCTACTACTTCGTTCTTCATGCCCGACCACCAATAGTCTTCCTTCAAGTCTTGATACATCTTGGTAGATCCTAGATGAATCGAGTATCGAGACTTATGTGCTTCGTCTAGAACTCGACCCCTAAGATTTCCATGTCCAGGAATCCACATTCGATCAAATCTAGTCGTTACACCATGAGTATTTTCTGTCAACTCGGTCTGTTGCCCAAAAATCCTCTTTTTCTTCATTAACCCTTCATTGGCTGACACTTCCGTCTGCACCTTACTGATTTCTTCCAATAAATCTGAATTGATGATTAACTTATAAGACTTGACCGTAGCGATAACTTCTGCGTTCTTTCGGCTCAAGGCGTCAGAAACTACATTAGCCTTTCCAGGATAAATTTGATGTCACGGTCATAATCCTTTATTAGTTCTAACCACCTTCTCTGCCTCATATTCAACTCTTTCTGCTCAAAGAAGTACTTCAGACTTTTGTGATCGGTATATATAGTACACTTAGTACCATACAAGTAATGCCTCCAAATCTTTAGAGCATGCACTACAGCTGCTAACTCTAGGTCATGCGTTGGGTAGGTGCTTACGTGAACTTTCAACTGTCTAGACGCATAGGCTATAACCTTCCCTCGTTGCATCAACACGCAACCTAACCCTTGATGCGAAGCATCGGTACAGACTACCAAATCTTCTTCACCATCTGGCAGAACAAGAATTGAAGCCTGGGTGAGTCTTTTCTTCAACTCTTCGAATGCTTCTTCTTTGCACTTTCCCCTACTGAATACTACAGTCTCTGGGTCATGCTGGTCAACGATGCGGCTATCTTGGAGAAGCCCGGAATGTATCTCTTATAATAGCCGGCTAACCCTAGGAAAACTGCGTATCTCAGTCGGGTTTCGCGGAGTCTTCCAATTCTTTATCGCTTCAATCTTAACTGGGTCCATAGTAATCCCCTCAGGATTAATTATGTGACCTAAAAACTATACTTCTCGCAGCCAGAATGCACACTTTGAGAACTTAGCATACAATTTCTCCTTCTTCAAAACTTCTAACACTTCTCTCAGATGCTCAACATGGTCAGACTCGCTCTTCTAATAAATTAATGTGTCGTCAATCAAAACGATAACCGACTTGTCTAACATCGGCCGACATACACTGTTCATCATGTCCATGAATGCAGCAGGAGCATTGGTTAATCCAAACAACATCACGAGGAACTCGTAGTGTCCATACCATGTCTGAAACGCTGTCTTAGGGGTGTTTGCCTCCTTCACCTTCAGCTGATGATAACCTGATCTGAGATCTATTCGCGAGAACCAGCTTGCACCTTGTAACTGATCAAACAAATCATCAATCCATGGCAACGGATATCTATTCTTTACCGTAAGCTTATTCAAATCCCTATAGTCGATACACATTCTCATACTCCCACCCTTCTTCTTGACGAATAACACCGGAGCACCCCAAGGGGTAATACTCGGCCTTATGAAGCCCTTGTCGAGGAGTTCTTGCAGCTGGGACATCAAATCTTTCATCTCAGACGGCGCCAAATGATAAGGTGCTTTGGCGACGGGCTGTGCTCCTGGTATTAACTCTATCTGAAATTCTACCTCACGTTCCAGGGGCAATCCCGAAAGGTCCTTAGGAAACACTTCTGGGTAGTCACATACTACCGGAACATCTTTAACTTCTTTCGTCTCAGTCATAGCTTTGACAACATACGCCAGGTAGGCACTGCACTCTCACCTTAACAAACCTTCGGCTTTTATCATCGAAATGACGTTAATCCCTGAACTTTCTCTATCACCAACAACCGTTACCGTACCACTATCCGAAGATTTCAGTCTTATCAGTCTACTCTTGAACACTATTTGAGTTTCAAATTTAGACAACCAATCCATCCCCAATACTACATCGAATCCTCCTAAAGTCATCACATATAGGGTAGCAGGGAATTCGTATCCTTCCAACTATATCTTACAACTCTTAACCATTTTCATAATTTTAACTGAGGTCTCACTAGCGTTTTCTACCACAAAAGTTTCAGGCACACGACAACAAATCATCTTAGCTTTCTTACAAAACGGCATGGCTACAAAACTGCTAGCTGCACCTGAGTCAAACAATACGGAAGCAGAAATACTGTTTACCAGAAATATACCTGTCACGACATCGGGGATCTGTTTGGCTTGCTCTTGTGTTAACATGTAGGCTCTGGTCTTCAGCCTAGATTGCTCAGCATTCTTCTTACCGCTTCCCCCAGCTTCAGTACATTCTCTCGTCATGTGGCCGGTCTTGCCACACCGGAAAGATGCTGGTTTTGCATTGCATTCTTGGCGTAGTTCCCCACCTTACCAAACTAGTAGCACACATTCGACCCAAACTTACACTCACCTCCATGAGCTTTCCCATATTTGTGGCATACCTCAGAATCGGTTCCCCATTTGCACTCACCACCGTGCATCTTCCCACAAGTCTTGCACGGCTTCTTCTCCCACACCTTCTGCTTCTTCTCCCTTGAGTTCCACAACTGAGTACCCGGTCCTTTAACAGAGGCGACCCACTTCTTCTCTTTCTTCTCTTCCACTACCACCACATCATCCACAGCCAGGTCATCGTAAACCATTTCTGCGAGTTCAATAGAAGAATCAAAGGTAGCGGGTTTACTAGCCCAGACAAATGTGCGAACGTTTGGTGGCAGTCCCCTCAAGTAGCACTTGATCCTCTTGGCCTCAGTACTTACCATATCAGGTACGAGCCTTGACATGCGGTTAAACTCGGTAGTATACTCTCGGAGGGTCATCTTTCCTGCCTTCAAATTTAGGAACTTCATCTCTGCCCTCTCTACTTCAGTGTCTACACAAAACATCTTCATAACCATTTCCTTCAGGTCCTCCCACTTCAAAGCCTTGATTTCAGCAGGAGTCTTCCTTTGCTCTACCGTCTCCCACCAAAACATAGCTTCATCCCCAAATGACTGGGTAGCAAAACCCACGGCTTGGTCGGGGCGACACTCGCTAATTCAGATAACCTTGTCCATTGCGGTTATCCATTGGAGAGTAGCGATTGCGTCACCCACCCCGGTCAGCTTCGGCGGGTCACAGCCTTTGAACGACTTGTAGTTACACCCACCGCGGCTCTTCTTTCCCTTATCAACCTTCACAGATCGATCTTTACTTGACGCCTCCTTCTCGGTCTCTTCGCCATGCTCACTTGTAACATCCGTATTTTGAGAATTAATAAATAACGGAAAAGTATTATTATTATCGGTGTGTCGTTAGTTTGGTTGTGTGCGTGTTTGTATTTGGATAAGATTGGAATAGAGGTGGATGGTGGGGCCCATGGCTTCCTATATAAGGCCATCCCCCATGCTTTCACCATTTCTTTACACAACACATAGACTAGAAAACACACACTTTCACTCTAGCAATTTGGATTCGGATCCAAGCAAAAGGAAGGAAGAATCTTGGGTGAAAACACCATAAAAACAACAAGAAACACCACCAAGCTCCACGGATCTGTCCAGATCCGAATCCGAGACCAAAAAAAGGTGAGTTTTGGTTTTAAAGGTTAAGTTTTAGGTCTTATTCGACATGCAAACCGATAGAAGGATAGATCGGGGTATATGATGGAAGAAAAACATGAACTTGATAAGTTATAACCCCACGAGAATGTTATATGGTTAAAATGTGATGTTCGGGCCTTATAAAACGCAAGTATGCAAAGTTGGTACAACCTAAAACCCCTAAAAAGTGTAAAATCGAGTCCTAAGGAAGAGTCACGAAGTAAAATGGCCATTAAATGGTAAAAACGAAGAAAAAGAAGAATTTCGCATCGCATAAGCCATGCGAAGCGAAAAAGGCTATTTCGCATCGCATGACCATGCGAAGCGAAAAAGGTAATTTCGCATCACACAGTCATGCGAAGCGAAACAGTTTCATGTGTAGCGAAACAGTTCCATGCGAAGCAAAATTCCATGCATGCGAATCGAAATTCTTCCATGCGAAATTTTATAAAATTCATTTTCTGATGCATTTTTGTTAAAGGACTATTAATGAAAATAAAAGGAAGGAAGAATCTTGGGTGAAAACACCATAAAACAATAAAACAACAAGAAACACCACCAAGCTCCACGGATCTGTCCAGATCCGTACCCGAGACAAACAAAAGGTGATTTTTGGTTTCAAGGTTAAGTTTTAGGTCGGATTCGACATGCAAACCGATTGAAGGATAGATCGGGGTATATGATGGAAGAAAAACATGAACTTGATAAGTTATAACCCCACGAGAATGTTATATGGTACAAATGTGATGTTCGGGCCTTATAAAACGCAAGTATGCAATGTTTGTACAACCTAAAACCCCTAAAAAGTGTAAAATCGGGTCCTATGGAAGAGTCACAAAGTAAAATGGCTATTAATTAGTATAAACGAAGAAAAAGAAGAATTTCACATCGCATAAGCCATGCGAAGCGAAAAAGGCTATTTCGCATCGCACAGCCCTGCGAAGGGAAAAAGGCTATTTCGCATTATTGGACCATGCGAAGCGAAAAAGGTATTTTCGCATCGCACAGTCATGCGAAACGAAACAGTTTCATGCAAAGCGAAACAGTTCCATGCGAAGCGAAATTCCATGCATGCGAATCGAAATTCTTCCATGCGAAATTTTATAAAATTCATTTTCTGATTCATTTTTGTTAAAGGACTATTAATTAAAAAAAAGGCTATTTCGCATCGCACAGCCTTGCAAAGCGAAAAAGGCTATTTTGCATCGCATGACCATGGGAAGCGAAAAAGGTAATTTCGCATCGCACAGTCATGCGAAGCGAAACAGTTCCATGCGAAGCGAAATTCCTTGCATGCGAAGCAAAATTCTTCAATGTGAAATTTTATAAAATTCATTTTCCCAGCCAGGGTGCTGCCCCTTGGACCCTGCTAGGGGCTGCCGCCCTTAGACCCCGCTACCAGGGGCGCTGCCCCTGGACCCCCGTTAGTTGAGGGTGTCATTTACTTAGATATAAGAAGTAGTAGTAATGGATATTTGACACTCGTAATGCGTTATACAGTTAGCCGTGCACAGTTAATGAAGGGCATCACTATTAACGGCGAGAGAACTGACTTCAGGTGAGTTTCTAGCCCCCTTATCCGTTATGTTTTTGGGGCTGTGTGTATACTCCTTTGTGATAGTTGTTAATACACTTAACTTAAGCGGTAAGTGTATGATATGTGCATGTTGTATGTATGACTAAGTATTGAATGTTATTATGGAATGTTTACACGAATGAATATGTACATATACGTATATACATAACCAGAAGATATGTAAAGTATTGAATGAAAATGAATGTATGATCGAGTGACGTGACAGGTATGGTTATTGGAGACAAAGGGACCAGACCCTAATAATATCTGAGACAGAAGGGACCAGACCCTGATAATATCTGAGACAGAAGGGACCATACCATAATAATATCTGAGACAGAAGGGACCAGACCCTAATAATATCTGTGATGGTAGAGATAGAATAGCCTATGGTAAATCACAAGGCCTTATGAAAGAAAGTATGTAAGCGCGTGTGCATGTATATAAAGTGTGTATGAAAGAAGTAGGAGTAAAAAAAGGTATGAATACGTATCTTCGGATGCGTATGAGTAAGGATATGAATGTATTGTATGTTTAATGATTAACTAGAACTCACTCAGCGTAGCTAACTTTTAGTATGCACGCAAGCAAATAGATTGAGGCAGCTGGCTTGAGGAGGGACACATTGCATGGACGGAAGAGATCGGCATCTACGAAGAAGTGTCAAGATTGTTTTAGTTAATCACAATTTGTATGTTAAGACAAGAATGAATGTTTTGTAATGTGATGTATGAAGTTTTAAATTATTCCGCAAAAGTTTTAATTATCTCTGATTTTAGAACTGTGTTTATGAGTAAATCCAACACCAAAGTAGGGTTACCGGGAACGGGGCCTTACAAGTTGGTATCAGAGCATAAGTTCGAGAGAATAAGCATCCTACATGCTTAGACTCGAACAGAGAATGGGACTTAAGGAAGAAAAGAAAGAAGATGCCAGTTCAAGAATGCCATGTGTCTTCCAAGAAGGCTTAGAAAGTAATCATCTTGTGTAAGTTGATCATGATCTTGTGTACGGTGAAGAATGAGTAAGAAAGCTAACTAAATAACTAGATATATAAACGCTTGTTATGCTACGATGTGAAATGTACGATTGTCTAATTGTTATAAGTAGAACCTAGCACAATTGGACTCACAAAGGGAAGTGTAAAGGACATGGAGAGTAACATGATCAGCTAATCACAACTGGCCACTGTTATTTCCTGTTAGCCTTACTATCCTCGTACTAAATATTTCTTGTAGTGACGACGTTTGTGTTTTCCTATAGAATACGAATGGCTAGTACTAAGAAGACTGCTGAACAAGGGAGTTGCATGAGTCGACGTGGTAGACCACGTGCTACCCAAGTAGCCCCCGAGCAACCGATTATAGGGGTCTGGCGAACACAGAAGCGTGACGGTGCGAGACGAAGGGAATCGGCTTGACCCGGCACTACAGCATCTCTAACAGGAAAAGCCAACTAAAAGTAGTGCGGGAACTGTTGAGGAGATTGGAGAGGGTAGTAAAAAGGACGAAGAGGCTGAGGAAGAGGGATCAAGTGAAGGTGGGTCTGTGAAGACCAATGATGGTAGGAAAGGCCGAGGTGGGTGCAGCTACAGGTTGCTTAAGGGTTGTGACCCGCCAAAGTTTTCTAGTGCAGTGGATGCAATCGCTACCCTCCAATGGATAACCGCAATGGACAAGGTTATCCAAATTAGCGAGTGTAGCCCCGAAGAAGCAGTAGGTTTTGCTACCCAGTCATTTGGGGAAGAAGCTATGTTTTGGTGGGAGACGGTTGAGCAAAGGAAGACCGTTACTGAGATCAAGGCCTTGAAATGGGAGGACCTGAAGGAAATGGTCATGAAGAAGTTCTGTGCGGATGCTGAAGTTGTGCGGGCGGAGATGAAGTTCCTGAATCTGAAGGCAGGAAAGATGACACACCGTGAGTACACCACTGAGTTCAATCGCATATCCCGACTTGTCCCTGACATGGTGAACACTGAGACGAAAAGGATCAAGTGCTATTTGAGGGGACTACCACAAACTGTCCGTACCTTTGTCCAGGCAAGTAAACCCGCTACTTTTGATTCTGGTTTCGAACTTGCAGAAATGGTTTATGATGACCTGGCTGTGGATGATGTGGTGGTGGAAGAGCAGAAAGAGAAGAAGTGGGTCGCTCCTGCCAAGCAGCCTAGTACTCGAATGTGGAACCCCAAGGATAAGAAACAGAAGGTGTGGGAGAAGAAACCATGCAATACTTGTGGGAAGATGCACGGTGGTGAATGCAAGTGGGGGAAGGGTACCGACATTTGTCGCAAGTGTGGGAAAGTCCATGGCGGTGAGTGTAGGTTGGGATCGAATGCGTGTTACAGATGTGGGAAGGTGGGGCACTATGCTACAGATTGTAATGCCAAGCCCGCTTGCTACAAGTGCGGCAAGACGGGTCATATAGCAAGAGAGTGTACTGAAGGTGAAGCTGGGGGAAGCGGTAAGAAGGATGCTGAGCAGACTAGGCCAAGGACCAGAGCCTACATGTTGACACAAGAACAAGCCAAACAAATCCAAGATGTCGTGACTGATACATTTCTAGTAAACGGTATTTCAGCTTCCGTATTGTTTGACTCAGGTGCGACTAGGAGTTTTGTAGCTACCCAGTTTTATAAGAGAGCTAAGATGAAATGTTGTCGTGTGCCTGAAACTTTTATGGTAGAAACCGCTAATGAGACCTCAGTTAAAATTATGAGATTGGTCAAGAATTGTAAGATAGAATTGGAAGGACACGAATTCCCTGCTACCCTGTATGTTTTCACCTTGGGAGGATTCGATGTAGTATTGGGGATGGATTGGCTGTCTGAATTTGAAGCTCAGATAGTGTGCAGGAGTAAATTAGTAAGATTGAAGTCTTCGGATGGTAGTTCAGTAACGGTTTATGGTGATAGAGAAAGTACAGGGCTTAACGTCATTTCGATGATAAAAGCCGAAGGTTTGTTAAGGCGAGGGTGCAGTGCCTACCTGGCATATGTTGTCAAAGTTACGGCCGAGACGAGGGAAGTGAAAGACGTTCCTGTAGTGTGTGACTACCCGGAAGTTTTTCCCGAGGACCTTCCGGGGTTACCACAGGAGCGAGAAGTGGACTTCCAGATAGAATTGATACCAGGAGCACAGCCCGTCGCGAAAGCACCTTGCCATTTGGCGCCTTCTGAGATGAAGGAATTGATGTCCCAACTGCTAGAACTCCTCGACAAGGGTTTCATAAGGCCGAGTGTTTCCCCGTGGGGCGCGCCGGTGTTATTCGTTAAGAAGAAGGATGGGAGTATGAGAATGTGCATCGACTACAGGGAGTTGAATAAGCTTACCGTGAAGAATAGATATCCGTTGCCCCGGATTGATGATTTGTTTGATCCATTGCAAGGTGCTAGTTGGTTCTCGCGAATAGACCTTAGATCGGGTTACCATCAGCTGAAGGTGAAAGAGGCGGATATCCCTAAGACAACATTTCGGACGCGGTATGGACACGACGAGTTCCTTGTGATGTCGTTTGGTCTAACCAACGCTCCCGCGGCATTTATGGACATGATGAACAGGGTATGTCGCCCGATGTTAGACAAGACGGTTATCGTTTTCATTGACGATATATTAATTTATTCAAAGACTGAGTCTGACCATGCTGAGCACCTGAGGGAAGTACTGGAAGTTTTGAAGAAGGAGAAATTGTATGCAAAGTTCTCAAAGTGTGCATTTTGGTTGCGAGAGGTGCAGTTTCTAGGTCATATAATCAATTCATCGGGGATTACTGTGGACCCAGCCAAGATCGAAGCAATAAAGAATTGGAAGACTCCGCGAAACCCGACTGAGATACGCAGTTTCCTAGGGTTAGCTGGCTATTATAGGAGATTCATTCCGGGCTTCTCTAAGATAGCTGCACCGTTGACAGGTATGACCCGAAGGACTGTGGTGTTCGATTGGGGTAGGTGGCAAAAAGAGATGTTTGAAGAACTAAAGAGGAAGCTCACGCAAGCTCCAATCCTTGTTTTCCCCGATGGAGAAGAAGATTTGGTAGTTTGCACTGATGCTTCATATCAGGGGTTAGGTTGCGTGTTGATGCAAAGAGGGAAGGTCATAGCTTACGCATCTAGGCAATTGAAAGTTCACGAATGTACGTACTCGACGCATGACCTAGAGCTAGCCGCTGTAGTACATGCTCTTAAGATCTGGAGACACTACTTGTATGGTACTAGGTGTACTATATACACGGACCACAAGAGTTTGAAATACTTCTTTGAGCAGAAAGAGCTGAACATGAGGCAGAGAAGGTGGTTAGAACTGATAAAGGATTATGATTGTGATATCAAGTATTACCTGGGAAAGGCTAATGTGGTTGCTGACGCCTTGAGCCGGAAGAACGCAGAAGTTATCGCGATAGTAAAGTCTTATAAGCTGATAATCAACTCAGATTTCTTTGAAGAGATCAGCAAGGTTCAGTCGGAAGTGTTGGTAGATGAAGGGTTGATGAAGAAAGAAAGGATTTTTGGCCAGCAGAACGAGTTTATAAATAATACTCATGGTGTGAAGACCAGGTTTGACCGAATGTGGATCCCACGACATGGGAAACTTAGAGGTCGAATCCTAGATGAGGCCCATAAGTCCCGTTACTCGATTCATCCGGGATCCACCAAGATGTATCAAGACTTGAAGAAAGATAACTGGTGGTCGGGTATGAAGAATGAAGTAGTAGATTATGTTAGTAAGTGTTTAACCTACCTACATGTTAAGGCCGAACACCAGAAACCACATGGAAAGATGCAGCCGTTGGAGATACCAGAAGGGGAGTGGGAACACATCACTATGGATTTCATAACTAAGCTACCGCGTACAGCTAGAAGTCATGATACCATATGGGTGATTGTGGATCGTTTGACTAAGAGTGCTCACTTTTTGCCTATACGAGAGGCTATCTCGTCAGAAACGTTGGCAAGCGTGTTCGTCAAAGAAGTGGTTACAAAGCATGGGGTGCCGTTATCGATTGTGTCAGACAGGGATACCCGCTTTACTTCAAGATTCTGGAAGAAGTTCCACGAAGCCATGGGAACAAGACTAAACATTAGCACGGCGTATCACCCTCAAACAGATGGGCAGTCGGAAAGGACTATCCAAACCCTTGAGTATATGCTACGTGCTTGTGTGTTAGACTTTGGAGGAAGCTGGGATGATCATCTGCACTTGGCAGAATTCTCTTACAACAACAGTTATCATTCAAGTATCGGCATGCCTCCTTTAGAAATGTTGTATGGAAGACGTTGTAGAACTCCTACATGTTGGGGAGAGATTGGTCAAAAGGAGATTGGAAGTTTGGAAGTGGTGCAAGAAACCTCTTCAAACTTTGATCAGATTAAGGCCAGGATGAAAGCTGCTCAAGACAGCCAGAAGTCATATGCGGATAAGCGGAGACGGCCCATTGATTTTTGGCCCGTGTGGGTGAAATGGCTTACAAGCTTGATCTTCCCGATGACCTGGAAGGAATCCACTCTACCTTTCATGTTTCTCACATAAGAAAATGTCTAGCGGATGACACGTCCCATGTGCCACTGCTGGACATCGAGGTAGACGAACATTGAACTATGTCGAGCAACCCATTGGGATAGTTGACCGCAAGGAAAAGAAGCTTCGTCGTAAGGTTATTCCCTTGGTGAAAGTAATATGGAAGCATTGTGAGTGATCGGATGCTACATGGGAAGTTGAAGAAGAGATGCGCAAGTTCTACCCACAAGTTCCCCGAAACCTCTTTTAAGGAGGGTAGACTTGTAACATCCGTATTTTGAGAATTAATAAATAACGGAAAGTATTATTATTATCGGTGTGTCGTTAGTTTGGTTGTGTGCGTGTTTGTATTTGGATAAGATTGGAATGGAGGTGGATGGTGGGGCCCATGGCATCCTATATAAGTCTATCCCCCATCCTTTCACCATTTCTTTACATAACACACACACTAGAAAACACACACTTTCTATCTAGCAATTCGGATTCGGATCCAAGCAAAAGGAAGGAAGAATCTTGGGTGAAAACACCATGAAACAACACCAAGCTCCATGGATCTGTCCTGATCCGAACCCGAGACCAACAAAAATGTGAGTTTTGGTTATAAAGGTTAAGTTTTAGGTTGGATTCGACATGCAAACCGATAGAAGGATAGATCGGGGTATATGATGGAAGAAAAACATGAACTTGATAAGTTATAACCCCACGAGAATGTTATATGGTAAAAATGTGATGTTCGGGCCTTATAAAACGCAAGTATGCAAAGTTGGTACAACCCAAAACCCCTAAAAAGGGTAAAATCGGGTCCTAAGGAAGAGTCACGAAGTAAAATGGCCATTAAATGGTAAAAACGAAGAAAAAGAAGAATTTCGCCAAAAGGCTATTTCGCATCGCACAACCATGCGAAGCGAAAAAGGCTATTTCGCATCGCATGACCATGCGAAGCGAAAAAGATAATTTCGTATCGCACAGTCATGCGAAGCGAAACAGTTTCATGCGAAGCGAAACAGTTCCATGCGAAGCGAAATTCCATGCATGCGAAGCGAAATTCTTCCATGCGAAATTTTATAAAAATTCATTTTCCCAGCCAGGGGCGCTGCCCCTTGGACCCTGCTAGGGGCTGCCACCCCTAGACCCCGCTACCAGGGGCCCTACCCCCGAACCCCCGTTAGTTGAGGGTGTTATTGACTTAGACATAAGAAGTAGTAGTAATGGATATTTGACTCTCGTAATGTGTTATACAGTAAGCCGTGCACAGCTAAATAAGGGCCTTACTATTAACGGCGAGAGAAGCCGACTTCAGGTGAGTTTCTAGCCCCTTTATCCGTTATGTTTTCGGGGCTGTGTGCATACTCCTTTGTGATAGTTGTTAATACACTTAACTTAAGCGGTAAGTGTATGATATGTGTATGTTATATGTATGACTAAGTATTGAATGTTATTATGGAATGTTTAAACGAACGAATATGTATATATACGTATATACATGACCAGAAGATATGTAAAGTATTGAATGAAAATGAATGTATGATCGAGTGACGTAACAGGTATGGTTATTGGAGACAAAGGGACCAGACCCTAATAATATCTGAGACAAAAGGGACCAGACATTGATAATATCTGAGACAGAAGGGACCAGATCCTAATAATATCTGAGACAGAAGGGACCAGACCCTAATAATATCTGTGGTGGTAGAGATAGAATAGCCTATGGTAAATCACAAGGCCTTATGAAAGAAAGTATGTAAGCGCGTGTGCATGTATATAAGTTTGTATGAAAGAAGTAGGAGTAAAAAAAGGTATGAATACATATCTTCGGATGCGTATGAGTAAGGATATGAATGTATTGTATGTCAAATGATTAACTAGAACTCACTCAGCGTAGCTGACTTTTAGTATGCAAGCATGCAAATAGATTGAGGCACCTGGCTTGAGGAGGGACACATGGCATGGACGGAAGAGATTGGCATCTACGAAGAAGTGTCAAGATTGTTTTAATTAATCCCAATTTGTATGTTAAGACAAGAATGAATGTTTTGTAATGTGATGTATGAAGTTTTAAATTATTTCGCGAAAGTTTTAATTAACTCTGATTTTAGAACTTTGTTTATGAGTAAATCCAACACCAAAGTAGGGTTACCGGGAACGGTGCCTTACATCACTACCCTCTCCAGTTTTCTCAACAGTTCTTGGATGACTCTCAGTTGACTTTTCTTGCTGTAGATTCTGCACTGCAGCAGCTACTGCCTATGAAATGGCAGCTTGGATAGCAGGGTCGAGCTGATACCCTTCATCTCGGACAGTCATGCTCCTCTCTTCATCAGACTAAACGATTGGTTCCTCGGGTGGTGTTTGGTTAGCACGTGGTCTACCACGGCGACTCGTGCGGCTACCTTGTCCAGAAATCTTCTTAGCACCAGCCATTTGTATTCTATTGGAAAACTCAAACGATCAGGAACTATTTAGTACAAGGATAGTAAGGTTAACAGGTAATAACAGTGGCCAGTTGTGGTTAGCTGATCACATTACTCTCCGTGCCCTGTGTACTTCCTTTGTGAGTCCACTTGCGCTAGTTTCTACTTATAATCGTTAGTCAATCACACGTTTCACATTTTCACACGTAAACAAGTAATGCTATATCTAGCTATATATTAGGTTAGCTTTCTCACTCATTCTTTACTATACACAAAAATATGATCAACCTACACAAGATGATAACTTTCTAAGCTTGCTTGGATGACACATGACATTCTCTGACTGGCATCTTCTTTCATTTCTTTCTTAAGTCCCATTCACTGTTCGAGTCTAAGCATGTAGGATGCTTATTTCTCTCGAACTTATGCTCTGATACCAATTTGTAAGGCCCCGTTCCCGGAACCCTACTTTGGCGTTGGATTTACTCATAAACATAGTTCTAAAATCAGAGTTAATTAAACTTTTTGCAGAATACTTAAAACTTCTTGCATTTCATCACAAAACATAAGTACTTGTTTTAAAAAAATTTATCTTGTCTTAAAACATAACATAATAGTTCAAAACATTTCTTTCCAAGATGCCAGTCTTCCAGTCCTTGCCATGTGCCATCCTCAAGCCAGCTCCTTCAATTTATTTACCTGCATGCATACTAAAAGTCAGCTATGCTGAGTGAGTTCTAGATAAGTATGTAACATATATTTCATTCATAGGTGTCTATATATATATATATATATATTACATTCGTTCTTACATTCATACTTCCATACCTTCATGCTTTTACTTACCTTCATTATTTTTATATATACATAATCGTCCTACGTTTTCAAGAGCCTTTCGCCCTATAACAATCGCATATATTATTAGGGTCTGCCACCATTAATTCTCCGTATATATTTTTAGGGTGTGCAACCCTTTATTCTTCGCATATATTTTTAGGGTCTGCAACCCTTTATTCTTCGCATATTATTAGGGTATGCAACCCTGTACTCTTCGCATATATTAGTAGCATATGCAACCCTTTAACCATTCAACAATACACATCATACATATCATGCGTTAATTAGTTACATCTATTCTCGTATACCTCTTCATACATACATTCAACTCCTTTTTATACCCATTTAAGTATATTTATAAACATTCATATGACATACACTTACCCTTTAAGGTAAGTGTATTAACTAATCATATTGAGTATGCACACAGCCCTCGTGAACATAACATAGAAATGGGGCTAGAACTCACCTGGGCCCTGTTTCTCTCTGAGTTAAGTGTAATGCCCTTCCTTAATTGTGCACAGCTAACTATGTAACAAGGCACGAGTATCAATTATCTATCTTAACAACTTCTTACATCTAGGCGGATGAAACCATCAACTAACGGGGGTTCGGGGGCAGCACCCCTGGTAGCGGGGTCTAGGGGCGGCAGCCCCTAGCAGGGTCCAAGGGGCCAAGCACCTGGCTGGGGTTGAGCTCACCTGGTCAGATCGGAAAAGTTTTATTTTCGCTAATAGGCCATTTTTCAAAAACGCATAAAAAATGAATCGTATGGGGATTTCGCATGAAAATTTTGCATGAGAATTTCGCACGGAATTTCGCATGGAAGTTTCGCATGAGAATTTCTCATGGAAGTTTCGCTTCGCATGGGTCATTTCGCTTCGCATGCTTATTTCGCTTCGCATGGCATGTGATGCGAAATTCTTGGATTTCACATGGCATGCGACGCGAAGACTTTTTCATGCAATTTAGACCCGGTTACCTTATTTTGTCATTTTAAAGCCATTTTACTCCTAGACTCTTCCCTGGAACCCAATTTTACCCTTTTTATGGGTTTTGGGTCGTACCAACTTTGTATACCCGTGTTTTTAAGGTCCGGATATCACCTTTTTGTCCTATAACACCCCCGTGAGGTTATAACTCACCAAGTTTATGTTTTTCTTACGTTATACAACCCGATCTATCATTCTAACAGTTTGCATGAAGAAATCAACCACAAAACTCCACCTTGTTGGCCAAAACTCACCTTTTTGGTCTCGGGTTCTGACCTGGACAGGTCCGAGGATATTGGTGGTGTTTCTTATTGTTTTATGGTGTTTACACCCAAGAATCATTCTTCCTTGAGCACGGATTTAGATCTGGAATGTAAAGAGAAAGTGTGTGTGTGTGTTCTTGAGTATGTGTGTTGTGAAAGAAAGGAAAATGGTGAAAGGGTGGAGGGGTTGGGCTTATATAGGGGGCTGGGCCCCATAACCCACTCACAATTCCAAATCCAAATTTTACCCATACATTTACACAAAATCAAATTAACGACACACACGCAAGAATAAATTTTCTTTTATTTATTAATCTCAAAATACGGATGTTACAATATACATGTTCAGATATTTTATATCCTGAACCGTTTTCAGATAGATAACGTATATAAACACGCTTTTCACCCCAAAAGTTTGTAAACAGGTTGAAAAGAGGGGTCATAAAACTCACGGTTTTGTAGGCACTCAGTGCGAGATCAACTTGGGGTTCATTTCCCTTGCTATCACTTAGTCCCTATATTCAATATTATAATAATATTAATATTTTAATATTATTATAATCTTTATACAAAGCTGGCCTGTATAGCTAGTGTAGGTGTGGCTGTATCACTCAGAAAGTGTCAATAGGCTTAGATTGTGATGTTGTTCAATGTCTGATGTTTAAAATCGAACTTGTCTCAGTTTCCCCATTTCACTAGCTAGGCCAAGTTGCTCGTTTACGCGTTTGGAAAACAGTTATGGGGATGTAAACTAGGGTAAACGTGTTGGTTGATAAAATGATTAAGTTATAAAGAAAGATCACAATTTGGGGGTCTGGATTTGCTATGGGGCTCCTTTCCGTTTATTCAGTTTGATTTGGAGAAAAATGCGCAAAATCTATCCAAATTTTCCGGATTTCTCACAAAAATTTCGTTTTTACATAATTAATACGAAAATATACTTCTTGAACGTTTTTGATGTTCTGATAATCCAACAGGTTCGTTAATCACGAACTTGCTGGTTTTCGTCAAAATTGATTTTGTTTAATCTTCAAATTAGTATAATTAATTATCCGTTAATCATTAAATCATCAAAATTTAAAAACCTATCAAATAAAATATGTAGATTTTAATAAAAGTATTTCTGGAATTATTCACTGATTTATAAATTTATAAAAAATCATTTTATATGATATATTTAGCCAGGAAATCATCCGTTTATATGAAATAATTTCCGAAAAATCCGTCAAAATTCCTGAGTGATAAAAACACTTCCCAAAATAACCTTTATTAATTCCAGAAGCTAACAATCTAGCCAAATATTATTTTCTAGCCAAAACAACCTTGAAAATTCAAATAAGCGTGAATGCACAAAACATATTTAGGATTTTCCAAATGACCCAAAATTTTGTATGTAATTATAATATACCAAATCTGAGTTCCTCACAAAAGTTCATAATTTTTCAAGCATTTTAGCTATTTTTCCCAAATAAACGCCCAAATCTGTAATAAATTCGCCAAATATTCTTGGATGGTCGAAAAATTACCAAATATGGACAGGTACTCAATGATATGGTCCCTGAAGTCCCTGAAAAATTTGATGACTTAACAATATGCACATCACAACCTTAACCTAAACAACCCGTAATCGAACATTTCGGCATTACCTTTGCGGTTTTCGCCCGTTTTCGCTCTTAATCCCATTTCCAGGTTCACGTGCTTCTATATAAGATAAGCACAGGTCCTATATCACAAACCAATTATGTATCATCAACATTACAGCCTTGGAAGCTAGGGTTTCGGTTAATGCTTTAACCAAACTTTTGAACCGTAAAAACGTCGTTTAAACCCTCTAATCAGTGTTTATTGCCAAAAAACTTGTCAAACCAGGTTCCTAACCATGTGTATGATAAACATGCTTAAACAAGTTGAAAATGGTCAAAATAGTTAACTTACCTTAGGGTTTTTTTATGGAAATGTAGGAACAGCAGGGTGGAGATGAAGAAGGTCTGGATTTTTTATAAAATATCTTGATTTATTGTTTAAATATGAAAAGTGAATAAAAAAAGGTTTTTTTTCTTTTGGTCCACTTTGGCGGGCTGGACTTGTTGGGCTCCCTTTTGGGCCCATTTGACCCACTTTTCTTGATTTACGTGCCCAGACATGAAATGCCGAGTCCAAATTTATTTCGTGTTCGGTTTTTTGCACAAAAAATATATCGGGTACGACAAATAGTGCGAAAACGAGTGTTTTTCGGCTATTTTTGTGCAAATTTATAAAAACATACTATTTGTTTGTAAAAATCAAAAATATTTTCACGGATCGCTTGAAACATCCCCCAAAAAGTGTTTGGTAAATCTTTTTCGGCTTAACGAATGATACAATGCTTGTTTCAGAACTATCTTTCGCGTTTAAATCTTTGACGGGTAGTTAAACGAGTATGTTTTCATTTAACTAATTTGCTATCATAATAAAACGGATATCACTTATAGATGCCTCCCCAAGATATCTGGGTCATAACCAGACCCGTTTGGTTACTCGTTTGTTCGTTAGGCAATAAGCGGTTAAACGCTTATTCGATGTGTGAATGCTAATGTATAATCGGTTTGGTCACGAATGTTACATTAATCCACCAAAATCTACAGGAAGCTTTGGAATCACATCATGAACACGATTCAAGCATCACTTTTAACATTCATCCACTAAATCTATCAAAATTTGATCAAACAGTAACTTATCCATGAAGAACAGGATGAACACGTCTCAAGTAAGAATTTAGCAATGAGCTGATCTATCATGAGCAACCTTCTCCTTTGATACCTGTTAAGAAAACGTTATATGAGCTCGAGATCTAGTCATAATAGGATACGTGAATTTCTATACGTTAACGTGTAAATGAGACAAAATACGTTAAAGGTTGATCGATACTTTCTTGATACATTACATGATGAATACATTAGTCCTAGAGAGAATCTGGTATGGTAACATTACATTAGCGGATAAATATGGCACATGTCTTTATGCTAAATCAACAGTATCTTCCTTTTATAGGCCTAGGATCATACGTTAAACATCACTAACGAATGAGTGATCCTGCTAACGAATGAGCTCCCATTGTTAAATAACGAATGATCCTTCGTTCACTAAATCCATCACGAATGAGCTCATATTTTAACGAATGAGTAGCTAGTCTAACGAATGAACCTCATTCTCTAAACTTGCTTAGCGAATGAGCCATTTTACATTAATGATAATGCCTAAACTACCCCTAGTCTATTTGATATGTTGCGGACAACAAATCATGCACCAACATCCATGTTAACTTTACCCTGGTATGCTAGCATTGTTAACTTTCTTGTTGCAGATATAGTTCCCGAATTTTAGCCAATGAAAAAGAATCAACACTATCATAGGTAAAGTACTATGTGTGGGAAGACCCGGACCTATTTAAGGTGGGTGCATATCAAGCGATGAGGAGGTGCTTACTAGAAGAAGAAGTCAAGAGTGTGTTGCACCAATTCATCGGCATGCGGTGGCCATTGAAGTGGGCAAAAGACAGGGCATCGAGTGCTAGCTTGTGGATTTTACTGGCCCTCCCTCTATAAATACGCAACTGAGTTTGTGAAAAATTGCATTAAATTCCAACGAATGGGTGGCATATCAAAGAGGGACGAGATGCCCATGCAACCAATCCTCGTTGTCGACATCTTTGATGTTTGTGGGATTGATTTCATGGGTCCGTTCCCAAATTCCTTCAGAAATTATATATCTTGGTGGTGGTTGATTATGTTTCTAAATGGGTAGAATCAATCGCCACCAAGAAAAATGACCATACCGTTGTTTGCAAATTTGTCCAACCAAACATATTTTAAAGGTTTGGTGTTCTCTACATTATAATTAGCGAAGGGGGTTTACATTTCAAAAAATTAACTTTGGAAAATTGATTAAATGGTTTGGTGTAAACCACCGCATTGCCACTCCATATCATCCTCAAACGAGTGGCCAAGTGAAGGTTTTCAATATGTAAATCAAAGAGATTTTGCAAAGGACGGTAAGACCCGATCGTAAAGATTGGTCAAATAAACTAAATGATGCTTTATGGGCTTACTGTACGTATTTCAAAACGCCTATTGGAACCACCCCTTATCGGTTGGTTTATGGTAATGGGTCTCATTTACCTGTTGAACTTACCCATTATGCATTATGGGTGAGTAAGAATATTAATCTAGATTATGAGTGTCTAAGTAAGCAAAGAAAGTTGAATATATGCGACCTAGAAGAATTGAGAGACGAAACGATGAATGTGCATCATAATACAGGGACAAGATGATGAGGGTCCATGATGCCAAGTTGAGAAGGAAGATGTTTGAGGAAGGGAAACGAGTTTGGCTATACAACTCAAGATTGTAGTTATTCCCTGGAAAGCTGAAGAGCAAATGGACGTGACCTTATCAAGTCAAACAAGTTGGCAAGTTCGGTGAAGTGGAGATTGAAGATATTGATGACCACTTGAGGCAAGTTGTCAATGGATATCGATTGAAGCCTTACATGGAAGATGCGAATTTGAACAAGAGCATACACGAGTCGGAGGTTTGCTTCTTTGCAGACGAACCGACATATTAGGTTAACTGAAAAAACCAAGGAATGTCGAGCTGTAGACATTCAATTCTGTAACACCCGTTAATTTCCGACAAAAGGTTTAATCTTGTAATGTTATGTACACCTTTCGGGCTTGACCCGGCATTCTCCCGGGAGCTCTTTGCAAACCTCGTAAACGTTCTCACTTAACTTTCCACCCAAGTTGCTACATACTTCAATTTGGAGGGACTTGGATGTAACTATTTTATATCATAAAACAAAAGAAAACTCAACCCTAAATCTATTTGCAGCCATCGGACCTGGACCCCCCTGCTCGTTTTTCTTCTGCCCAGCCAAGTTTCAGCCGTGAAAACTTCAATTCAAGGTCGGTTTTATGATTCCCCATGTCTTTTACACCTTAATTGATCATATTAACGCGCTTATTGGTCGTTAAGATTGAGTTTTGATGATAACAGCTTGCTGATCTATTCTTGATTCCATGATGTTCTACTTTGAGTCTAGTTTTCAAAAAGGTATAATACGTAATTTTTGGACGAGATTTGAATAGTTTTTATGATTTTATAAAATCAAGTGTCAAAGCTGATGCGGGATGTCGGATTCTGGTCTGTCTTCCCGACATCATAACCTTTTTTCGACAACTCTAAATTGGTTGGTTCCACTTCTAGAAGTTAATATTTTGATTTAGGAACCAAACCCAATTGGAATCGTTTAATTTGGCTGGGTAATGAATTTTATAAAAATAAAACCATTTTATTGCGCAGCTGAAATAGCTGCACATACCTTTCTGTGTTGGAAGAATTTTTATGATTTTTGTGTCTACTAGAAAAATATAATAAAAATATTTTTATAAACATAAGATATTTATGCAACACTGGTAAAAAATTAATAATTTAATTTTATGGTTTTCCTATGTAATAAAATACATCTTTGCATGCTAAAATCTGCATGTTATATTCGTATTGATCGATAAGTTCGTTTTAGGCTTAACCGGTGGCTGCCCTTTCTCGCATATTTCGGGGCTGTTATAATTGAAGTTCGTACTCCGTTATATTCTTAGGTATGTCACTTACAACATACTAAAATTTCATGGCCATTGGAGGTGTTTAGGTCGGTCAATCGATTTTAGTTCGAAAACTAGGGTTTATCGGGTGTAGGATTGGCAATTGTTGAGTTTGATGCGTTAAACGATCGGATGACCGACCGAATCAGTTTGTACAGCCATAGGGGCGTTTAAGGGCTGTGGGAAAATTATATTTTTGATGCACGGAGCTGTTGGGGTTAGTGCTTCGTCAATCGAGTCGGCGGTGCGCGAATTTTCGTTTAAACGTTAAAGTAAGAGTTGTAAAAAGGAACCGTCAACCCTATCAACTCGGGTGACATAATCTTGATGAATGAAAAGATTTAAAATGGAATTTGGTCCATTCGGGGCTGATTCGTTTAACAAATGGTTTTAAGGTTTATTTCGCGCGCATTCGACCCGATTTGATTATCGTTGGGCCTTAGGCCAAGTTGTTGGGCCTTGGGCCAAGTTGTTGGGCCTTGGGATAAAGTGTTGGGCCTTGGGCCAAGTGGTTGGGCCTTGGGCCAAAGTGTTGGGCCTTGGGCCAAGTTGTTGGGCTTGAACGGCCCATTAGGCTAGAGTGTTTTTACAGTCTAGTTTAGTAACGCGTTGTGTATAATTTACAGGCCCTTGCTTGTGATTGTGCACTTAGGGATTTCCTAGCTCATTGCAGGTGTTCGGTTGATTCAGGTGAGTTCATGATGCCCTTTTTACCCTTTTCAAGTTTTAGGCTAGCATGCACACCGTAATACAATTTTACACGATTTTACTCGTTACAACTATTTGGATGGTATTACATAGCCTCTTTCATATTTGTGCATTTATGAAACTATTTGGGAACTATATTTTATGCCTTAGGATATTGTAGACTCGTTTATGGTCTTATATTCCTTAAGGTTATATACCTGAATATGGTCTAGACTCGATGTTGTTAATAGGCTTGGTAGTAATTGAATGCGAGTAGACCTATTTACTTAGTTCATGTATTGGACTAATTAATATATATTACCTTATGACCCATAGGCTTACCTGTTATTTGGAATGTCTTGGGATGATATATATATATATATATATATATATATATATATGTATGAATGTATGGAGGTATGTATGTATGTATGTATGAGTATGTGTTACCTTATAGCCTATGGTTGTGTGATGATATTTAGTTCCTCGAGACTAAGAATGATGTGAGTAGGCTTATTGATGTGTGTGTGCATGGTAATCACGGCCGGGTCAAATTTATTACTCGGGTTTTAAAATTACTTGTGGTCTAGGCTAGAGCTTGCTATTAGGCCTAGTATTAATTCCTAGTATTAAACAATTTTTCCTGATGAAACATTTAAACGAATTTATATAGGCTTGCTAGCATATGGTAGGCCTTGGGATGTTAAATATATATATATGTATATATGTATATACATTATTGCTTGGCCTATATTTGGCGATGTTGTAGTCATTTCGACTACTGATGTTGTGTATGCCTACTTTGTGTTTGCATGTACTGATGTTACGTGTTTGGGTTGTACGTGTGCTCGACCCTGATGTTATTACTTGGATGAGATGTTACGTGTTTGGGTTGTACGTGTGCTCGACCTTGATGTTATTAATTGGACGGTATTTATAGGGATATAAATATATGGATGTATATAGATGTCTAAGTACGAATACTTAGTGTTGATGATGGCCTAACTGTTCGTATCCCGTATTATATTTTAAACTCTTGGAATGTTTTATAGTCCCGTTTTTATATTTAAACTCTGGGAATGTTTTATAACCCCATTTTTATATTTAAACTCTTAGAATGTTTTATAATCCCGTTTTTATATTTAAACTCTGGGAATGTTTTATAATCCCGTTTTTATATTTAAACTCTAGGAATGTTTTATAATCCCATTTTTATATTTAAACTCTTAGAATGTTTTATAATCCCATTTTTATATTTAAACTCTTAGAATGTTTTATAATCCCGTTTTTATATTTAAACTCTGGGAATGTTTTATAATCCCGTTTTTATATTTAAACTCTGGGAATGTTTTATAATCCCATTTTTATATTTAAACTCTTAGAATGTTTTATCATCTCATTTTTATATTTAATCTCTGGGAATGTTTTATAATCCCGTTTTTATATTTAAACTCTTAGAATGTTTTATAGTCCCGTTTTTATATTTAAACTCTGGGAATGTTTTATAATCCCGTTTTTATATTTAAACTCTGGGAATGTTTTATAATCCCATTTTTATATTTAAACTCTTAGAATGTTTTATAATCCCGTTTTTATATTTAAACTCTTAGAATGTTTTATAATCCCATTTTTATATGTAAACTCTTGGAATGTTTTATAATCCCGTTTTGATATTTAAACTCTTGAAATGTTTTTAAACGAATTTATATAGGCTTGCTAGCATATGGTAGGCCTTCAGATGTTAAATATATATATATATATATATGTATATACATTATTGCTTGGCCTATATTTGGCGATGTTGTAGTCGTTTCGACTACTGATGTTGTGTATGCCTACTTTGTGTTTGCATGCACTGATGTTACGTGTTTGGGGTGTACGTTTGCTCGACCCGGATGTTATACGTGGATGTTATATATATACTATTATATATATAGGGATGTAATTGAAATGATGTTTACATATACATTTTGCATAAGTATGTATGAGGATGTGTAGTTTTCGGTAATGATGATTTGATGGATGCACCCTTTTACTTTTAAAAACTTTTGGTATGACAATCATAACTATTACTACTGATATTATTTACTTAAATCGTGAACTCACTCAGCTCAAGCTGACTTTGTGTGCATGTTAGATTGACTTTCAGGTTAAGAAGTGGATGCTACCGCTTGGACGTGCTGGATGCTACTCGGGAGGTTGAAGGCATATCTAGTCGAAGAATTAATAATGCAAACTGTTTCTTTTAATTTATCACTATAAGCATTTAAAATTTGGTTTTGGGTACTTTTCCGGGTTTTTGGGAATTTTGATGTTATTTATTCTGCTGTTGATTACTCTGAACTGATTTTAATAAGATGAACATGTTTGGTTTTAAATTTTTGTGAATTTTTTATTATGATTACAAACTGTAGGATTTCCGGAATTCAGGGTCTTACAAATTCAGCGCTAACCGGGAGGCAACCCGACTTTGTTAGTGTGTACTATTGTAATATGATTCATGTACTATTGATTATTTCCTCGAGTGTGCAGGGTAGAGTAGAGATCGAGTATGGGTAAGAATAAATTGGTATTTAGAAGTGTTGGTAAGCAAAATAATCATCAGATGGAGTGCTAGGAATGTATTGTATGCTTACATGTTGAAAAAAACAATTAAGGGAAGAAAGGGATTAAACACTTTGAAGGATAGAAAAATTTTCAAAATAAAAAATCGACATTTGTCCCTATAAACGTGCCACTTCGCGCTACTTGAAGTGTTAAAATGTTATTCCTTCGCGCTACGCGAAGAACAAAGATAAACATAGGAAACAAGTCACTCATGCTACGCAAAGTAACTTACCAGAACTCATTCGTGTTGCACAAATAAGACAAAATCCTAATTGAAATAAAATTGGGTCGCACTGCGCGAACAACCATCACTGTCACTACTTTGGCTACGCGACGTGAATAAAAAAAATAATATAGCTCCACACTCTCCCACCAATACATAGCCTCATCTTCAAAAGATTGAGTGGCATAACCGACAGCTTGGTCAGGACGGCACTCGCTAATGCGGATAACCTTATCCATGGCGGTTATCCACTGAAGAGTAGCGATTGCGTCTCCTAAACCAGTCAGCTTAGGCGGGTCACAACCTTTGAAGGACTTATAGTTGCAACTGCCTCGGCCCCTCTTCCTATCATCATCTTTCACAGACTTTACCTCACTCGAGTCACCCCTTTCCCTCTCGTCATCCTTTCTATTATTACCACCTGCCCCTTCAACGGTTCGTTCACGGCTTCCAGCAGATCCTTCGGGATTCAGGTTCTTCACAGCAGCAACTACAGCTTGAACAATGGCTGCTTGAACCGCAGGGCTAAGTTGAACTTCTTCGTTGTTGTTCTGGTCTCTTCCAGCGGCGCTCCCTTCATCTTCGGTGTGGGAAGCTTCTTCTACCGAGGGTTGCCGGACAAGACGAGGCCTGCCACGACGTCCAGTGCGACCCCCAGTTCCCACAACTTCTCCAGCTCCAGCCATCAGTATTCTTAAAGGGACAACACAAACATCATCACTCAAGGAACTATTTAGTACAAGGATAGCAAGGCTAACAGGTAATAACAGTGGCCAGCTGTGACTAGCTGATCACGTTGCTTTCCGTGTCCTATTCGCTTCCCTTTATGAGTCTATTTGTGCTGGTTCTACTTAAGCAGTTAGTCAAATCAAACAATCAATTACTTCTATCCTTATCGTACACGTATCTTTTCTTTCTCATTAACATATATCATTTAATCATACACCTTACCTTTACTGATTTTTGCTTGAGCGACACATGGCATTCTTGAACTGGCATCTTCTTTCTTTTCTTACTTAAATCCCATTCTCTGTTCGAGTCTAAGCATGTAGGATGCTTAAATCTCTCGAACTTATGCTCTGATACCAACTTGTAAGGCCCCGAACCCGGTAGCCCTACTTTAGTGTCGGATTTACTCATAAACACAGTTCTTACAAATCAGAGTTCATTAAAACTTTTCGCGGAATATAAAACGTCAATCATTTGTTACAAAACATTAAATCTTTTTTTGATACCATAACACAAAACTTTATATTTAAAACATCTTTACTTCTTTCTTCAGATGCCAGCCGTTCAATCCATTGCGTGTGTCATCCTCATGCTAACTCTATAATCAGCTCACCTGCGTGCATACTAAAAGTCAGCTACGCTGAGTGAGTTCTAGTTAATCGAACGCCATACAATACATACACATACATACATATCCGTAGATACATATCCATACTTCACTAGTTACCCTTCTGTTCTACATACATACTTGCTACCATACATACATACATATCTACAATCACTAACCTCAGTCTACCGAGAGTACGTTCATAGTTCACCATCTATACCTGTACTCAAGGTCGTGAACACGTACAAGGTTCGCAGTCCTTACCTATGTTCACCATTTATGGTACGTACAAGGATCGCGGTCCTTCCCTATACCATAGTACATCCACAACACGTACAAGGTTCGCAGTCCTTCCCTATGTTGCAACCTATTTCATAGCACGTACGAGGTTCGCAGTCCTCCCCTATGCTACAAAATCAGCACGTATAAGGTTCACAGTCCTTTCCTATGCTGAAATACATCCACAACACGTACAAGGTTCGCAGTCCTTCCCTATGTTGCAACCTAATTCATAGCACGTACGAGGTTCGCAGTCCTCCCCTATGCTACAAAATCAGCACATATAAGGTTCACAGTCCTTTCCTATGCTGACGCCTATCTACATTACGTATAAGGTTCGCAGTCCTTATCTACGTTTACATATATCATCTACTTCACGTATAAGGCTCGCAGTCCTTAACTACGCCATCACCAGCCGAGTCTATATCCGACAGAAGCTAGAGGGATTTGCCATCCTAACTTACTATGTCGAACGTAGAACTCACATGACATTCGTGTACCTATATACACATACTTACATTATAACATAAGAACACTCTAGGCATTCTTTACCTCATTCATTTACAACCATACCCCTTGTCGTTACGTGCAATATCCGAAGATCGTTCACGCCCCGACAAGTATTCATTTGAAATATTCATACATCTTCGATATATAATATTCGTACCTTTATTTTTAACCTGACAGTACGCGCAATATCCGAAGATCGTTCGCGTACCGACAAACAATCATTCATATCTATCACACATATCACATATGACATGCACTTATCACTTAGGATAAATGTATTAACAACACATCGAGTATGCACACAGCCCCGAAAACATAACACGGAATGGGGCTAGAAACTCACCTGAACTCTGCTTCTTTCTTCTGATAGCTGTAAATCCCTTCTTTAACTGAGCTCGGCTGACTGTACAAGTTACACGTATCAATACTCGCCTGATCTAATCTGGTGGCCTAGTATTAGCTTACTTTTACTTATCGCTTTTAATTTATTTTCTAATCCAACTTGGCTTTAGGCGAAGTTAACCCTCTGGCGAACTTAGCTCTAGGCGAAGTTGACCTTAGGCGAACTTAGCTGTAGGCGAAGTTACCAGCTAGGCGAACTTGGCTTCAGGCGAAGTTATCATCAGGCGAACTTAGCTTGCAGGCGAAGTTACCAGTTAGGCGAACTTAACTTTACAGCGAAGTTGCCATCAGGCGAACTTAGCTTGCAGGCGAAGTTCATCAGGCGAACTTAGCTTGCAGGCGAAGTTCATCGCGTTGAAGGCGAAGTTGCCCAGATGAAGGCGAAGTTGCCCAGACAGCCGCTGTTCGGTTTCTTTCCAGCATTTCGAGCGATTTTAACACCCTTGCTATGGTTCAATATCACCCACTACACTTCCCGACCATTTTCGGTCACTTAAACACTAAAAAGCTTGGATCTTTAAACTTCAAAGATCAAGAATCATACCTTTTTGGGCTTGTTTGGATCTCGTTAACCTGCTAGCACACTAATCTCTTTCTCTTGGACCTGCCCGATTCTTCCCTTGGCTCGGCCAGGTTCCGGCGAAGTTAGTGTGTGGTGTGTGTGTTAGGTAGTTTGGTGAAAAATGAAAGATATTTTGGGTTTAGGGGATATTTATATCCCTGAAATCCCATGGACCTAAGGCCCATTCTCATTTAACCCATCTCTATTAATCCAAGTCCATAACCCACATCCATTACCCGACACTAGCCCGACCCATACCAACTCCTATTCTTTTATTTGTTTCCTGATAACCCGGGTAAACTTTCCCTCTATTATTAAGTAATATAATTAATATTACTTGGAATTTCGGGATGTTACAATGTTAACTTTAAGCGTGGGGATGGGGGAAAAGTTGAAATTTTTGCATCAGAGTACTTTTATTGTGCACAAAAGCCAGAATTGTAACTTGCTAATTGCTGTTATTAATGCCAAGGAGAGGTCTTAGGTCATGGTCAGTTTTTAAGGCTCTCGAAAGTTTTCTTACCAAATATTTTTTCAAAAAAAAAGGAATTTTAAATGAACCGTTTAGATGGGGATAATAAGTTAGGGGGACGGGTACACATGTTTCATATCTGCAGTCTATTTCCTCCCGTGCATGTGTGAGATTTACCTTATATATAATACACATATTAACATATAGATATATACACTTGGAATGGGCATGCACTGTATGTTTAAGCCAAATTTAGTTAACAAACGCCTGGTGGAAATATTATTTACTATAAATCACATAGTATTATCTAGTAATGTTATTTCATAATTAATATACGTAAAATGCCTCAAAACTAAAATTATTTTATAAAAATGACCTGGGATAATAATACCCCGATATTTAACTAGCTCTTTAAAAAAAAATATTATTAATAATAAAAATGGTGGCCCCACTACCAAACTTTTTACCAAAATCACTACCCAAAACCATTACCCACCTCCACTCTCCACCAACCAAATCACACCCTCCCCTTCTAAATAAACCCATCAACCTTCACCATTTCCTCTATAGCTTTCATTTTTCACCAACTTACTCTCTCTCTCTCTACACTTCAACTCTCTCTCACTTTCTCTCTATAAGATAACAATCCGGTGGAAATCCGGTGGCATTCCAACCAAGTTTTCCGACGAAGTTCCCAACCAAGTTTTCGGACAGTTTCCGTCCAAGTTTTCCAATGAAGTTTTCGGCCAAGTTTTTCGACTAAGTTTTCCATTGACATTATCCTGCAAGTCTCCAATAAAAGCTCTAGTTAAAGTACATTTTTTTTGTCTTTTTAAGTAACACTTCTTCATCATATTCTAACAACATGCTAACATAATCAAAGGACACCCTTTGGATGGATGGAGATACCTCCGCATTCTGTGAATCCACATTAACTTAAACAAGGATCCCGTTTGCATTGATGGAAATACCTCCACATTCTGTGAATCCGCACTAAAACATGTTTACATACTTGCAATTAACATATCTTAACACGAAATCGCTTAAAATCTTGTTAAGGTGCACATAAGTGCAGCCCTAATCTTAACAACTTTCTGACCCAATTTTGGTATCATCAATAACTTACTAATAATAAATCCAAGTTTTAAATCTTCATTCTATGACGAAGATGTTGAAAAAGAATCTAACGATGTATAGAACTTAGAAAAACATCTTCGTTTGGACCCCCAAACAGCCTTCTTTACAACAGTGTGCAAATCTGCACACTTCTGAAAGATGGACGCTTTTCTCATAATTCCGAGATCCAAATAAGTAACTTTTTTAAATCAAAGTTATTCACAATACTATAATCTTGTAAACTGGAAATTTTCAAAACGTTTTATCACCAATTGATATTTCTAAAGCGAGTTTAAACGACCGGGTCACAATCTGTCCAAAACAGAAAACAACTTTACCAACGTATTTTACATTCTACCTTTCGCCTATTCACATCCAATTACAAACTAGAATTCTCATAATGCATCAGATCCTAATTTAGGTATCTTTAATCCCCTAGGGTGTCAACAATAAAAAGTGGGTATCTAAGCTTACTTGAGAATACAATCTCTAGATCAAGGTGAGATTCATTGCCCATTTTTACTCACTTTTGGGTGGAACATGTAATCCTAAATCTCGTTTTACTTCGTTACCATTATCAAGTACCCATATTATATTTGTGCATTATTTTCTATCATGATTATTAACTTGTTAAATCATCTAGTGCTCTTGTTAGTGTATTCTTATTCAACTTCCAGTAGTTGACGTATTCAACTCGGAGAGCTAGATTGACTCAAACCACTATTAGTACAAATATGGCTATATGTTGGAAAACATCAACATTAGGACAACACTTTGGGTTGGGACCTCGATCTTAGGGCAGCCTGTGTGGCTTGTTCCTCATTTATCATCATCATCGGGATTAATTGTTATGCTTAATCCATGTTTATCATCAAATTTCGCATATGTGTAATATGTTATCTTGATATGGGAATCACATAATATTTTCGTTATCATTTTTCATAAACATATGTTTCTCACCAGCTTTTTACTTGACCCGTTTTCCTATATGTTTTAGGTAATCAAGCTTAGGTCAAGACAAGAGAAATTAGGATGGCCTAGAAACTAAATAAAGACCAAATTTGTTATGTTTAAGGTTTTAAGTATGGGAGATATTGGATGTTTTGCCTTATTTAAACAAATGGGACTTGTAATTATTTCAACTTAATTAGCAATAACTTGTGGCTATCTTTATTACCTTGGAACTTGTTATCAATCATGAAGTCATACACCGTGGGTTCCACACGTGGTGTAGGGTGTGACATTTGTTGAGCATAATACACAATGTACGTATGTATCGAGACAATTATTTAGATATAAGTTATTGTATTTGTTAATATATATATATATATATATGAAAAAGAAATAAAAAAGTAGAAAATCAAAGAAAAACTCAAAAGGGTCAATGCTTGAGTCAGTATCGGTTGTAAATAAAAGTAGTAAGTTGTAAATTGGTTGGCACGCTTCCCAATGCAAAAAACAAGAAAGAAGCCAGAATCTCATCTAAAGAAGCCCTTCGCGTTACGCGAAGGGATGAAAACTAATTGCCTCATACTATACAAAGCAGTGGAATATTGAGCCTGGCTATTTTGTCCTTCGCACTACGAGGAAAACCAAGTCCGAACCAGTTCGCGCTACGCGAACCAATCTAAAAACAAAAATATAAACATAACTTCATAAAATTAGTTTAAAAAGTTCTCATTTGAGATATCCTTTTTTCCAGCAGCCAGAGAAGAACCCTAGGACGATTTTGCATCTTCTTGAGGCCCTCGGTTCATCAGGTCATCGCATGCTTCTATCCTTTCATCAGATAAGCGAATTCTTTGTGATACCAATATCAGGCTAAAACCATTGTATTCACTTAGGATAGGGTTTTGTGTAAACTTAATTTGATCAGAATCTATGAGCTTTAATGATTAAGAAGTTGATTAAATTTATTATTTGATCTTGTTTTACTTTAGCAATTGATTGTTTAAAGAACTTCTGTTCTTGGTTTTAAAACTTGCGTCACTTATCTGGTTGTGTTCATCAACATTTAGGATTAGGTTCTTGTGTCATTGAACCAATAATCATTAGACATTGCATGGTAATTGGTTTTCCTAATAAAAATCTGGTGATTAGGTAGATCGCGTTCAGTTGTGTTAAAAACTTGAATAGGCTTTCGTTTTTCATCACAACCAAACTACTAGTTCTAGTTTTTACTGTGTAATCAACTTAAATGAATATGTGATTATTTTGTAATCGCATTACTTAAACCTAAGGTGAATCATCTTTCTTATAATTGTTTACAACTTTAAAAGTAATTGTGTTTTATTCAAACCATATTCTAAACTGCTTGACTGTGACATCCGTGGCAAAACCAAGTACACCTTAGTACTTACAAACTCGAATAAGCGTTTAACAGCTTATTGCATAACAAACAAACGAATAACCAAACAGGTCCGGTTATGGTCCGGATATCCCGGGGTGCCATATATAAGTGATATACAATCTATGCAAGCTAAAATATTAGTAATATGGCCTTAGTTCGATAGCAAACAAGTTAAACGAAAACATGCTCGTTTAACTACCCGCTATAGATTTAAACGCGAAAGATAGTTACAAACCAAGCATTGTATCATCCGTTAAGCCGAAAAAGACTTACCAAACACTTATTGGAAATGTTTAAAGAGATCCGTGAAAGTATTTTTGATTTTTACAAACATATAGTATGTTTTTATAAATTTACACAAAAATAGCCGAAAAACGCTCGTTTTCGCTCCATTTGTCGCAGCTGATATATTTTTGTCGCCAAAAACCGAACCCGAAATAAATTTAGTCTCGGCATTTCACGTTCGGGCACGTAAATCGAGAAAAGTGGGCCAAATGGGCCCAAAAGGGGGGCCAACAAGCCCAGCCCGCCAAAAAAGACTTTTTTTACCCTTGGTTTTCCTTTAAATATTAAACAAGTTTAAGATATTTTGTGAAATCATTTTCATGAGAATTCTGGACACAAGCAGCTCTCCATCAAGAACCAGCAAGAAACTAGGTAAAATTGTCATAAATAATCGATTTTCGGCTCGTTTAAACTCGATTAATATCATATAAACATAGCTTGATTGCCAAAAATCATTCCTAACCATGTAAAAACCCTAAAAATGGTCCATAAACATGTTTTGATCATACACATGGTGAGGAACCTGGTATAATAGTTTTTTTTTGGCCATAAACACGGATTAAATGGTTGAAACGGCGTTTTTACGGTTCAAAAGTTCGTTTTTGTGCACTAGCCGAAACCCTAAGTTAAGGGCTCTTATTTTGATGAAAAATTTCTTGGTTTGTGATATAGGACTTGTATCTAGCTTGCATAGAAGCACAGGAACCTGAAAACTTGGTTAGAAAGTCGGAAACGAGCCAAACCCGCGAAGGTAATGCCGAAACACTCGCTTACGGGCTGTTTAGGTTAAGGTTATGATGTGCATATTTTTAGGCCTTGAAATTTTTCAAGAACATCAGGGACCATGTCAATAAGTCCCTGTTTAAATTTAGTAATTTTTCGACCATCCGAGAATATTTGTCGAATTTATTACCGAATTGAGACATTTATTTGGGAAAAATAGCTAAATTACTTCAAAAATTATGAAATTTTTCTGGGAACTCATATTTGTTGTATTTTGATCAAATATGAATTTTGGGATCATTTGGAGAAGTTTAAAGGTGTTTTGTGTATATGCGTTCGTGTGAATTTTTATAGCTGAATTTGGGTCGAAAAGAATACCGCACGAGCTTTTTACACTCTGGAATTGATACAGATTGATTTGGGACATGATTTGAGCATTCAAGAATTTTTGTGGAATTTTTGGAAATTGTTTGGGGTAAACGGACGATTTTCAGGCGAAATATAGCTGACAAAATGAATTTTTATAAATTAGTAAATAATTCCAGAAATATTTTTATAAAAATCTACATATTTTAATTGATAAGTGGTTAAATTTTCATAATTTAATGATTAACGGTTAATTAATTTTGTTAATTTAAAGATTAAACAAATTCAGTTTTTATAAAACCGGCAAGTTCGCGACTAGCGAACCTGCGGGAATATCAAAACACCAAGAGTGATCAAAAATTATATTTTCCAATTAATTAAGTAAAAATGAACTTTTCTATGAGAACCCTGGACAATCCGGGTGGATTGTGCGCGTTTCTTCTCAAATCAAACTGAATAAACTGAAACGGGCCCTGTGGCTAATCCGGGATCCCAGTATGTGATTCTTCTTTATAACTTAATCATTTTATTAACCAATATATTTACCCAAGCTTATTTTCCCATAACTGTTTTCTGAACGCGTAAACGAACAACTTGGCCCAGCTGGGATAACAGGAATCTGAGCCAAGTTCGGTTTTAAGTATTAGACATTGAACAACATCACAACCTAAGCCTATTGCCACTTTCTGGGGGTTCCAGCTATACCCAGATTAGTTATACAGCCCATTTTAGTATTGAGATTATAATAAAATTAAAATATTAATATTATTATAATATGGACTATAGGGACTAAATGATAGCAAGGGAAACGAACCCCGAGCTGACCTCGCACTGAGTGCCTACAAAACTGTGAGTTTCATGACCCCACTCTTTAAACTATTTTACGAACTTTTGGGGTGGAAAGCATGTTTATACACGTTATCTATCTGAAAACGGATCAGGATATAAAATATCTGAACATTTATATATGAAAAGTCCCTACAGACATAATGATTGACTACGTGCTGATGAAAGATGATTATTATCGTTGATTGATATATTGAGTGGAGATAATACGAATTGCAAAACATAATGAAATTACACGTGACAACATGTTTATACAAACACGTTATGTAATGTTAAACATAACTAATATGGGAGCAACGTGGTCTGTAATGGCCATGGGGATAACGTGGTCTGTGATGATTATGGGGCTATTGTGGGCGGAAGAGGGGCCACAATATTAACAAACTAAAGTTGAGTATGGCCTATGAGCCAAGTTCTGTTGCAACTTACTAAACTAAAGTTGAGTATGGCCTATGAGCCAAGTTCTGCTGCAACTTATAAACTAAAGTTGAGTATGGCCTATGAGCCATGTTCTGCTGCAACTTATTAAACAAACTAACTTGATTATGACATGAATGTTAAGAAAATAATGTGATTATGCGTATTGTGGGCGGATGGGGAGCCACAGTATTTGGTGATACGTGATAAATACTATATGTGTATATGTGTCTATATACATGCTATGTGATTAGCTGTAGGAAATACTATGTGTAGAATATACTAATTATTTGCGTGTACACTATATAATGTTTGAGTTTACGTGGAATCATTGTGGGTGGAAGGGGGACCACAGTGGTTGATGTTAACGCGGAACCGTTGTGGGCGGAAGGGGGGCCACAGTGTTTGAGTTTATGTGGAACCGTTGTGGGAGGTAGGGGTCCACAGTGGTTGGTTAAACACGGAAATTGGAAACAGGTAGTACGAACAAACAATCACGATTTTACCGAAATTTAGAATTTATATTATAAACTTACATGTGTGCATATGCACACACAAGGATATGGCTGTACATATTTATATACAAACGTAAATACATATTTTTACATACGCGCGTATATACGCGCAGAACTGATTTCGTTAAACTTATGAAACTCACCAACTATTCGTAGTTAACCTACTTTAACATGATTTTCAGGTAATCAGATATGAGAAGTAATTTCCTGTGCGTTACGTGTCTGATTGGTGATTGATGTCATGGGCCTTTGAGTTAGAAGTAAAGTAATTGAAGAACCGGTTTGATTGTATCACCTAGTTTGTAAAAGATGTTAGAACGATATAATATATTGTAAATTAGTTAGTAATGTTTCTTTATGAACAATGTATTTGATACCAGTTGTATCTGTTACATTTCCGTTTTACGCTTCCGCAAGTCGCTTAACGGGGTGTGACATTGACATCGACTGCCTGCCTAATAATTAATTTTAAGTCATGAGTCAAACTTGCACTTTTCACTGATTCTTTGTGGAGACGACCTTACATACCTATACTAGTTATTAGTATTTAAGTCTTATAAATACTTTTTTTTATTAGAGCACGATATCAACATCACATATAAGCTTATGCGCTCCAAAGATATGCGCCATATAAGCTAAACATGAAGGTTTTTGCAAATTTTTGTGAGAGAAAGAAGATGAAATGATTTGACACTTTAGGAAAATGTTCAAAACCAAAAATATGACTGTTGCGAACTTTGGGTAATTTTTTAATGGTTAAATCTACCGGAATGATTGAAAATAGGTGTAAGAGAGATGAAATTGTGCTTTCCAAGTAGTTACCGAGACCAAATCTTTGATACCACTTGAAAGAATGTTAACAATCGTTAGGATCGACACGTATAAATGTGTAAGAATGATATCTACTCTCAATGATATTTAAGGAATCCATAATAAAGATAAAACACAATAGAAATCTCTTTAATCTTATTTTATTACTTGATAGTAGTGAAGTACAACAAGATCTGACAAATATAAGAACATGTATAAAATAAACCAAAGTCAAAGAACACAAATAACAAGGTCACCTATATATAGGTGATCTTGTGATTTATTCGTCGTATAAGTTACATAGCGCATAAGTTATGCGTCGTGTAAGTTATATGGCGTATAACACTTGCGTTCACAAGATTACAATTTATTCCAAACTCACTACTATCAAAACCAACAACACAAGAACTAAGCACTAGCCACTTTTCACTAACAAGAGTCGACACTAAAAAGGTCTCTTTTTGGAGGACGGAAACTAAAGTTGGATCTTTCAACCTTGATTAATATGTACTTAAAAGAAGAAATCGAAATCGATGACCTCATCACGCACAATCTTCCATTCAAAGACATCAATAAGATGTTTGATTTAATGGTTGCGGGAGAGTGACTTCTATGTGTCATCCACATGCCGAACGGATCTGGGTAAGCATTGCTTCGTTTAATTTGTTCTCATTATTTGTTATAAACAGAAACACAAGGTTTTGATTACGTTATAAGTATCATGTTACTAATATATCAATTACTATGTTTTCAAGGACGCATGTAAATAACATATTTTATATTAGATACTAAACATTATCTATTGTATTCTCGTGTAAGAAAAACAAATTTTTGATGTGTTCAAATGAATACCGGGTCACTACATTATATAGAGTGTTCATGAATTTTTGAATGGCACTTCAAATACGAACTCTTCTAAGAAGTCGAGATTGTTTGTTGATAACTACTAATCAAAATGTTGACGCTTGATCCATCATCTCTTGACAAACACGACTCTCAATATATGATCCGAACCAATGTGTTCCTTAGAACCACCTACGTTAACCAATTTTATATTTCTTGTAGCATAGACTTAAAAATACTCATTTATTAGTATCATTTTGAAATATTCCAAACACTAAGAAAATTATTGTTAGTTACACTGTTGATTCTTGTATGATATTGTTATAGTCATATTGTCAAGACCGTGAATCGGGTGAAACCTCGAAAGGTTGACAAGAACACACCGACTCTGTTTACCCAAAGGGCTGTTGAAAATCCGGCGGAATCAGGATATCCAACAAGTGGGAATGAAGGAGTGAAGGAATAAACAACAAACACGAAACGTAAATAAATAATTAGTAAGAACGGTTTCAAGACAAAGATTCATTGTATTTAATAACTCATTAATGGAACAGTGTAAGGAATGTCTAGGGTTTTGTGTGACAGCGCAGGTGGCAGCTATACGAGAAAACAATAGAATATTCCTTTAGAATATTTTCCGTACAAATCGACGTGTGAAAAACCGTACCCTAAATGGAAACCTAGGACCCTATATATAGACCCTGACATTCCTTCTAGAAGTTCCTAATCACTACATAATGAAACACAAAATAATACAAGTGTTGTGTCCTCGAGCAAGGTAACAATCTTGCTCGAGCATACTCACTATGCTAGTTATGCTCGATGAGTGTCTTCGAGCATATTTTACTTAGAATATATTCTCTTTCGGAGAATATATTCTCCTCCAGTAAGCTTCGTTCTTCTTGAATTGTCCAAGCTTTGCTCGAATTAGTCCATCGAGCAAGCTCATTCTTCTTGATGTCTTCAGTTATACTTATTCAGTAATCTTTAGCATGCTCGGATGTAAATCTTGCTCGGGAACTGAACTGTACTCGAAGTCCTTGCTTTGATCACTTGACATCTTCTTATTTGCATCCATGCTTGTCCCCATGTGCTTGATCATCCTGTGCTCGTAACACTTTGTTAAAACTTGAATGATCAAGTTGTTCGCTCGATTGGCAATCCATGCTCGAAAGAAGAATACTCTTGCTCGTTGAAGTGTAGCTTGCTTGAAGCCTTAACACTTAGAAGAATCAACCATTTAAGGTTCTGAAGACCTTGCTTGAAGTAGTAAAACCATGCTCGATAGCCTAAGCTTGCTCGAAGTCCATACTTAGCCATTTTCTGAGGAGGTTGAGAAGATTCCAATCTTCCTTATCAAAAATCTGACCCAACAATCTCCCCCTAGATTGGAACAAGCTCAGATGCACCAAAACATACCTGCATAGAGTTACACATGCACCAAAACATACCTGCATAGAGTTACACATGTATCAGACAAATTAAATATATCATTCAAGAACACGTCATTTTATTACATAATCAGGAATTCTGCCTATTTGGCATTACAAATTAAAGGTTTCATTCATCAAACATAAAAATTTACAAAGATAAACAAAAACAAAAACAATCGTCAATTTTCTCAATTCTTTTATCTTCTTCCTCTGCTCCTAGCATCAGATATTCCCTTTAGTCTCTTAACATAGGCAGCCCTTTGTTTGAGCATGTCGAGCTTTGAGGAATTGGAGGCATCACTTGGAAATCTTGCAATAATTAGATCTTGTAAGTCTTGTGGATGCATGAATTTGAGATCTTCATCCTATCACCGCAATAGGTATTCCAGACTCATTTCTCAAGGCAGTGGAATCATCGTGTTGATTGTATGTTATTTATGTGATTCTCCCGAATTGTTGTACCTCTAAGTTTGGTTCCTGCATAACCTTTCTCATAGCCAAGCACTCTTTCAAGGTCTTCCTTTTGTGGTGTGAGCTGCTTGCTTGTGTTCTTTGTTTCTTCAAGTCAAAGAGGGAGAGCTCAGATGTGTTTACTTCATTTATCCTCTTGTTCCTCTTCTCCCTCTCTTCCTGACTTCTAATTTCTCTTTTCTTTTGCTTCAGGAATGAGAATCCCCTTTCTGCCTGTTCCTTTAAGAATTTAGAAAGATCATTCCTTTGTTGACTAGATGGCTGACTTCTAATTTGATTGTCATACAAGGTCAGTTCAGTCATCCTGGTCAGTTGTTCCTTTGTGAAATTTCTCAAATCATCCCTAAAGATGATGAGATGTTCTTCCTTATCTTCAGTTACATCCCTTAAGGTCTTTGATCTTTTGTCGAAGTAGAGATGTGTGGCAAATTTAAGTTCCTAGGCGACACAGGCCTCCCACCCTCAGACCTTGGGGTTCTGCTCGAGCTCCCTATCTAAGTTGTCTTTGTTTTATCAAGCCCTTCTTCTACATACCATCTTTTAATTGTTTCTTCTGTTTGTACCAACAACCTTGGCATTTTTACTCCCTTCTTATGGAGAGCACTTATCATTTCAGCATGTACTTCTTCTTCAGCTCTCCTATCCTCCTGCAATATTCTTTGTGTTTCAATATACAGTTTCTGCTCTCTATTATATATTTCCATTAATTGTTCAAGAGACATGTTCTGAAACTGTTCTTCTGTCACTCCTTTCTCCATCACAATTCTTTTTAACGTATCTACCCTTTGAGGGTCTTCAAACCATTTCTTTGCCTCTTCTTCCTTCTTCCTAGCCTCCTATCTTTCTCTCGCCAATCTCAATTTTAGCTCTTGTTCTCTTTGATATTCTTCCTGATTTTTCTTGTCTTTATGAGAGGCTTTTACAAGTTGAATTTTTCTCTTCTGTTCTTCATGAGAGAGATTTATTAAGAAGTTGTAGCTGTAGCCGTACAGTTGGAGAAATTTTATATCATTGTGTTTTGCATTCAATGATTCATACTCTGTTTCATCCCTTGCTTTCTTTTTAGTCCTTTTCTTGCTGCTGTCAGATTCCTTTAATTCCTTTTCTTCCCTCTCGCTCTTCTTGGACACCTTCTTCACATAATCAGATATATCCTCTACAAGAGCTCTTTGGTAGAGTCTGTCAATCTTATCAAAGGATTGCAAGTTAAGAAACGCAGGTTTGTAACCAATTTTCATTAACAGTTCTCTTTTGGTCTTTCTTGTTCTCCAACCCTCAGTTTCCTTTGTTATTTCTTCTTCAGATAGTCTTTGAAGATATAATGGATCATATCCCAAACTGATCAAATAATCCTTATCTTCATTTTCCTTTTCAGCTACCTTCAACTCCTCCTCATCTTCATTTTCATCATTCAAATTAACAATATCTTCAAGATCATGGAGAACCTCAATCATTGGTTCTTCAATATTTGCAGATTGAGCCCTTTTACTCTCTTCAAGCTTGTCTAACCTTAATTTGTACACCATCTTCTTTACAGATTTTTGTCTTTTGGGCTTTGGTGTTTCAACTTCAAATGTGTCTTTCCTTTTCAAATTTGATTTAGATTGAGTGGGAGTGATATGTTGATGTGATTCAACCTCTGGTCCTTCTAGAATAATCTCCTCATCAACTGATTATGAAGTATTAGACATTTCCTCATTAACATCTTCTGTTATTGATTTTGTTCTAGCCATTTCTTCATCAAGTGCTTCACTAACAGTTGGCTCTGGCATGTCCTTGATCAGAAGTTGGCTTTTATTCCACTGTTCTTGTCTGTATTCTTCTTGAGCTCTTTTTGCAGCAGCCACAGTTTCTGGTCTGAAGTCTTCAGGGTGTAGGAGGATGTCAAAGTGTGTCCTGAGCATTACCAATTGAGAGATGAACTTTACATATACATTCCATGGCATCTTTGGTGTCTCAGGTTCTTCTCTTATGCCCAGGCCCTTTCCTTGCTTATTTTCTTTTTCAACTTCACCCTCAGTTTCAGGCATTTCAGTCTCAATTTCTACTGACTCTTCAGTTTTGTCTTTCTCATTCTCATCAACATTCATACTCTCTTTCAATGCATCAATTGTAGCTTTTATTGCTTCATCAGCCTCTTTCAATTTCCTTTCATCTTCCTCCTCTTTCTTTTTCATGTTTATGAGTGCCTCAAGCACATCCTGAGGAAATTCCTCCTCTTCTTCTTGATCCAAAGATTCTAACTCTTCATTTATCAATCTCATAGCAGTCTTCACAGATTCAACTTCTGCTATGTCTGGATCAATTATATTTTCTCTATGCAATATGTCATCAGATTGAATTGTATGTTGGGGCAGGGGGTGTAGATCATCATATGTAAGTGCAACCCCCTTTCCCTTTGCTTTTCTTTTCATAATTTCTTCTGTTTCTTCCTTTTCTTTATCCTCCCCCTCAGCATCAGAATCTTCCTCACCATATGCTTGATTAATCATGTTTAAAGCATTTGTTGGACCAACCTCCATAGTCTCTTCATCAATACTCTCACACATTTCTCCAATTACCTTTAAGCTCTTTATGCCTTCAGGTTCCTCCCCCTGTTTTGGTGCATCTGAGGTCTTCTCAACCTCAGACTGCCCCTCAAGGGTTCGAATCTTCATTAATGCTTCATTCAGAGCAGCCTCCAAAGCCGAGTTCCGTTTAGCCAAAATGGCATTTCGCTCTCTTAACATTATGTTTTCAAACTCAAGTTTGGAATTTTCACAAACAACATCGTAAAGATTGGGGCTTGATGGTGGGGTTTCAAGATTTGGCTTTGACGCGGGTTCAGAGAACGGTTCAGAATCTGCAGTTTCAGGAGATGGAACTCTATATGGTTCAGAAGATGGGATTAAGTGAGTTAGTGGGTTAGCATCAGCAGCAGTCTGAACTTTGATATGTGCATCTTGAGTGGGTTGGGATGGTTGTAATGGAACTTGTAATGGAGATGTAGGTGGAGTAGGAATAGGAATATCATCAGTTTGTTAGGTATCAGACAGAGCAGGTTTAGTAGGGGATGGTGAAGAGGTAGCATCGTCATTTTCAACCTCTGTCTCAATAGACTCGGTTTCAACATGGTGAACCGCAGGTGACGGTGATTCTGGCGGAGTTATCTTGTTTACAGTGTCTGCAACATCTGATACAACTTGAGCGATAAAAACATCCTCATTCATCGGCTCTGCATCTTGGTTGACCACAACCTCATCCTGTGCATCGGTCTCTTCCTGCACATCTACTTCTGCAACAACTTCCTCATGTGCAGCCTGTTCAATTAAAGGCACATCTACCTCAATTGCCTCCTGTGCAGCACCATCATTACCAATCATCATGTCATTTCCACCCTCGGCACCATCATCACCATCATTACCATTACCATCAGTATTTGCACTTTTACTGTCTTCAACATCACTATTCCCTGGAGTCCTTGGTACATCAATAGCCTTCCATCCAAGTAGCTTCGTGCACGTCCAAGCGATAAGGCATCCTCTTCCTAACCTGAAAGTCACACTAACATGCATACAAAGTCAGCTTGAGCTGTGTGAGTTCATGTTTTAAGTAAATAATATCAGTAATAACAAATATGATAGACATACCAAAAGTTTTAAAGTAAAAAGAGTGCATCCATTAAGTCATCATTACCGAAGACTAAGCATTCTCATACATACATATACAAAAGATATATATATATAAACATTCTTTCAAGTACATCCCTATATATATATATATATATATATATATATATATATAACATCAACGTATAACATTAGGGTTGAGAAAACGTACAACCCAAACACGTAACATCAATGCATGCAAACACAAAGTAGGCATACGCAACATCCGTAGTCGAAACGACTACATCATCGCCAAATATAGGCCAAACAATAATGTATATATGTGTGTATATATATATATATATTTAACATCTCAAGGCCTACCATATACTAGCAAGCCTATATAAAATCGTTTAAAACATTTCATCAAGTAAGAAAAACACTTAGGTGTGCATGCTAGCACAAAATTTAAAAGAGTAAAAAGGGTATCATGAACTCACGTGAAATCAACCAAACACCAGCAACGAGCTAGGAAATCTCTAAGTGCACACTCACAAGTAAGGGCCTATAAATTGTACACAACGCGTTACTAAACTAGACCGTAAGAACACACTTGCCTAACGGGCCGCTCAGGCCCAACAACTTGGCCCGTGGCCCAACCCATATTGTTTTAGTTTACCTCATCCTCTAAAACCTTCAATTAACCAAATCCACCCTACGATCATGGTCGGGGCTAACCATGATGCACAACTCACCCGTCGGTATGCAGATCGAGTCGAATACGCACGTATTAAGTCTTAAAAACCAATTGTCAAACAAATCAGCCCCAAATGGACCAAATTCCCATCTTAACAATTTCATAAATCATAATTATGTCCCCCGAGTTAATAGTGTTGACGGTTCCTTTTTACAACACTCAATTTAATGTTTAAACGACAATTCGCGCACCACCGACTCGATTGACTAATCACCAACCAAATCAGCCCCGAGTACCAAAGAAATAATTTTCCCACATCCCTTAAACCCCCCTAGGGCCATGAAAGCTGATCCGGTTGGTAATTCAATCGATTAATTCATCAAACTCAACAATTGACGATTCCACACCCGATAAACCCTAGTTTTCGACTCAAAACCGATTGACCGACCTAAGCACCTTCAATGAATATGGTTTTTAAGTATGATGTACCACACATACCTAGGAGGATTTTGGTGCAAAAACCTCACTCAAAACAGTCCCGTAAACGCTCAATTGGACAGCCACCCGGTTAACCTACAACATGCCATTAATCGATCAATATGCGTGTTACAACGACCAATTATGGTGTAAAAGACTTGGGGAATCGTAGTACATACCTTGAATTGAAGTTCTAAAGCTTAATCTTGGCTGAAAAAAGAAAAATCGGGGGTGCTTGGGTCCATGCTTTCTGCCGATCGCAAATAAGGGGGGGGGGGGGGGCTAGGGTTTAGTTTATGATATAAAATTAATGTTACGCATTAGCCCTCAAGGTTTAAGGGATATGGTAACTTGGAAGGAAAGGTTGGATAATTTAACGTACCAGGAAGATGGTCGGGTCAACGAAAGATGCCGGACAACTCCCAAGAAATATACATACTCTACATGTAGGAAATCTTTAAACCGATAAATTAGCAGGCGTTACAAGTCCACCCCTTACAATGGGATTTGTCCCCGAATCCCGATGCGATAGGAAAAACTGTGGATAGTGCTTCATCATCTCGTCTTCAGACTCCCAAGTAGCCTCGAAACCCCTACGGTGCCTCCATTGCACCTTCACCTTCCTAACCACTTTATTCCTCCGACGCCTTTCTTGACAATCCAGAATAGCGATAGGTTCCAAAACGTAGTTCTGCTAACTATCAAGCTCAATATCATCAAGAGGCACATGGGCACCCTCGTCTGCTAAACATTTCCTCAAATGGGACACGTGGAAAGTAGGATGAATCCCCGCAATCTCCTCAGGTAATTCCAGCTTATACGCTACCTCACCAACTCGGGACAAAATACGGAACGGACCAATAAACCTCGGACTAAGCTTCCCCCTTTTACGAAAACGGATAATACCCTTCCAAGGAGAAACTTTTAACATAACCCGATCCCCAGCCTCAAACATAATAGGCCTTTGCCTCTTATCCGCATAAGACTTTTGACGATCATGTGCGGCCTTCATAAAAGCCCTTATCTTATCGAGCTTCTCGGTTGTAGCCTCGACCACCTCCAAACTACCTAACTGCTTCTGACCAATGGAACCCCAACAGACTGGGTCCTACACCTCCTCCCATACAGCATCTCAAACGGTGGCATCCCAATCGTGACGTCATAACTATTGTTATACGAGAACTCTACCAACGGTAAGTGATGATCCCAACTACCACCAAAATCGATTACACAGGCCTGCAACATATCCTCAAGAGTCTGAATGGTCCTCTCGGACTGACCATCCGTCTGCGGGTGATAGGCAGTACTGATGAGGAGCTTGGTACCCATCTCCTCGTGAAACTTTTTCCAAAACCTGGAGGTTAAAAGGGTATCCCTATCCGAAACAATAGATAACGGCACCCCATGCCTGGAAACGATCTCACGAATAAACACATCGGCCAGCTGCTCAGAATTAAAAGTCTCTCGAATTGGCAAGAAATGAGCGTTGTTGGTCAGCCTATCAACGATTACCCAAATGGTGTTATAATTACCCCTAGGAGTACGAGGCAGTTTAGTTACAAAATCCATCGTAAGATGTTCCCATTTCCACTCAGGTATTTCCAACGACTGAAGTTTCCCAAACGGCTTCTGATGCTCGGCCTTAATTTGCAGACACGTCAAACACTTACTCACATACTGAGCCACCTCAAACTTCATCGTAGGCCACCAATAATTCTTTTTTAGGTCTTGGTACATCTTGGTCGCGCCCGGATGAATGGAATAGCGTGACTTGTGCGCTTCATCTAAAATTTCACCCCTGAATCCCCCATACCTCGGTACCCATAAATGTCCATCATTATACTTTACCCCATCGCCGAAGTCTTCCAACAACTTTTCCTGACCCCAAATACGTTCTGACATAATCCATTCCACCTGTAACGCTTCATTCTGGACTTTGGCTATTTGTTTCAAAATGTCGGGTTTGAGAATAAGCTGATAGGATTTCACACGAATAGGTTTTGGTCTCTCCTTCCGGCTTAACGCGTCAGCTACCACGTTAGCCTTACCCGGATGGTACATAATCTCCAGATCGTAGTCCTTAATCAACTCCAACCATCGACGTTGTCGAATTTTCAGTTTCTTTTGCTCGAAGAAATACTTTAAGCTCTTATGATCGGTATATATAACGCAAGGAACACCGTACAAATAATGCCTCCACAACTTAAGCGCCAACACAACCGCTGCCAGCTCCAAGTCGTGAGTAGGATAATTCACCTCATGAGGCTTCAACTGCCGTGAGGCATAAGCGATGACTCGACCTCGCTGCATCAAAACACACCCAAGCCCCTGATAAGAGGTATCAGAATACACTACCAGATCATCGGTGCCATTGTGTAAAGCTAAAATCGGGGCATGCGTCAACCTGTTCTTCAACTCGAGAAAAGCCTCCTCCTGCTCAGTATCCCAAACGAACTTAACACTCTTCTTAGTCAACTTGGTCAGTGAAGAAGCAATTTTCGAAAAGTCGGGAATAAAGCGGCGGTAATACCCCGCTAAACCCAGAAAACTACGGATTTCAGATGGAAACTTAGGAGATTCCCATTCATTCACAGCTTCCACCTTTGCAGGGTCAACCAAAATACCACTCGGGTTAAAACATGACCCAAGAACTGAACCTCACGCAACCAGAAAGAACACTTAGAAAACTTCGCATACAACTTTTTCTTTCGCAGAGCTTCCAAAACTTCCATGAGATGACCGGCGTGATCGGATTCGCTTTTGGAATATACCAGAATGTCGTCGATGAATACAATAACCGAACGGTCGAACATCGGTCTACACACCCCGTTCATAAGATCCATGAACGCAGCCGGTGCGTTGGTCAAACCGAAAGACATCACGAGGAACTCATAATGCCCATAACGAGTGCGGAAGGCGGTCTTAGGAATGTCTTCCTCCCGAATTTTCAACTGATCATACTCAGATCTAAGGTCGATCTTAGAGAACCAATTAGCTCCTTGGAGCTGATCAAATAAGTCGTCGATCCTTGGGAGAGGGTACCGATTTTTAACAGTGAGCTTATTCAATTCACGGTAGTTGATGCACATCCGCATGCTACCGTCCTTCTTCTTAACGAATAGGACCGGGGCACCCCCAAGGTGAGATGCTCGGTCGAATGAAGCCCTTATCGAGCAAGTCTTCCAACGGAGCTCGAGCAACGGGTTTTGCGTCTGGCACAAGGTCTATCTAAAACTCGACCACACGGTCCGGCGACACGTCTGACAAATCATCAGGAAATACATCCGGGAAATCCCGAACAATAGGAACATCACCGACGGTAGCCATCTTGGTTTTCATATTTATAGTATACGCCAGATACTCCCCGCAACCCCGCTGCATCAATCTCTCCACTTTAAGCATAGATATGATATGTGGCTTCGCACCACTCTGATCACCGAAGACAGTGATTTGGGTCCCATCCGAGGCCCACAGACGAACAAGTTTCTGACCACAAATGATTTAAGCATCAACACTCGCGAGCCAATCCATCCCAAGCACCACATCGAAACAACTAAGTGGCATCAAATACAACCGCACCGGAAATCTATACCCAGACAACTCGATGGAACAACCCTTAATAGCCCTAGACACGGACACAGATTTTCCTATGGCGACCTCAACCTCAAACACATCGACTACGCGCTGGGGTGATTTATTCAACGAGGAACATAAAGCGGTAAACACAAAACTTCTACTGGCGCCCGAATCAAATAAAACTGATGCCTGTAATTCATCAAGTAGAAATGTACCTGGGACGATATTATACTACTTCTTAGCTACACGATCATCACATACGATTTCAAAGGAAAAAGGAATTATAACGGTGGAACGAAAGCTAAATAAGGAAAATACCTGAAACGACATCCGCATCCTCCTTTGCTTTCTTCATGGAGATGTTGAAGGCCCTCGCCCTGGCCTTCGGCTTCTCATCCATCTTCCCCCTCGAGGAAGTCCCCTGACCGGACCCCCCCCCCCCCCGTCTTACTGGAAGGACAGTTTGATGCCAAGTGACTCGAACCCTTACAGCAGAAACAGGTCAATGTCGGGCACTCGAAATGGGGGTGTCCTACCTTATCACAACGAAAACAGGTGCCAGACCTACTCTTACATTCCCCCTTGTGCGGTTTCCCGCACTTCTTGCAATTACCTAACGCCGCATCCCTTTTAAATTCAGAAGTCTCATTCTTTACCCTTTTCTCAGACGATTAAAATTGCTTCCCCCGGGCCGCTTACCGTACGAATTTGAGTTCCATGCCTTCTTAGTCTCAGTCGGCGGTAACTTCTCCCTCTGATCATACAACGTACCTGCTAGAGTAACCACCGAATGAAAAGAGTTCATGTCGGTAGTCAACACACCCCTACTAATATCCACCGGAAGCCCCTTCACGTACTTCTTAATCCTCTTGGCTTCGGGAGTAACCAAATCGGGACACAAACGAGCCATCTTGTTAAACTTGGTGGTATATTCCCGATGCGACATAGCACCAGCCCCCAAGGTCAAGAATTCATGTTCTATCTTATCCAATTCATGCGGAGGACAAAACTGATCAAGAACCAATTTCTTTAACTCATCCTACGTCATCCTCCTAATCGAACGATCACCCATAGCTTGCGCCAAGTTATCCCACCATCATATTGCCTCGGAACGAAACGAGTCAGTAGCATAAGTCACCATGTTATCCCCCTTGCACTTACTAACCCTCAGAACGGCCTCCATCTCTCCCACCCACTGATGTGCTGCCTATGCATCTTTAGTACCATCGAAAGAAGGGGGGTCACACTTATTAAAGTCACCATACGAGCAACCCCGAGCAGATACACTAATAGTCTGCACCTCATCTTCATCCCCACTCGGCACATACACTTCCTCTTCCTCTTCGACCTGCACCTCCTTACTCTTCCTCCCCTTATCCTAGCCTTTACCAACCAGTGACTCCTCCATGGCCCTAACGGCCTCAGCAACGATCTCAGGAATAGCGCTATGGAGCACCTGGTAGACCTCGTCCGCGATAGCCGCGCGCATAGCAGGATCTAAGGCGGGGTTATCGCCCTCCTCATGAGTCGGGGCTTCCTGCTGGGAAGTAGGAATCTCACTCTCGGCTTCGGCACGTGGCCTACTACCACGACCACTAGAACCACCTCTTTTAGCTGCTCGAGTATTAATCATGACTTATCCCTACAAAGACAGAATTTTAATATGATTAAGTACAAGTGGCATTTAGAACATGTAAGGTAAAGGTAAACTGCTAATGACGTTGATCAAGTGTAATTAGTCGTTTACTTTACCCGCCCGTCATAATCACCCCCGGCCCCTAACCATATTAGCACTCTATATAACACTTACCAATTAATCACATACAAGAAATCTTAAATTCAAAGGAATGACTAACAATTAAAGTTACCTCTTGGTGTGCAGCTACTCGCGGTGGGCATACTAGTCTTTTCCTTTACAGTTCGAGTCCAAGCATTCGGGGATGCTCGGATCCCTCGAACCATGGCTCTGATACCAACTTGTAAGGCCCCGAACCCCGGGAGCCCCACAGTTGGTACTCATACAGAATATTATTTAAAGTAATTAAACTTGAAAACGGTTTCTTCCAGTAAAACAAACATCTCAGAGTGTAAATTAAGCGGAAAACATAAGTTGTAAAATAAGTTCCCTAAAACCCGGGAACCTAGCCCAAAACCAATTTTAAATATAATTCATAAAACTATTTAAAATAAAATTGTTCAAAATACATCCTTCCATCCACATATGCACTTCACCGTCCAAGTAGCTTCATGCACGTCCAAGCGATAAGGCATCCTCTTCCTAACCTGAAACTCACACTAACATGCACACAAAGTCAGCTTGAGCTGAGTGAGTTCAAGTTTTAAGTAAATAATATAAGTAATAACAAATATGATAGACATACCAAAAGTTTTAAAGTAAAAAGAGTGCATCCATTAAGTCATCATTACCGAAGACTAAACATTCTCATACATACATATACAAAAGATATATATATATATAAACATCCTTTCATGTACATCCCTATATATAACAATATATATATATATATATATATATATATATATATAACATCCACGTTTAACATCAGGGTCGAGAAAAAGTACAACCCAAACACGTAACATCAACGCATGCAAACACAAAGTAGGCATACGCAACATCCGTAGTCGAAACGACTACAACATCGCCAAATATAGGCCAAACAATAATGTATATATGTATATATATATATATATATATTCAACATCCCAAGGCCTATCATATACTAGCAAGCCTATATAAAATTGTTTAAAACATTTCATCAAGTAAGAAAAACACTTAGGTGTGCATGCAAGCCCAAAATTTAAAAGAGTAAAAAGGGTATCATGAACACACCTGAAATCAACCAAACACCAGCAACGAGCTAGGAAATCTCTAAGTGCACACTCAAAAGTAAGGGCCTGTAAATTGTACACAACGCATTACTAAACTAGACCGTAAGAAAACACTTGCCTAACGGGCCGCTCAGGCCCAACAACTTGGCCCGAGGCCCAACCCATATTCTTTTACTTTACCTCAACCCCTAAAACCTTTCAATTAACCAAATCCACCCTACAATCATGGTCGGGGCTAACCATGATGCACAACTCACCCGTCGGTATGCAGATCGAGTCGAATACGCACGTATTAAGTCTTAAAAACCAATTGTCAAACAAATCAGCCCCAAATGGACCAAATTCCCATCTTAACAATTTCATAAATCATAATTATGTCCCCCGAGTTAATAGTGTTGACGGTTCCTTTTTACAACACTCAATTTAATGTTTAAACGACAATTTGCGCACCACCGACTCGATTGACTAATCACCAACCTAATCAGCCCCGAGTACCAAAGAAATAATATTCCCACAGCCCTTAAACCCCCCTAGGGACATGAAAACTAATTCGGTTGGTAATTCAATCGATTAACTCATCAAACTCAACAATTGACTATTCCACACCCGATAAACCCTAGTTTTCGACTCAAAACCAATTGACCGACCTAAGCACCTTCAATGAATATGGTTTTTAAGTATGATGTACCACACATACATAGGAGGATTTTGGTGCAAAAACCTCACTCAAAACAGTCCCGTAAACGCTCAATTGGACAGCCACCCGGTTAACCTACAACAAGCCATTAATCGATCAATACGCGTGTTACAACGACAAATTATGGTGTAAAAGACTTGGGGAATCGTAGTACATACCTTGAATTGAAGTTTTAAGGCTTAATATTGGCTGAAAAAAGATAAATCGGGGGTGCTTGGGTCCTTGCTTTCTGCCGATCGCAAATAGGGGGGGGGGGCTAGGGTTTAGTTTATGATATAAAATAAATGTTACGCATTAGCCCTCAAGGTTTAAGGGATATGGTAACATGGAAGGAAAGGTTGGATAATTTAACGTACCGGGAAGATGGTCGGGTCAACGAAAGATGCCGGACAACTCCCAAGAAATATACATACTCTACATGCAGGAAATCTTTAAACCGATAACTTAGCGGGCGTTACAGTGATACATTTTAGAATTCAATTAGAGCATAAGATAGGAAAGGTTATCATTATAGCTTCAGATTGCCTCTAATCTCTTCTCAAACCATATTTAGCTTTCTCCAAATCACCCTGAATTGACTCTGACCCCCTGATGCCCAGGTCAAAATTGATTTTTGTATATTAGAGCAGTTATTTAGTTATATTATGTCTTTGATAACCGACTGTAAGGTTGAACGTTGGACTTACATGCCATCCGGACATACATGCCTTACATTCAAGGTGTTTAGGACTTACTTGTATGCCCCATCCCTGTAGTTCCCTTAGTGCCCCTTAAGTCATGAAATCAGATAACTTATTTATATATATATATATATATATTATACTTTTGGTTTTCGTATACTTTTCAATCTCTTTCGTTTTCTTTTCTTTTGAGAGGTTTTCCGTATATCAATAATTTATTTCTGCTCAAATACTTAACAGATATTTTTATAGACCAGAAACACCAACGGGCTCGTGTATGATTGGATAATCACCTTTCTGCCTATCATTCGGAGATAAATGCTAGAGAACATACCTTATTTTCCAATATTTCACCACATCATACTTAGCAAATTTAAGTGTATATCACATATTGCAACTACAGACTATGGAAAGCTACCATACTTTGCCAATGACTGTACTCAAAACCTTTTAAACTTATAATCCATGGGTTGGTTATCTTAAACAGTTTTCTATCATTTCCCATTGTAGGTTGGATTCAATTTCCCTGAAAACAGTTTCTTGCTTCCTTGAAGCTGGAAACTTGGATAATATTATCATTTCTCTTATTCAATGTCACCAAAAACAGTGTTGTTAGTCAAAAACTTTTACCATTTTAAAAACCATTTCCTTTTGAGAATTCAACTGAAGAACAGCGATTTTAAATATTGTGTTGTCATTTACGCATTTGTAACTAAGCACACACTTTCACAGTATCACAGCACAAACTTTCAGATAGCATTGACACAACAAATTATCACTTAAGTCTGTTTAGCACGCTCAGAACTTCATCGAGCATGCTCGAAAGTCTATCAAGCAACCTTAGAAGTGAATCATTTCAATGATTGTGCCCGAGAATCTTAGTTTTGTGCTCGAGCAGTAATTAGTAAGGAATAAGCAAGTTATCCTGAATAACTGTACATGCTCGACCACTGGTAACACCATTCGTGCTCGAGTTACTTAAGAAAAACTTCAAGTATGGATTGTTTGTGCTAGAAGAGCATCAAACACCCATCTTTCACAGAAGCATGCTCGAAACACTTGTAAAAGTTTTTCAAGACTGCATTCTATGCTCGAGCAGTTGAGTAATGACATCTGTGCTCAAATGACTTAGAATAGTCTTACAAAAGCCTCTGCTTGTGCTCGAAGAGAAATAAGCACATCATCAAGCACATACTCATGCTCGAAGTACTTAGAATCATAAAAATTCATCATGCAAGCATAGATCAAAGTACTATCAGCTGTAATTATCGAAGTTAACAAAAATTTCACACAAGAACAGTCACAAACATGATTCATGCAATTTTGAGTAATCATTCAAGCATAGCAATTTTATCATGCAAACATTCAAAGTGAGTAACATAGATCATCAGTAAGCACCTCACTTAAGCACACATCCCAAATTAAATCTCATCAGCATTTATCATTCCTAGGTATTTTAACAGAAAGTGAAACCTGGTCTTATCTAAAGGTTTAGTGAATAAATCAGCTAAATTATCAGATGTGTCTACCCTTTTCATTTCTATAAGCCTTTTTTCCTGACATCCCCTAATGAAATGATGTCTAATTTCAATGTGCTTAGTCTTAGAATGTTGGACTGGATTCTTAACAATAAGCATAGCAGCAGTATCATCAATTAAGATAGGAATAAGTAAGAAATTCAGACCATAGTCTAGCAGTTGATTTTGAATCCACAAAACCTGTGCACAGCAAGCAGATGCAGCAATCTATTTAGCTTTAGCAGTTGAGATAGACACTGTAGTCTGTTTCTTGCACTGCCATGACACCAACCTGTTCCCTAAAAACTGGCAGCCTCCTGAGGTTGATTTCCTACTCATGTTGCAACCATCATAGTCACTGTCTATGTAGGCAATCAAATAAAAAGAGAGATACTTTGGATACCAAATCCCCAAATCTGGTTTTCCCTTTAAGTATCTGAATATCCTCTTGACTGCTAGCATGTTTGAAACCTTGGGGTTAGCTTGAAATCTTGCACAGACACACACAACAAACATAATATCTGGCCTAGATGCTATAAGATACATCAGTGATTCTATCTTGGCCCTATACTCATGCTGGTCCACTGGCTCCCCCTTTTCATCAGGTACCATTTTCTCATGTGTATCCATTGGTTTGGACACTGTCTTAAAGTCTTGCCACTTGAATTTGTTAAGAATCTCTTATACATATTTGGATTGATTTATGAAGATGCCATCAGCTTTCTGTTGCACTTGAAGTCCAAGGAAGAAATTCATTTCTCCCATTGAGCTCATCTTGTACTTGGATTTCATTACTTGTTCAAACTTTTTGCACATTTGTTCGTTTGTAGAGCCAAAGATAATGTCATCCACATACACTTGTAGCAGCAGCAGGTCTTTGTTCCTTCTTTTGTAGAAAAGAGTCTTGTCAATTGCCCTTCTACAGAAACCATTTTCCAACAAATGTTTTGACAGCACATCATACCAAGCTCTTGGTGCTTGATGTAATCCATACAGTGCCTTGCTGAGCTTCTAAACTTTGTTGGGGTGCATTGGATCTTCAAATGCAGGAGGTTGAGTGACATAGACTTCTTCATCAACTTTTCCATTTAAAAATGTAGACTTTACATCCAATTGATAGACCTTTATATTCATTGATGCTGCATATGCTAGAAAGATTCTGATTGCTTCTAGTCTTGCAACTAGAGCAAAAACTTCTTCAAAGTCCACTCCTTCCTCTTGTAAGCATCCTAGAGCTACCAGTCTTGCTTTGTTCTTAATGACAATTCCTCTTTCATCCTTTTTGTTTCTAAATACCCATTTTGTCCCAATAGCATACTTGCCTCTGTGCTTGTCAACCAAGTCCCATACATGTAAGTCTCTGAATTGGGCTAATTCCTCCTGCATCGCTTCTACCTAGCTGTTGTCTTTCAAGGCTTGATTAATGTTCTTTGATTAAACTTGGGATAAGAAGCAGGCATACAGGCAGATGTTTGCCTTCTCAGAAGAACTTCTTGTCACTCTCTCATGCAAGCCTCCTATTATGTTTTCTGCTGGGTGATTCCTTTCAACAGAAGTGGTTTGTACAACTTGTTGTGCAGATACTTCTATTTCAAGATTTGTCATGTTTAACACATCAGAATCATCTTCAATTCTCACTTGGGATTCTTCATTTGGTTGAACTTGATTTATCTCTGATGAAGATGCTTCATTTAACCCAAATTGTAGAGAGTCAAACAAAGACTGGAACCTTTCTTCAAATTGGTTTATCCTTTCAGTCTGATCAGGTTGCTGACTTTGAATTTGTTCACTTTTTACTTCACTTGGCGCTTCATTAGAGACTTCCACTGCATCATCTTGTCCATTTGTATCAACTTTAGCAGCTTGAAGGTTGTTCCTTTCAAAGTTAAATCCATTAAACTCAGGACCAACAGATGACCATAGCTTGTCCAGATCAACTTGTCTTTGTTTTTTTTTTGTCTTCAAAGTTGGTTCTATACATGCTGTCGTCCATATCTTCACTGTAGATTTTGAATGATTTGATCATCTTTTCCAAGTCAAACAGCCACTTGGGTCCTTCAACATTATTGAAATGGTTTTCATTGAAAATTATATCAGAAGATTCAATAACCACCATGTGCTCCTTCACATAAACTCTATAAGCCTTTGAATGAGATGAATAGCCCACAAAGAAACATTCCAGTGATTTGGACTGGAACTTATTCATATAGTCCTTTGTATTCAGGAGTGAGCATCTGCATCCAAACGGCTTTAAGAACTTTACATAAGGCTTTCTCTTAAAGATAACCTCATATGGAGTCTTATTTTCAGCCATGTTCAAAAGAACCCTGTTCTGAACATAACATGTAGTGTTGATTGCTTTTGCCCAGAAGGTGACTGGCAGATTTGCATCAGCAATCATGGTCCTTGCAGCTTCAATTAATGTTCTGTTTCTTCTTTCTGCAACACCATTTTGTTCAGGAGTTTTGGGAGCACTGTATTGTTGAAAGATACCCTTAGAAGTGTAGAATTCATCCATAATTCCATTCCTGAACTCTGTCCCATTGTCACTTCTAATGACCTTCACCTTCCTTTCAAGTTGATTTTCCACTTTTAGCACATACATTCTGATCAACTCTGCAGTTTCATCTTTACTACCCATAAAGTATACCCAAGTAAACCTTGAATAGTCATCAGTAATCACCAAACAATATCTTTTCTTCCTAATACATGGAACACTTACAGGACCAAAAAGATCAATGTGTAGCATTTCCAGGACCTCATCAATAGTATTTATCATTTTGCTTTTATGTGAGGATTTCGTTGTTTCCCTTTCAGGCAGGATGTGCATTTCTCTTCCAATTTGAACTCTCTTGTAGGAAGGCCAACAACATGTTAACCTTTAACAAGTTTGTTCATGTTCTTTAGTTCACATGACACATCTTCCTATGCCATAGCTTAGTTTCATTTTCAGTTGCTTTTGACACAAAGCATGAACCACCTCTTGAAGTTGCAGTATTCATTCTTAGTTCATAGAGGTTGTCATTTCTTGGAGCCATCATCATAATCATGTCAGTTGGAATGACAAATTCAGGCTTCAAGATCAGGCAGTGTTCATCATTGAAAGCCACTTTATATCCTTTGTCATAGACTTGAGAGATGCTGAGCAAGTTGTATTGTAGTCATTCAACATGCAGCACATTCTTAAAGGATACTTTGCCATTTGTGAGTGTTCCTCTTCCAACAATCTTTCCTCTATATTCATCACTCCCAAAGGCAACTGGCCCTTCATATTTATTTTCATAATTTATTAACACACCCTTGTCACAGGTCATGTGCCTGGAACATCCACTGTCCATATACCATGAGTCATTTTTTTTCAAGGACTGTTCCTGCACATAAACATAAAACAAAATTAGTTTGAATCTGATTTACAAACTGCATCAGTTTGTAATTCAGTGTCAGTGGAAGATTCATCAGGAGTTGGAGTTGGAATTGGAGGTGGGTGTTCATACACAATTTCACAATTTTCTTCTGTGTCAGAATCTGACATATCCTTCATAACCTTTGATCTTATTACTTCTTCTGTCTGCTCAATCACATAGTTCTTCTTCTCAATCACCTCCTTCTTTGTCTTCCATTTGAACCCTTTTGGTTCAAACCCCATTTTTAACAAAAACTTTTCATCACCATTGAGAACTCCAGGTCTGATCTTTGCCTTTCCCTTATCAGTTGACCATTTGTTCTTCTCAGCTTTATGTGGCTCTTTCTCATGTACTTTGATTTTTTCAGAATGGTCTTGAGTTTCTTTTCAAGAATCTCCTTTTGTTCCACACAACCAGATGGTTTTCTATTTCCTCTCAAGTAATTCTGATACATCTCTTTATAACTCTTCATGTCAATCCACTCACCACATCAGGAATTTCAAATGTGTCCTCAACAATCCAGCAAGAATCAGTGTGATGACCATATGCATCACACTTCTTACACCAGACCTTGGCATAGCTTCCCATATCTTCAAGCAATTGTTTGTCTTTGATTTTGTCACTTGGTTTGGGAAAGTCAAATCCTAAAGAGGTCTTTGGACACAAGGTGTTGGAGAAATCCATCCTGATTGGCTCACTGATGTCAATTGTTTGTGGATACTTTTCTTTGACAAAAACAATTTTCTTCAACTTGGAGGAAGTTCTCATTGACTTTCCTTCTTCTTCTCTTGGATATCTTCTTGTTGGCACATAATTAACATCCCCAATATCAAACAACTCATGATTAGAGAAAACTGGGTAAATTGGTGGATGTGACTGATCATAAGTGGATTTCACAATTTCTTCTGTTCTACTCTTGATCTCAGATTGTGGTCTGGCATAGATGTCAAATACCACATGCTCTCTCCTCATTTTCTCATAATGCCTTTTCATCTTTGGAGTCATCTTTGGAAGAAGATGAGTCTTTTCACTGCTTTTTTTGCTTGATCCTTTCTTCTTTTTGCCCTTGGATGACTTAGAGCTTTCACAACTGCAATTGCTGTCTTCACTGGAGTTCTCACTCCACTTCTTGTTTATCCTACCAATTTTTCATTCTTTTCAAATTCTGGCTCCCCACCCTTCTTCAATGCAAATTCTCCATTATGGTCTACATACACATCAGCATATTGCTTTACAAACTCTTCTTTGTCATCAAAAACATTCTTGAACTGCTTAAGGTATTCACTTCTACTCTCCTTGTCTACTTTCAATGGGTAGCTGTCATAAAAAGGCGGTGAAACCTTTTTGTACTTCTCTTCTTCAGTCATTTTATCAGCATATCCCACAATATTGCCAGTAGAAATAAGGTTCTTCAAGAAATCCATTTGAATCAGCAATTCAACATTCTTCATCTTTTTTTCTACATACATCTCTTTCAACCCTTCAATTTCAATGGTTATTCTTGATTGGGTCTGGTATGCCATCATACAGTCATCCTCAAATCCTTTGATTTGACTTTCATAGGTTGCCTCACTTGTTTCATACACATTCAAAAAGGCTTCCTTCCTCCCACACTCAGTTTTCCATTTTCCAATATCCTGATTAAGTTGATCAATAGTAATAAGAAGATCAGAAATTGAGACATCAGATTGTACCTGAGTATTTGAAGATTCAGCCTGGTCATGCACCTTTGTCATAAATGCAACATTTGCCCTCTCCATTTCAGCAGCATGATTGCTCCAATCAAATTTCCATCCTGTGGCACCCTGGTAACAGCAACATTTCCTTGGTCTCTCTGCTGGTTTATATTGTTCTGATTTGTTCTGTTCTGGTTTGTGTGAGCCTGCATTTGATTGTTTCTCAGAGGTTGAAATGTTTGTTGTTGGGGTCTGTTTGGATTTTGGTAGGGGTTCTGGTTGGTAATCTGATTTCTTTGTTGCTGGAAATTTTGATTCTGGTTCTGGTAGAATTTATTTTAATTCAATTGATTTCCAGCTTGCCTTAGCATGTTACATTCTCTTGCAAACTGTCCAGGTTGTTGACAGTTATAACAGATGGCCTTCGATTTGTCAAATCCAATTCTTTCAGTTGGACCATTGAAGCATGTTCTACCTGTCCTGTTGTACAATCTCTTGCTCCTCACTGCAAGCATAGCTGCTTGCCATTTAATGTCCATATCTTCTAAATCATCAGCATCTATTTGTTCTAGGTCTTCTTGCACAATGTTTGTATTTATCAGATTCTTGGACTCAAAGGCATGGTTTGACTTAGTGAACATGGAGAACAAGGCCTGGTAGTCTGTTCCTTGAGTTGGGTTGTGCTGCATGAAAGTAGTCTGCCCATTTGCTGGAAATGGTGTATCATCTTCAATCAGCTGAACATTGAATCTTGATTGACTACCGCAAGATGAGTTTGTTTCTGATGGTTCCTCAACAATAGGCTGTTGATTCTTGATTGAGAGGTTGTCCATAGGTGCTACAAGAGCATTGTTCATTTGAAAGCTTGGCTTGTCCTCTCGAATCATATGGTTCTCAATCATTTCATGTTCTGCAACCTTTAGAATGACAATCACATCATCCAATTTAAAGTTTGGAAAACTGGCATTTTCTTTGATGAACTTGCTGGCAGTGTACCACTCACTAGACAAAGATGATAGAAGTTTCTTGTTCAGATCAAAATCAGATATCTGAAGGTCTGTTATTCTAATTTCATTCACAATCATCATGAACCTTTGCAGAACTGACTTTAGCCTTTCTCCTTCCTTAAACTTGAATCTGTCAAGCTGCTGTTTCAATCTGTCTATCTTGATGTCTCTCAATTCTGTATTCCCTTCAAACATTTCAATGACTGCATCGTACATGTCCTTTGCAGTCTGGTGATGATTTACAGTTATCAGAATTTCCCAAGAAAGCCCTAATTTCAGCATAGACAGAGCTTTATCATCTCTCTTCTTCATCTTTAGTTCAACGGTTGCGTTGTTGTTTGGAGCTGTTGAAGGAACTTAGTTTCATTCGGTGATGGAAGTCCACAACTCTGGGTCATTGTAGTTCACCGCTTCTTCAAACAACACTTTCCATTTTATGAAGTTTTCTTGTCCGAGTAACCTCGGAATCTTGTTTGTGGAAACTTCTTGGTCTTCCATGTCAATAGATCTGGAGTTTGCAGTAGTGGTGACGAAGTAAAGCTTCAAGCTTCTTCACAACCTTCTATCTCGTGGCCTTTAGCGAGCTTACTCAAGCTCTGATACCACTTGTCATGACCGTGAATCGGATGAAACCTTGAAAGGTTGACAAGAATACAACGACTCTGTTTACCCAAAGGCCTGTTGAATATCCCGGCGAAATCAGGATATCTAACAAGTGGGAACGAAGGAGTGAAGGAATAAACAACAAGCACGAAACATAAATGAATAATCAGTAAGAACGATTTCAAGACAAAGATTCACTGTATTTAATAACTCATTAATGGAACAGTGTAAGGAATGTCTAGGGTTTCGTGTGATGGCCCAGGTGGCGGCTATACGAGAAAACAATAGAATATTCCTTTAGAATGTTTTCTGTACAAAGCGCCGTGTGAAAAACCGTACCCTAAATGGAGACCTAGGACCCTATTTATAGACCCTGACATTCCTTCTAGAAGTTCCTAATCATTACATAATGAAACACAATAATACAAGTGTTGAGTCCTCAAGCAAGGTAACAATCTTGCTCGAGCATACTCACTATGTTAGGTATGCTCGATTAGTGTCTTCGAGTATATTTTACTTAGAATATATTCTCTTTCGGAGAATATATTCTCCTCCAGTAAGCTTCGTTCTTCTTGACTTGTCCAAGCTTTGCTCGAATTAGTCCATCGAGCAAGCTCATTCTTCTTGATGTCTTCAGTTATACTTATTCAACAATCTTCAGCATGCTCGGATGTAAATCTTGCTCGGGAACTGAACTGTGCTCAAAGTCCTTGCTTTGATCACTTGACATCTTCTTATTTGCATCCATGCTTGTCCCCATGTGCTCGATCATCCTATGCTCGTAACACTTGGTTAAAATTTGTATGATCAAGCTGTTTGCTCGATTGGCAATCCATGCTCGATAGAAGAATACTCTTGCTCGTTGAAGTGTAGCTCGCTCGAAGCCTTAACACTTAGAAGAATCAACCATTTAAGGTTCTGAAGACCTTGCTCGAAGTAGTAAAACCATGCTCGATTGCCTAAGTTTGCTCGAAGTCCATACTTAGCCATTTTCTGAGGAGGTTGAGTAGATTCCAATCTTCCTTATCAAAAATTCGACCCAACACATATAACCATGACCTTCATCTTGATGACCATTATGTAAATTTGTAAATGATTTTTCGGTGAAGTCTTTACCGACACCACACCGCTTTTCCAGAGACCTTTATCAGCGATAGATCCTACATTCATCAAGGGACCATCGACACATCATTCACTTAAGGTTCATGTTACATGTAGTGTGGGCTGTAATCATTAAACACGTGATAAACAACTAGTAGTAAAGTTGTAATCCTATTAAACAACTTAGTATGCGTTTGAGTTTTATAACATGCTTAATACACACATATAGATGAAGGTTCATGTGCTAGTGTTATTGCAACTCACTACAATAGTGAATCATATATATATATATATATATATTAACTTGAAAATTTGGACATCTAGTTGGTCAACCAACAAAGTTTTAACAGATCTATAAGATATAAATGATTTATGATAATAAGATTGCTTTATTATTTTTATCAAGCATTTTAGATATTGTTTTTGTGATGACTATCATTGTTCTTTTAAGAAGGGTGGTGCTTGGTACCCGAATGTTAGAATATTGGGTCTTACTTGTTAGCATAAAAAACGTAACAAGGGATAGTTACTCTGTTGATTCGTGTAACAATGGATAGCTACTCTGTTGATTCGTGTATGTTATAGTCATAGTCATACTACCATAACTCTCATCTTGATGATCATTAGGTAAAATATGTAAATGATTTTTTGGTGAAGTCTTTACCCACATACTTTTCTAGAGGCCTTTATCAATGATAAATCCTACGCTCTTCAAGGGACCATCGACAAATCATTCACTAAAGGTTCATGTTACATGTAGTATGGGTTGTAATCATTAAACTAGTGATAAACAAGTGGTAGTAAAGGTGTAAGCATATTAAACTGATTAAAAGGATTTTGAGTTTTATAACATGTTAAATACATACATATAGATGAAGGTTCATGTGCTAGTGTGATTGAAACTCAATACAATAGTGAATCGTATATGTAAAGTTGAAAATTTATACATCTTGTTGGTCAACCAACAAAGTTTTAATAGATCTATAAGATAAAAATGATTTATAATAATAAGATTCTTTTATTTTTCTATCTAGCATTTAAGATCATGTTTAAGTGATGACTATCAAAGTTCGTTTAAGAAGAGGTTCTTGGTACCCTAATGTTAGAATATTGGGTTGTTTGTTAGCATAAAAAAACGCTACTTTAATCCATTTGAACGAGCCGTTGACTACTCAATAGAAATGAAAGTAAGAAAACAGGCATCTGTTTCCACTATGTCTGCTTGAGATTCACCCTAGTCAGTAAAGCGAAAACCTAAGGGCCCCTCCGTGCATCAGATTTCCCTGCTTACGCTCTGAGAGAGAAAGCCCGTGGAACTGGACTATAACTCTTCTTTTACATTATAGAGAAGTCCATTCTAAATCATCTTTCTTCTATGATTCTAGGGTGGACCTAGAGACACGTACCTGTTTGTAAATAACCTGGTCTTGTAGGTTCGGGTCTAGCAAGTTTTACCCGGTTTATGTGATGAGATCCGTTTATTTGTAATCTTAGGACCCGAAAACCAACCCTATTTTAATTAACTTGGTTGGCATCACAAGTCTTATCCAGTTTGTTCTCATCCAAAGGCTTAATGGCTTACGAAATGAAATTTAAACATGAATACTTGTGTAAGACCCCGAATCACAGGTATCCTAAAGTTGGTAATCATATAAAAAACTTAACAAAATTTTAAACTCAAAGCAATTCATTTTATTTTAAAAACCAGTTCAAAGTATAAAATTAGTGGAAAGTTATAAGTACTAAAACAAGTCCCAAAACCCAGGAAATGTGCCCAAAACCAAATTTGAATACGCCTAGTAATAATTTTAAAGAGACAGAGTTCATTATTGAATTCCTCGACTAGATATGCCTTCAATCGTCCAAGTAGTCTCGAGCACGTCCAAGCGGTAAGCATACTCCTCTTAACACAAAACTCACACTAACATACAAACAAAGTCAGCTTGAGCTGAGTGAGTTCAAGTTTTAATAAACGGCATTTATTTAAATCATTCCAAGAGTTTAAATAAAATGCGGGATATGAACAAATAGGCAGTGGGTAAAAGATATATATAGCTACACTTATATATATATATATATATATATATATATATATATATATGTATATGTATCCCTTTGCATAACATCCAGTAATAACATCAAGGTCGAACACGCGTACGACCCAAACACGTGATACGGGATTTTAGGGACCCGTTATGATGATAATGCCACACAAGCCGCCCCCTTACGGGCTTTCCAGGGCCCTCCACAGGATTTTTGAACCTGAGTAGCATAGTTTGGCCTGGCCAAAATCATCATGCATGCAACATTCCATACGATGGTGATCATGCCACATGAGCCTCCCCCCTCACGGGCTTTTCAGGGCCTGCCATAGGATTTTAGAACCTAAGTAGTATAGTTCGGCCCGGCCAAGATCACCATACCCCATATGCCAACACACAGTAGGCATACGCAACCATCCTTAGTCAATAATTACTAATTAACATCACTAATTATAGGCTATAACATAACACATGTGTAAACATACATATATATCATTCCAAGATATACTATAATACAAGTAAGCCTATGGGCCATAAGGTACACATGTGTATACATACCTAAATATCATCACAAGATATACCATAATACAAGTAAACCTATGCAAAATCATTTAAAGGGTTTATCAAGTAAAATCAGTTAGGTGTGTATGCTAGCCCAAAACTTGAAAAGAGTGAAAAGGGGCATCATGAACTCACCTAACATGAGGCACTGAGTCACCACGAGCTAGAGAACCCATAAGTATTCCCACAACTCACGCGCCTGTCGGATTTTACACAATAATTACTAACGATACCGAAAGAACTCGTTTATCCAACGAGGCGTTCTAACATAGTTCGAGTTACCTAAAGCGTCGACCTCACCAAGTTCAATTATAACAGCCCCCGAGCCTTGTATATACCAAAACGACCCTCAGATACTCCCGAGAATAAAGAATTCCCAAATTACCCCGGAAGTTGCTAGATGAGACGAATATGCGCGTTTATGAGTTGTTTAGCACTTAACCACCAACTCAGCCCCTTGTGGACCAAAATTAATAAAATCATAGCCAACTATTCCACACGACACTACACGAGTTGGATGGGTCGGTAACTCGCAAGCACAATGCACTACCTATGAAATATACGCGAATTCGCGTTGTACCGACCTGTTTGAGTAATCGACAACCAATTCAGCCCCAATACTTCAAAAGATAATTTTCCAACAGCCCGTACATCAAACCAAAGTTACCTGAACTGAATTGTTCATTAATTACTTCAACCCTCGCGTTAAACGCAACAATTTACTTTTCTAGACAACCGAATACTAGCTTTCAATCTACCACTAGTTGACCAATCAAACGAACACCAATGCACACGATTATAAAGTATGATATATTGAACATACCTAGGTAGATTATGGAGAAAAAACCCAATCACAACAGCCCCGAAACTGCTCAAATGGACAGCCACCCGGTAAACCTAAAACATGCGATTTATCGATCAATACGCGAGTTATAAAGATGAATTAGGGTGTGAAAGACTAGTATGGGTGTAGAGCTAACCTTGAATTGATGTTTTAGACCTTGAGAGCGGCTGGAAAAAAGAAAAATGAAGCTTGAGGGGCTGTTGGCTGCTGCGATCGGCAGGTAGGAGAAAGGGCGTGTTAGGGTTTTATGTTATATTATAAAATGTTACACTCTAGCCCCTCCAATTTGAAGGATATAGCAAATTGAATGAAAAGTTAATTAATTCACTTATAGGAATGACAAGGAGGCCCTAGAGGCATGTCGGATCAAACCCGAGAATTATACAAACTCTACAAAGCTTCATCACTTAACAGAAATTAACAGACGTTACAACTTGGTTTCGAAAAAGTCAACGGAATTTTCTTAAAAAGAAAGTCCAACATATTGTAGAAACTAGAAAATCTTTTTAGAGTTTAGAATATTTAAAATATTTTTGCCAAGAATCATTCATTTTGAATATCTTTTTTGGTAAAGAATTTCTGATTTTTATGCAAACTCTAAATGTAAGGGTCATGAAAATTCGTCTATAAATAACTAATAAATGTATCTAAAACCAATTTCATTTATGTGTTGTAAACTACGTATTTCTTTTATAAAATGTCAAATTATTTCTATTCTCGAATAATTCATTTGACTTGATCTTTAATATTCGGTAACTCTTTAACATTTTAATTATAAGCATCTAGACAAAAGTAAGAGGAATATCATCGCATGCACAAAACCACAAGGGTATTAAACCAGGATGGTTATTAACCTTTTGGTGAATGAGCAAACCTTGTTGGGTTTCAGGGTTTAAAACACCAGTCTCGTATCTTTGATTGGTCCTAGTTCTTGTTCCTGCGTATATACAAAAAGAAGACCTGTCAATGGAATTATGTTATGATATACATTCCAACGTATGTTGGAAGAACAAAAATATTCAACTTACAATCTACAAACGAGATGAAACTCAGACAAAAAATAATAAAACTTGCGATAACTAACTTCAACATAGTGTCCTTGTGTGGTGCCTTTTTTGTTTTGTTTTGATTATAAGTAGAAAATGAGAATATAGTCAAACTACAAATGATATGAAGAGCCTTATTTATATGTTGTTGATGTTTTTAGAGTTAGTTTTGTACATTATAAATTAATTTTAGAGTTAATTAGGATTATTTAATGTTTCGTTTGTAATAATATTTTAGTTATTAGTTCTATGTAACTTTCATTTTCTTATCTTGACCTACTATTTAAGATCATAACCTTCTAGTCGTAATTTAGTTACTAACTTTAAATAACGTAATTTGATGTTACCACTATTGACTGTGTAGCGTTTATGATCACGGAAAAACTTTCAATAATAATTTATTGAATTACTTAAATTGAACACTAATATTTAATATTGACTAAAAACAAAAATTAGCAATTGTTTTTTGACAACCATTCTTTTTAATCTACCAGTGACAGGATTTCAACCATCCCCAGTTGTTTAATACTTCATAATGCTTCATGTCTGACTCGAAAACTTATTTCCATCTGAAAAATGGACAAAACCTAAACCAGAAGGCCCGTGATTATTTAACTAACAATAAAAAAGCATATTGAAAAACAATTGTGGTTCACGGTCCTAAATACATTAATATTGGCCATCTCGGAGAATTTAAATACTTTAGCAGAGCCAAAATAAAAGTGGTGGCACTAAACGGGCTTCCTTTTGGAGGACGGAAACCAAAGTAGGATCTTCCCAGATTGATTGATATGTATTTAATGAATAAACCGTGATCGATGATCTCATCACGCACAATCTGCAATTTGAAGACATCAATAAGGCGTTTGATTTAATGGTTGCAAGAGAGTGCCTCCGATGTGTCACCCCCATGCTGAACAGATGTGAGTAACCACTGTTTAGTTTAATCTGTTCTCATTATTTGATTTTAACATAAACACAAGATTTTGATCATGTTATAAGTTTCATTTTACTAAGATTTCAATTACTTTGATTTCAAGGACTCTAGGTAAATAAAAGATTTGATATTCGATACTAAACATTATATATAGTAATCTCGTGTAAGACAAACGAAGTTTTGATGTGTTCCAGTGAATATCGTGTTCATGACTGTCTGAATGATCCTTTGAATATGAATTCTTCTAAGTAGCCGAGACTGTTCGTTGATAACTACTAATCGAAATGTTGACGCTTGAGTCATCATCTCTTGACAAACATGACTCTAAATATATGCGACTTATCTGATCCAATGTATTCCTTGGAACCACCTACGTTAACCAATTTTAGGTTTCACTTGTAGCATAGACTAAAAAATACACATTTATTAGTATCATTTTTAAATACTCCAAACACTAAGAAAATTATTGTAACAAGGATAGTTACACTACTGATTCGTGTATGATATTGTCATAGTCATACTATCATGACCCTCATCTTGATGATATCATTCAGTTAAATAAGTAAATGATTTTTCGGTGAATTCTTTACCCACACCCCTTTTCTAGAGGCCATTAACAACGTTAAATCCTACATTCATCAAGGGACCATCGAGAAATCATTCACTAAAGGTTCATGCTACGTGTAGTGTGGGTGTAATCATTAAAAGAGAGGTAAACAAGTGGTAATAAAGTTTTAAGCACATTAAACAGTAAAATGAATTTCAGTTTTATAACATGTTACATTCACACATATAGGTGAAGGTTCAAGTGCTAGTGTTATTGCAACTTTCTAAAATAGTGAATCATATATGTAAAGTTGAAAATTTGGATAACTTGTTGGTCAACCTATAAAGTTTTAATATATCTATTAGATATAAATGATTTTTGATAGTAAGATTCCTTTATTCTTTTATCAGGCACATGTTTCAGTGACTACTATCATAGTTTTTTTAAGAAGAGGTGCATGGTACCCAAATGTTAGAATATTAGGTTGTTACTTGTTAGCATAAAAGAGAGTTACATTAATCCATTTTGGAATCGTCTTTCTTCTATGACACTAGGCTGGACCTAGAGACCCGACACTGGTAATTGGTATTCTCGTGACCCAGGACCAGCCCTATAGTATGTAGCCAGGTCAGATCCGTTGGGGCTCGCAGGTGTTTCCCGGTTTATGTGAAGAGATCCGTTTATTGGTAATCTTAGGATCGTAAACAAACACCATTTTAAATAACCAGGTCAGGCATCGTAAGTCTTACCGGTTATACTCACTTAAAGGTTTAATGGCTTACGAAATGAACTTTGACTATGAATACTTTGTCTTGAAAAAGTCAACGAAATTTTCATAAAAAGAAAGTCACCATATATTGTACAAACTAGAAAGGGTTTTTAATTTTTAGAATATTAAAAATAATTTTTTCAAGAATCATTCATTTTGAATTCTTTCTTGGTAAATAATTTGTGATTTTTCTGCACACTCCAAATGTAAGGGTCATGAAAATTTGTCTATAAATAACCAAATAAATGTCTCTAAAACCGATTTCATTTATATGTTGTGAAATATTTATGTCTTTTAAGAAACGTGTAAGTGCACGGATTTGGTGTCCGCAGCTGTTCGAATAGGCTAGGGCTAGTTTAGTCTTTACACTTAATGTATAAAGGCTCATTCGCTAAGCATGTTTAGCGAATGAGGCCTCGTTCGTTAAAGACTAGACTATTCGTTAAGTTAGGAGTCCATTCGTTACTACAGTGTAACGAATGGAGGCTCATTCGTTAATGTATAACCATTCGCTAAGGGTGTTTAGCGAATGGGGCTATGGAAAGACCTTATTCGTTAACCTTGTTAACGAATGAGAAGGCTCATTCGTTACTATAGTGTAACGAATGGGATATGCCTATAAATAGGCCTTCCATAGTAAACTTGCAAAGAGAGATCTGTTCCATATTTATCACCTGTAACGTTATGTTGCCGGATTCTCTCCAGGCTTAATGTGTTGATCTCCATTAACGTATTGAATGAAAACGACTTAACGTATCGATTTGCGACTAGATCTTGGCTCGCAAATGTTCATATAACGTTTTAACAATTGGTATCAGAGCCGGAGGTTGCTCGTGATACGGTTTGGTTTGTGTTCTTCGTGTTTCGGTTAATGTATGATCTAATTTCGAATGATTTCATGGATGAATCATGGAATTGCTGTTATATTCATGTTTCTGGATCAAATCCAAACCTTCGTATGTATTTTGGTGGATAATTATGAAGGTTTGATGATTCTGCCATGGATGAGCTTGAAGATTTAAAGATTCCGGCGACTGTAACTGTTTTTTCCAGCGAAATACGGTTTTCCCGCTACAGTAACCGCGATAACGGCTCATTCGTTAACTTAAACTCATTCGTTAACGGAGTTTTAAGGAATGAGCTCATTCGTTAAAGGGTTTAACGAATGTGAGTTTCATTCATTATGTGTGCTTATTCGCTACGGAGGACTCATTCGCTATCAATACTCATTCGTTATTTTTTTTTACATCCGTTAGTTCCATAAAGAATATGTGTTAACGAATGTGTTCCTATTCGTCCAAGAGTTAACGAATGTGGAAGGTCTCGTTATTTATAACGAATGAGTCATTCATTCATGAGTTAACGTATGTGGACATTCGTTAATAGGTTAACGAAAGAGACCCATTCGTTCATGTAACGAATGTGGATGGTTTCTTAACGAATGTTCACTGTTCTAACGAAAGAAAACAAGATAACGTATGAGGAGTAAAAAAAAAAGAAAAAAAAGAGTATTTTCGGAAAATTTTCTTAAACGAAATTTTTTGTGGGATATTCCGAATATGCGGGATACTCTTCTGGAAAAATTTGGTGATATATTTTCCGGCAGACTTTTCACGCATATCGAGGGGCTGAGGGGGAGTAACCGACTAAGTTAACGAGAAATTTATTAAAAATTTTCGAAGAATTGTTCAAGAAATTGCCTAATTTGTCAAGAAATGGGGGAGATAAAAATTTAAATGAGGTTATTTGATTGGTATCTTCCTACGTTTGCAAGGATTTCTTGAAAAATTACTGCAATTTGGGTGGTAATTCGTGATTGCAAAACTATGTTTGACCGGGTTCGAAACTGCAATTGTTCTTCGATCGTGGATTGATTTGTTCAAGATTGAAACCTGTTTATGTGGGATACGAGTGTCTTTCCGATTACTTCTTTTTGAGGGACTTTGATCCTGACTATGTCGGCTACGAGTATTCGGGAGATTGCTTCTGTTGCAGGGGATAATTCTTGAATGGGTTGATCGTGTTGAAGAATATACATGTCTTGTCATCAGATTGATGAATTTAATCATTCGAGATTGATTAACAAAGGTTGGAACTCTGAATCATATGCCCAAAGCATTGGCTAAGCGTCCTAACGAATGGGATGTCGAGGGGGTTCAAAGAGTTATATTTTGGGATAGACGTTATCAAGAGAGTGAAGACCGATGTGAAAGATGAGGAATGACTGGGTTGTTCATAAAGATGTGTGACGAGGTTAAACGTAAGACATTTTTACGTTACCAGTGTGACAGATAGCCGAGAATTTGTTGCTGATTGACTCGTTTGATTGAACCATATCATATGATCACCTGTAGATGCTAATTTGAGGGGGAGATCTAATACGAGTAGCTACAAGTTGTTGGTTTGCTTAAAAAGAGTTATATTTTGTCTGTTCGCACAAGCCCGAGAATCATCAGTCAAGGGGGAGGTTGGATGTACTGCTGATGATTTGCAGTTAAAGTATTAACGGTTAACGTATTCGACTTTAAATGTATTCGTCGTTAACGTATTCGACTTTAACGTATTCGATGTTAACGTGTTCGACGCTAAAGTATGAAAACTAATGTATTGGATGCTAAAGTATTGGAAAGCATTCGACAGCTACGGAAAAGGGGGAGTCTGTAAGTGCACGGATTTGGTGTCCGCAGCTGTTCGAATAGGCTAGGGCTAGTTTAGTCTTTACACTTAATGTATAAAGGCTCATTCACTATACATGTTTAGCGAATGAGGCCTCGTTCGTTAAATACTAGGCTATTCGTTAAGTTAGGAGCCCATTCGTTACTACAGTGTAACGAATGGAGGCTCATTCGTTAATGTATACCCATTCGCTAAGGGTGTTTAGCGAATGGGGCTATGGAAAGACCTTATTCGTTAACCTTGTTAACGAATGAGAAGGCTCATTCGTTACTATAGTGTAACGAATGGGATATGCCTATAAATAGGCCTTCCATAGTAAACTTGCAAAGAGAGATTTGTACCATATTTATCACCTGTAACGTTATGCTGCCGGATTCTCTCCAGGCTTAATGTATTGATCTCCATTAACGTATTGAATGAACACGACTTAACGTATCGATTTGCGACTAGATCTTGACTCGTAAACGTTCATATAACGTGTTTATAAAACGTCATATTATTTCTAATTTGGAATAATGCATTTGATTTGACCTTTAAGATTCGGTAACTCTTTAGCATTTTTATTATATATATCTAGACAAGAGCAAGAGGATAATTTATAATTAGAGGTATCTAATCTTTGTCTATATTCATGAGGCAAACATTTATGACAGTCATATAATGTAGTTCAAGTGGGTATAAATACCATTTTGCGTTTGTATAATGCTTACTTTAGTAGGCAAAAGCAAATATGATCCTCAAAATGGACTGTCAATGTATAAATAGACTGCTTAATCCTTTGGTTTTTGGCTTGAGTTAAGTTTAAAATTGCATGTAGTGTAGGAAGATGTTAAATACGTTAAAGATGACTTTGGTAGTATTGATCATGGTAGTTACACAGAAAGATAAAAATGAATATTTATGTGTTTCGTCATTTCATGAAAACTTAATTCTATCTCTTCTTTTTAACGACCATTTTATTAAACCAATAAAAACAGAAAAATACAAAACCTTAAGATAACACTAATAGTTAACTTATTTATTACAGACGTAAATTCATGCATGGTTTACTTTTTGTCACCACATTCTCCGAGGCAATCATGTCTGCATAACTTAAGACTACTAAAGCAGTTGGAGTTAATCTCGTGTAAGACAAACAAAGTTTTGATTTGCTCAAATGAATGCCAGGTCACTATAATATATAGCATGTTCATGACTATCTGAATGGACCTTTGAAAATGAACTCTTTTATGAAGCCGAGAATGTTTGTTGATAATTACTAACTGAAAAACTGACGCTTGAGTCATCATCTCTTGACAAACACGACTTTGAATATATGCGACTTATCCGAACCGATGTATTCCTTGGAACCAACTACGCTAACCAATTTTACGTTTCCCTTGTAACATGGACTTAAAAATACACATTTATTAGTATCATTTTGAAATATTCCAAACACTAAGAAAATTATAGTAACAAGTGATAGTTACACTATTGATTCATGTATGATATTGTCATAGTCATACTATCACGACCCTCATCTTGATGATATCATTAGGTAAAATATGTAAATGAATTTTTGGTGAAGTCTTTACCCACAAAATTTTTTAGAGGCCTTTATCAACCATAAATCCTACATTCATCAAGGGACCATCGACAAAGTATTCACTAAAGTTTCATGTTACGTGTAGAGTGGGTTGTAATCCTTAAACGAGTGATAAAAAAGTGGTAGTAAAGTTTTAAGCATATTAAACAGTAAAATGAGTTTGAGTTTTATAACATGTTACATTCACACATATAGGTGAAGGTGTTGATACATGTTTTGTACGTCTCGGTCTTTATCAGGGCATTAATGTAATAAGTCTAAAGTATAGGGGTCTTAATGTAAATATGGCTAAATGGGCAATTCGCTCTAATGTGAATGTAACACATTCGTCTAATTGTAAGCTCATTCATTAACCAAGTTTAACGAATGAGATAACGAATGAGGGCCATTCGCTATTATTTAAAGTATAACGAATAAGTATGTTTATTCGTTAAAGTATCTATAACAAATGACACATTCGTTAATTGTTAACTTAACGAATGACACATTCGTTAAGTATTAACTTAACAAATGTGGTCACCCTATAAATACCCTATAACTTATCATTAATGTAACGGTTCTGATTTTTAGCTAACTTCTCTCTCGTTACTCTGTCTGATTGTCCTCTCATTACACACTACACACACATAACGTATACCGAGACTAATTGTATACTGAAATCAACATGTATTGTTGTAATCACAAGGTCTAGATCCGTTCCAAACTCTATCAAGTGGTATCAGAGCCTAGGGATCTGATCTACGATACAATTCATTGATTTTAGTGATATATTCGTATTCAATTGATGCATATTATGATGTATTGATTGAGTTTGTTTAAGGTAATAGTTACCTAGTAAAACAGAGACTGAGTTGATCGAGAAATTGAACCTGTTTGTTATGAGTTTATGATTTCTGACTAGGGTAGTGAGGTTCGGAATTGGTTTAGGTTTAGTTTGATCTAAGATTTAGGTGTTTTCGGTGTGATTCAGACGAGTTTGAAGTTTGAAATTGAAAGTTTTAACTGTTGAAGATTCATTCGTTAAGATGAAGACTCATTCGTTAGGTTGAAGACTGATTCGTTAAAAGATAAAATTTGCCTATTCGCAAAATCCTAACTGTTCATTCGTTAAAATTTCAATCTCATTCGCTAAACCTCTTTCGTTAAGCCACATTCGTATCATATTCGTTAAAGTCCATTCGTTAAGTCTTACTCTCTAGGACTTATTCGTTAAAGTAAACTATCGTTAACGAATCTCTCATATCTCATTCGTTAAAGTAATTCGTTAAAATTCTGTCTCATTCGTTACGGTGTCCATTCGTGTGAATAGTAAACAAATAAACTTTGAAAATTTGACAATTTTAATCCCTGAAGTTTAAACAGTTGGTTCATTATGGTTGCTCAGAACACGTCTTACTATGCGTTAGCGTCTCAGAACGTCCTATTGCAACAAATGCTGACCATGGACAATGAGATCGGTAGTCATAATAAATGTCCCAAGTTGTTGAAACTGTCGGATTTTTCTCGTTGGGAACCGAGGTTCCGTGCTCACTTGGGATCCGTGCATCCTAGTAGTGTCCGGTTTCTCGATGATGTATATTCAGCACCACTGATTGGTAATAACAATGCGGGATGGACTCCAAAACCATTTAAAGAATATGAGACTCAAGAGCTTAAGGATTTTGAAAGTGAAACAAAAGCATACTCGACTCACACCATGGCATTACCTTAACATATTTTTCATCAATACAGTACTATCAAAGTCTGTGCTTTGTTGTTCACAATTGAAAACGAGAAGTTTGGGAAACACGATTGAAAGCAAAAAGACTCTTGTGAAATTTCAATTCAGAAATTTCATTTTGATGAAAAATGAGATGGTGGACGAAATGATTAACCGTTTTAGCCATCTGATTGTTGAGATGTCTAGTGTCGATCTTGAGCCAACAGAACAAGATAAGATCGATACACTGAAGAATGTTCTACCTTCGTCTTACTCGACTTTCTTGTTCGTATTAAAAGAGAACGGTTTCTTTCAGAAACCTGAACTTACAGCTGTGCAATTCATAAACAAGATTGAAGAAAGGGAATTTGATATCAAATGTCAAAATACGTTGAAGGAGAATCAAAACCATCAGTCTTCAACCCAAAACCCTTTACTTTATGGAGGTGCATTGCCAACAAATAATGCTTCTAGTTCAGTGCCAATCAATGCGTTCTTTACTCAATCCCAAGAGGGATTCTAATGTAAACAGTCCACCTAATGTATGTTTTATGGCTAGTGGTGCGACTACAAACTTAAATGCTCATGCATCAAGCTTGCCTAAGGTTAATCTGCAAGAAGCTGAACAACAGTTTGCTTTTGTGTGTGCATTCATGACTTCTTATGAACAGCTGGTTGGAAGCAAGATCACTACGAGCGATCTCACAGATGAATATTATGATCAAATCGACCCGGACGATCTTGAGCTAATGGATTTAAAATAGAATATGGCTATGATCGTTCGTAAAGTCAAAAGGTTTATGCAACGAACGGGAAAAGATCTTCCTACGTTAAACAAAAGGGTCGGGTTTGATAAGCTGAAGGTAAAATGTTATAATTGCGGGGAATTTGGTCATTTTGCCAGAGAATGTGACAAGCCGAGGAAAGATCATTCTGGCTCACGCAATTCTGAACGTTCTTCAGGAAAGAATTCATCTGGTGGGGATAAGAGTAAATCTGCTGTATCTGGTGATCAAGACAAATCTTCTGATACTCAAGCTTTAGTGGTCACTGTAGTAGTTGATTGGTCTCAACGTTTGTTGGGAAATCAAGCAAACGTGGCTATTGTTGAATCAGTGGAGAAAATTGAAGATGCTAGCAGTGATAACTTATCGGAGGAAAGTAATTTGTCTGACTCTGAGATTGACACTGATCAAAGTTTGTCGTCTCAAACTGAATCAATCTCTGTGAAAGCTGAATCTTATGCTTGTATGGCTAAGTTGATGAGGTATGTTTCCAATCTCAATCTAATGTATCTGAACCTTCATCAAATGTGAATGATTGTGCTGAATGTGCTGTATTAAAAGCCAAACTTGAAACAGCATTAACTCAGAACAATACACTCACAAAAGATCACTTTATAATCAAAGAATGCTACAAACAGAAGATAAAATTGCTAGAGCAATCAACTCTGAAAATTCAAAAATTGTGTGAAAGCAATCATGATTTTATAACTAAATTTCATTGTAAAATTATTGAAGTTGATCAACATTTGAAGGAGATTCTTCGACTCTGAACCTGTATTTCCAATCTTGAAAACGAAATAATGGAAATGAATAATAAGCTTGGAAAATTTCGAGATTCTTTTCATTTCTTTTGAATGAAATAATTGAGGTTAATCATTCACATAAGAAAAATGGAAAAGCAGGTTTGGGTTACGTAGAAATTCCACCTCCTTTTAAACATGATTACAGTAGCATTCCCGATGTGGAAAAAATTTCAAATATGTCTACTGATAAAACTGAAAGTGTTGATACAACTTGTCTTGCTCATGAACCAACTCATATCGAAAGTAAAAAGGTTTTCACCAAAAATGTATTGGATGGTTCAATCGAGGTGTTGTCTGAACCAGATGTGATTGTCAAAAACAAAGATATTCCAATTGACAATCATATTCTGTGTGAACCCGAAGATTTTGAACAAGCTGTGTATGGTTCAAAGACTTCGGGTGTTTCTTCAAACACAACAAAAGTTCCTAAAGTAATTCCTAAGGAAAAATCTAATGTATCTCAATCAGACAAGCCTTCGGTGTCTGATGAGGAGTTGATGCGATTCGTTAATCCTCAACTGAAATCATCGAATGGAAAAGTATTTAAACTAAAAGGTTTGTCAAAAGTGTTTTCTGACAAAGAAGTTCCTGTTGATCTTCTTAAACCTGAAATGATTGAAAGTGTATTTCAGGATGAAACTTCACAAATAACTGAACTTGAATAAAAATTTTATCAATCAAAAATTGTTAATGTTCAAGAAAAACCAAAAACTAATGTTTTTAAACCTATCACGTTCATAAAATCGTCAGGTTTGGAAAATTCTTCGAATTTAACAAATCTTGAATTCTATAACAAAAGAAAGGGTTTAAAACACGAAACACCGAAGAAAGTTACAATTGAGAAACCCAAAGATGATATTCATAAATCTTTGCTATCAAAAACTACATGTACTTTGCCACAAAACACTTTGGATTCTCGATTATGTTTCAAATGTGGTGAACCTGGTCATGTTTCCAAAATGTGCAAAGCAAAGATTGATGATATCAATGACTCATCAACTCGAAAGAATCATTCATTATCGAATTTAAAAGAAAATCGAGTTGATGAGTGTGTGATAATGTATACTAATTCCAATCCGAGAAAAGTTGTGTGGGTTGATTCAATTAATGTATCGAGCAAATATGTTGACCGTGCTCAACCCATCTGTTCAAACACTGATTAGTACTTGCTTCAATCTCAATCTCCACCTCTATTGTCTTTCCCAATTCCTCAACCTTATCTTCATTCAAATCCAGAAACACGGCAATTTGTTCTTTGGTCAGTAAATGGTCAACAAACTCACCCTCTTCAATCTCATCAGCATTGACCATACTATAGACAATCCCATTCATACCCACAAATAAAATCATATTCGCCGGTATCACATCGATCGGCTTTGCTCGAGTATAGTCTTTGTACGATACAGTTGTAGACGGTCTCGTAGATACAAATGGTTGACTTGGAATCTCGATTCCTGAGCCCCGTATCACCCTTTGCTTCTTCGGTTTGTCACCCTTTTCCACCATCGGCTCTTTACCCTGTCTCTTGCGTTTCTGGGCATACGTTAGCTCAACACTCGGCCCCTGACCACCATCAACACCATCATTTCCACCATCATCACCACCATCACCACCCTCACGCTCAGAATCTGAATCATCATGAGCCCAACGATCGTGAGAAGGTGCTTCATAGTCAATATTGGCAAGATGGCCAATAAAACGCTTGTACCTCGGCCGATCATGAATACTTTGACCACGGTAAGAACGTAACTGCCTCATTATCCCAGCATTCATATGTTCCAGCTTCATCAAATCAGCTGGATCTTTCAATAAAGTAGGCTGGAGATCATCAATCCTAAGCTGCAAGAATCTCGGATACATTAAGAACTTGTGTCTGCTCATGAGATTCCTTTAAGTGATAGAAAACCAATTTAGAGAAATTGAACGGTTTGTTGAGCACAAGAGCAACGAAAGCAGATTGCAACATCACTCGTCATTCGTTATAGCCACCCTTTCTACCACCAAGGCAATGTATCAGCACATGCATCAAATACTTGTAATGCTCACACAAATATGCCTTGTTATACATAGACTTATCTAAATCCCCCTTGTATTTAATCCTCCTAAACAACCCACGAATCAAACTCTTATCAAACTCACACCGGTCATCCACAGTATCCACAAACCCCAACACATCTCTAATAACTCCCACACTATAACCACTCGTTTCTCTTGAATCATCGCCTCAATCTGATTCTCTTTCTCGTTGAATGTGACGGTATTCTGAAAGGCACGAATAATACTTTGTTAGACCAAAGTCTGTGTTGAAATCGCCTTGTAGATTCTAGAACGTAACAAGAAACTCATCATTCCGCCAAAGATTGGTGTATCTTTGAAATTATCGTGTAAAAAGGCACAGATGTTGTGCTTTTTATCCCACGATAATAAAACGGGAACTTGCTCTTGTTCAGCAGCTTGTTCTGGAGCCTGGACCTCCGGTTGTTGTTCGGGAATAACATCTGGTTATTGCTCGGGAATTGGATTCTGAACGATCTCGTCAGCCATTCTGTGTTAATAAAGAATCAAATATTAGTAAAATATTCAAAAATATCCTACTGATTAACGAATGAGCTCCTCATTCGTTACCAGATATATAAACAAATGATCTCATTCATATGAGATTTATGTTTAACGAATCAGTCATATTCGTTAATATTAACGAATTAGCCTATTCATTAACCTATTTATTACATTAATATCCACATTCGTTATTATTAACGAAACAGAAAATCATTTGTTATCATAGACGAAAGAGATCTTATTCGATATCTAACGAATAAATACATTCGCTATTATATAGAATGACATAACTATTCATTAAACTTATAACGAATCATATATTCCTTAACTTTTGACTAGAAGTCAAAATACAATAAACTTTGACATTCAGACAGTCAATGATGAAGAACATCGTTCTGATTCAGTCCTTTTTCATTAAGATTTTTGATTAAATTCAATCAACTAGCTCGGAAATCAGTTTTATACATTCACCATTGATCATATATCATCAATTTCATCAAAACCATATATCATTTAATTAGTTAAAGGTTATATTAATTAGTTTTACTTAATCACCCAATTAAACCCTAAAACTCGAATGATATTAGGTAATTTTGGTATCATTGAGATCGCTTTTGCCTGTATAAAAACAATCAATGAGTCAATCTGAATAATATCGAGTATAGAAATTCTGGAGAAATTTTTCAAGACTTTCCTCTGTATTTCGATGAAATAGCATATGGAAGAATAATTTCGCACGAATCAAGAAGATTCGTTCAAATTTGAAATAACGAATGTCCTTATTAATGAAGCTTATTCATTAAACATATAACGAATCTAATTCACATTCGTTAAAACATAGTGAATGATACATTAATATTCCATTCGTTAAATGTTTATACGAATGTCTTCCATTCGTTAGGCTTAGCGGAAGCGAATATATTTCATAATGAATGAGATCATTCGTTACTTTTAAATGAAGAATGGCATGACATTCGTTAAGGCAATGTTAGCGAATCACCAATTATTCTTAACGAATGAGATAAAATCTCATTAATGATTTAAATAATCATTTAAAAAATCATTAGGGTTTAGAAAATGAAATAAATAATCAATTAACCCAATTAGAGTTCCAATTGAATACATTAAAATACCCGATCATTCACATATGGTAATTTTTTACTTAAATACAGATTTTTTACCAAGAGATACATTAAGCACGAATTATCTTAAAAAATGGGGTAAAACTTGTCTTTTTGATTTGTCATTATTCTACAACTTGGTAAATCAAAAATAAAGAAAAAAATGTAAAATCTTTTTGGATTTTGAAATTTTGCAACCCAAAATAAAATGCAGTAAATGTAAAGCAGTAAAACAAGTTACATCTATTCAAGTAGTACGTATTTTTTTTTTAGTCAAGCAGGGAATCATATTGATCAAAATTTCCGTCCATCACAGTTTTATTTTGAGTTTTTATTATGACCGATGTTAAGTCGATTATTGGTACTGTTGTCCACCTAAATCTTCAAACAAGTGTTTCAGGACTTTCGGTGATTTTTTTAATTTGTTAAATTAGGCACAAATATCAGAAGCTATTGGATCTAATCTTGATTCAGGCGTAATTTGATTTTCTCTAAATCACCCCAACTTGAATTAAACCTTAGAATCAATTTGATTAAAAATGATTTATTTAAAGCAATCTAGCACGTAATCCCTACTACAAGACATACCCCCGTTATCAAGCAATACCCTAAGGTCCTTTCCCATGGATGAGTATGCACAATTTCATCTGTCGGTTTACGTGCATTGTGTCCCTTGTGGACCGTTTCTTAATGGTAATAAGACGCGAGCAAGGGGACAATGTATGACTCACAGCGTGGTTTGATCAAGTCTGTAATTCATTAAGTACATTTAAGCGATCAAGTTTAGAGACTTAAGTAGATACACTGCCGGTTTGCTTTTTCAAGCATTTTAATATTCATTTCTAATGTAAAACTGCATAAAGACCCAATGGTGTCGGGAACCTTAAAGCATCCCATCAATACCGGTTTTAAGGCCACAAGACCATACATGGTCAAAGCGTTAACTACAAACTAGAAGCTTTTTATTTTAAAATTGTTTTCAAATTGATTAAAAGACTTGAGTATGACCAGATTATTACATTTCTGCCATCGTTATCAAGATATTTTCTATAAACCAATATTTCTTTCTATTCAGCAATTTAAATTTTATCACTTACTGATCCTTACTGTTTCTTTAAAGACCTACCAATACATTGATACAATTAAGCACACAGTCTTTTATTACTTACTTTTTACTTGATTTGGGATCTAATGATCAATGTACTATCATTTTTCCTTTTTGCTTCGAGACTCAATTTTGAGGAGCATTTTTCAATGTTTTGAATTTTTCAATATTTGAATGTTTTTGTATTTTTTTAATTTTTCTGTACAAACAAAAACCACAATATTTTTGGATTTTTATATTTTTCTTCCCTTAAAAACTACAAATAGAATAAAAACAAGAAAGATCAACTTAATTGATTCAACCGAGCTTTTGGATATCAGTTAACGTTTTTAAACCATTTATACCAAGCAAGTATTGAAACCGTGTTTTATCGAAAGCCTTTTTATAAAGGTCAGCCTTTTGAAAATCCGTGTAAATTTTTTCTATATCGATTAGTTTCTTTTCAAAACAATCACGTATGAAGTGATAACGGATTTCAATATGTTTTGTTTTGGAATGTTGAACCGGATTTTTGGTTATTGAAATAGCGGCCGAATTGTCAATATAAATGGGAGTGGTAAAAACTTCAAACCATAATCCCGTAGATGATGCTGGATCCAGAGAACCTGTGAACAGCAACTCGAGACCGCCACATACTCCGCTTCGGCTGCAAAAGTTGAGACCGTTGTCTGCTTCTAACACTGCCAGGAAACAAGCCGGCTTCCTAAGAATTGACAACCCGCTGTTGTAGACTTAAAGTTGATCTTGCATCCTCCATAGTCCGAATCAGTATAAGCCATGAGATCAAACTTATCGTCCTTAGGGTACCACAACCTGATGTCGGGATATCCCCTCAGATAATGTAAGATTCGCTTAACTGCTGCCAGATGAGTCACTCTGGGACTCGATTGGTACCTAGCACATAAACAAACAGCAAACATAATATCAAGACGTGATGTAGTCAACTACATAAGAGAACCAATCATGCCTCGCTATATGGTCGATCAACGGTATCCTCCAATTCATCCGGTGACAAATTGTTACCCACGGGAAGAGGTGTTGAAGGGATTTTTCCGGCATAAATCTTGAATCGGCTCAAGACATCGTTCACGTATTTTGTCTGATGGATAAAGATCCCGGAATCAGACTGGTGAACTTGCAGTCCCGAAAAGAAGTTCATCTCCCCCATCGAACTCATTTCGAACTTTGTCTACATCGTCATCTCAAACTCTTTGCACAAGTAGTTGTTGGTCGAAACAAAAATAATATCGTCCACATAGATCTGGATGAGGAGCAGATCAGCACCAACATTGTTGTAAAATAAAGTACAATCCACAGTTCCCCTCTTGAAGCCACTATCAATCAAATGGTCAGCCAACGTGCAGTACCAAGCTTTCAGGGCCTGGTGTAAACTATATAGAGCCTCTTTTAACCGATAATCACACTTGGGATAGTCCGGATCTTCAAAGCCGGGAGGCTGCTTCATGTACACTTCTTCATGAATTTTTCCATTCAAGAATGCCGATTTAACATCCATCTGATAAACTTTGAAGTTCTTGTGGGACGCATAGGCTAGAAATATGCGTATTGCTTCCATTCGTGCTACTGGAGCATACACTTCTGTGTAATCAATGCCTTCTTGTTGATTATAACCCAATACGACCAATTGTGCCTTGTTTCTCACGATAACCCCATGGTCGTCTTTCTTGCACTTATAAATCCACTTAGTCGGTATAGCCCTTTTTACTCGGTCGGGTTTTGTAAGACCCCGAATCCCGGGAATCCTACAGTTGGTAATCACATCCACAATTTCACAAAAATTTAAAACCAAATGATTCGTTTTTATTTAAAACAAGTTTAGAGTAAATAACAGCGGAAAAAGTGTAATTATTTAAAGAAAATCCCAAACATGGGTACAAGTGTCCAAAAATCAAATATAAATAAAATATCTGTTTTATTTTAAATCCTCAACCAGAAATGCCATCAACCTCCCGAGTAGCATCCAGCACGTCCAAGCGATAGCATCCACTTCTTAACCTGAAAGTCAATCTAACATACACACAAAGTCAGCTTGAGCTGAGTGAGTTCAAGTTTTCGTAAATGACATTCATTAAAAATTTAAATTCTATGAGTATGGAATGTAGGGGAAAATCATGAGTCCATAAAATCAAAAATTGCTTTTCTTAACCAAATCATAAGTAAATAAAACATTAAACATCATTTCACGCAGCACGGGCCTCCTCACCCCAGGTCTTCCCCGAGTAACATATTTGACCCAGCCGCGGTTTAACAAAACCGTTAAAATCATGCAACACGAGCCTCCTCACCCCGGTTCATCCCCAAGTAATATATTTGACTCGGTCACAGTTTAATAAAACAAAATCACGCAACACGAGCCTCCTCACCTCGCATCCCCAAGTAATATATTTGACTCGGTCGCGGTTTAACATACCAAACACGTGATACGGGCCTCCTCACCCCGGGTCTTCCCAAAGTAATATATTTGATCCGCTGGGTCATAAACATGCAACACGGGCCTCCTCACCCAGGGTCCTCCCCGGGTAATATATTTGACTCGGTCACAGTTTACCATCACATACACATTCACATACACACATACAAACATCTAATTCAAACATCCAAACAACAATATCACCACATACAATCCATAAATAATGGATAATCTAGGCATTCAATACTAAGCCTAATAGCAACCTCGAGGCTTAGAGCCCAAGTAATATGCATAACCTTAAGGGATATATGACCCTATAACGAGTCTAAAATATCCTAATGCATAAAATATAATTTACACATGTCTTCTTAAAGGCACAACAACAAACAAGATCATACAATAGTTTAAAGGAATAAAATCAGTTAAAATCATAATAAGGTGTGTATGCTAGCCCAAAACGTAAAAAGGTTAAAAACGGGCATCATGAACTCACCTGAAATGAGCCACACAAACACCAAAGAGTTTGAGAACTTCAAAGCCAATCCACAGTTTACAAGCCTGTCGGATTGCACTCAAAGATTACTAACTAAACGTACCGACTCGTTTATCCTACGAGACGTTCTCACATGATTTGGTTGACCTAAAGCCTTGACATTAACACACTCGATTACATCAGCCCCCGAGGCCATGTATTTACCAAAACCACCCTTAGTTAATCCCGGGGACAAAGGGTTCCCAATTTACCCCCGAAAGTTGGTGACTTTATCGAATACGCGCGTTAACGGGTTTTTTATGCACTTAGATACCGACTCAGCCCCGTGTGGACCAAATTTAGTAAAATCACAGCCAACAAGTCCACACGACACTACACGAGTTGGATGGGTCGGTAATTCGCAAGCACGATGCACAAACTACCAATAAACGCGAATTTGCGCCGTACCGACCCGTTTGAGTAACCGACAACCAATTCAGCCCCAAAATCATAAAAATATAGTTTTTCACAGCCAAGAAATCATACCAAGGCTACGACATCCGAATTGGTTGTTAATTCCCTCAAACAACACGCTAGACGCAACAGTTAACATACTAGACAACCGAAACCTAGTTTTCACTTCATCAACAGTTGACCAATCTAACGAATGCCAAAACTCATGATACTAAAGTATATTACACTAGACATACCTAAGAAGAGGACGGAGCCCGAACTTTAATTATAATAGCCCCGAAAGATGCGAGAAAGGGCAGCCACCGGTTAAGCCTAAAACGAACTTATCGATCAATAACAAATATAACATGCAAATTTTAGCATGCAAAGATGCATTTTATTACATAGGAAAACCATGGAATTAAATTATTAAATTTTTACCAGACTTTGATAAATGTCTTAGGTTTTTAAAAATATTTTTATTATATTTTCCTAGTGGACACAAAAATCATAAAAATTCCTCCAACACAGAGAGGTATGTGAAGCTATTTCAGTGCGCAACAAAATGGTTTTATTTTTATAAAATTCATTACGAAACCAAATTAAATGATTCCAATTGGGTTTGATTCTTAACTTAATTTATTAAGTTCCAGAAGTGGAACCAACTAATTTGGACTTGTTGATAAAGAGTTATGATGTCGGGAATACAGACTAGAATCCATCATCCCGCATTAGCTTTGACACTCGATCTTATAAATTAATAAAAACCATCCAAATCTTGTCCAAAAATTACATAATATACCTTTCTGGAAACTAGACTCAAAGTAGAACATCATGGAAAGAAGAATAGATCAAAACCAATGGATTATCATCGCGTTACAGACCGTACAATAAACGTATACGAATTTGTCAGCAAACTGTTATCATCAAAACTCAACCTTAACGACCAATAAGCGCGTTAATATGATCAATTAAGGTGTAAAAGACATAGGGGATCAAAAAACCGACCTTGGATTAGACTCGGGATGGCTGGACATGGCCGGAGCTGCACGAAAATCGAGGTGGTGATGGCTGCAAGGTTTCAATCGGCTAGCTAAGGGAGGAAGAAACTAGTTTGGGTTTTGTTATAATAATGTTACGCTTAGGCCCCTTTTAACTTGTAAAACGTGATGTCTTGCGCCAAAGGTTAGATAACACGGATTTCGGGTATAGTTAGGAGGTCCCTTAAGTATGCCAACTCGGTCTCGGTTAAAAATACAAAATCTACAAGGCTTGATTCTTCTTTAACGAAAATTACAAAATTTAACAGGCGTTACAGGTTTGTCAACAAGATCCCATACACCCAGTCTTACAAATTGTTGCAGCTCCTCCTGCATAGTTTCAACCCAAGACGGTTCTTTGAGTGCCATAGTGACACTTGTCTGTTCTGTCTGAGATAAAAAGCAAGTTTATCGTGCAATGTTTAGAATCCCTGTTGAGTGCAAATCTGCATAAGCACACAAAATCGGAACATCTATAGGAGATACATTACAATCAACTACATCGTCACATACATTAGCCAGCTAGTGTCTCGTTCGAACACCATCATTAACATTCCCAATTATCTGTTCCTGCGGATGATTAATGTAAATCCTTAAGGAAGGATTCGCAAGTACAAATACATTATCACCAAGATTGGGGATATTTTCCTCTACTGTGTCTAAAGAGACAGTTGATGATACATCTTCAACTAGAATTGGCTCGTTTTGTCCTCGAGTTTCATCCAACGGAATTGAAGACGAATCAATGAAGTCAGCGTCATTGGAAGATTCAGAACCATCATTGGATGTCTCTGATACATTAGGAGTGACGTTCACACCAACAGAAGAAGAACTTGGAATAGGAAGACATCGTTCTTCCAAATATGATCAAACCAAGGCTTCAGGTATCTCATCAACTGCTGGTGTAAACGAGTTAAATAAACCATCATAGTCGAATATCCAATCGGCACCTGTACCAGCTGGTGGTGTAGTGTAGCTTTGACAATCCACGAGATACCATTCTTTTACACATCCCGAAGAAAGATTTAAGATTCGCTTTTTAGGAGAATTATAACCCAAAAAGTAACCTTCAAATGCTTTTTTATCAAATTTCCCCGCATCTCTCTTCAATACCGTACATGGACACCCAAATGGTTTCAACTACTTTAGATTAGGCTTACGGTTATTCAGAAGTTCATAACTTGTTTTCTTGAACCTCTTTACCGTCAGGAAGCGATTCAACGTATAACAAGCAGTATTTATAGCTTCGTTCCATAATTGAACGGGATGCTTGGAATCTGCAAGCATTGTCCTAGCAGCTTCTATCAATGTCCGATTCTTTCATTCAGACACTCCATTCTATTGAAAAACATATGGAGCATTAAATTCCCGATGTATTCCTTTTTGAACACAAAAGAAATCCAATACATTGTTTTTAAACTCAGTTCCATTATCACTCCGAATTTGTCTCACTTTCAGTTTATAAAGTGATTCGATCTTTGTGATAAGGTTCTGAACTAAAACAGGCGTCTGATCTTTAGAACCCATAAATACAACCCATGAGTACCTCGAGAAGTCATTAGTTACTACCAGACAATACAAATCACCCGCAATACTAGCACGATTAACTAGACCGAATAAATCCATGTGAAGTCGTTCCAATGGCATGATAATCGAGTTAATCTATTTGGACAGGTGTGACTTCTTCTTTTGTTTCCCCTTCTTGCACACTGTTGGGTTTTAACAAGATTATCAAAGTCATAAAATCCCAATTTTATGAAAACGCAGCGGAAATTAGTTTTAAATCTTGTTAATTTGATATGTATAAAACCAATTTTACACATGCAAAGCCCAAGCCCGGATCCAAATACAAAATACATACTAAACACATGCATGACACTATAAGTTCATGCATGTCTATATACCTTTCAAGAAGAATCGAAACCGGTTGAAGGAGATGATAAAAGAAAGGCTAGAGCTTCAATGCAGATGCTCCTCAAGCTTGCATACCCCAAGCTTTCCAACAAACAACACTTGTAGCTAGGATTTAGTAACACTTGACAACTCCTCCTTGTTCTTGTTCTTGGCCGTCCAAGAGAGAAAGAAGAGAAGGAGAGAGTGTAGAGGATTTTTCCTCTATTGTTCTTGTGTTCTTGTGATATGCATCGAATAACCCTATAACAATGACCCTCACAACTAAGCTTTAAATATAAAATGAAAATCCTAAAACCACACACAACCGGCAACTGTACCTATCGCAAGCAGTATAGACCTAGGAAGTCCGAGTATCGAACACGTGGACACGTAAGACGCTAACGATCACAAACCCTAGACAAAACCTACCTAAGAATAATATTTAATTGATTTGTGATTTTTAATTACTTAACTGAACTAACCTAACTGACTGACAAAAGTTACCTAAAATAGAAAACTTAACGACAAACTAACTGTGTTAACTTCGGATGGAGAAAAACGTCTACCTAGGTCTGAATCAAATTGTAGGGCTAACAAGCTAATGGATTGAATGATATCTAGACACCGATTCCTAAAGATGACACGACTAAGGATCACTCGGGCTCAATAGATCACATCTCGGTCTCACTCAATAAACCTAACCTACTCAAAATCGGCTAAAACGACCAAACTAGGAGACAATTGCTAACGTGTTCTAATGTTGACTCACCTCTCGATCTCACCAACACCCGACCCTAATGGCAATGAATACTACACAACCAAGGATAGAGGAACAATTCAACTTAAACCAAAATAAATCAACTAGTCGCTCAAAACACCTAAACCTGACAAGAAATGAACTCCCTCTCACGCAATCCTTATTCTAGCATGCAAAGGCAATGAGACAACCCTAACTTCTTATCACCTCTTCGTCTCAAAGAAGGTGCCTAACCGCTGTACATTAACCAAATAATCATGCAACAAAACCCTACGGTGGTACCTACCGCAAATAAACCCTAAACACAAAGTCTAGAATCAAACAATGCACCGGTCAATCAATACAAAACTAATCAACCGACACAAGAGGTTTATGCAATGAATTACCAAAATTTCCAGCCCTTAAAAACAACCTATTTCATGTCTAAATCAAACTTTACAATAACAATATACGTCTATCAGTCAAACAATCCAGCAACCTCATCAAACATTAACAATTATCATCATTCCTAGGTAGAACCGACAAGATTAGCTTAACATACTTTTTGGACAGCCATGAACACTTAAAAAAATCATCATTAAACTCATCTCAAACATCTTAACAATCATCCAACAATCAATAGCAATCATAAACAAGTCAATCTCTAACATAATTGCAAAACTATGTATCAATTGAACAAGAAAATAAAGTTTGATGAACAAGAAAATAAGGATATGAAGTATTCCGGGCTGCTCCTTGCTGTAAAAATCGATGGTGAATGATCCCAAGACTTGTCCTTGCCTTCTTCTTCCTTCCCTAGCCGCCAAGACACCAACCCTAGCCGCCACATAACTTTTTTCCTTTGTTCCTTCCTGCCCACTGTTCCGATCGGACCAGCTAGTTAGGGTTCTTCTTTTTTATCTTTTTTTATAATATAATATAATGTAAGACTTGGGCCTCCATGATGCATATGGACCGGGCTTTGAGATTGGTCTTGAAATCGTATGCGTAAAAAGCTCGTAAACTGCTCGAAAAGTCCGATTTCTTTCTTTCTTTCATCCAAAACCTACAAGATTATTAAAACTATGTAAAACCTATATAAAACAATTAAAAATACATAAAATATAATATAATACGTAGATAAAATGTGCGGAAAATACGTGTGTTTCACAACACATCAAATATCCCCACACTTAAGACTTTTTCGTCCCTGAAAAAGAATACTATACAGGATCATATCCGAGTTCAACCGACAACTCTTGGTTTTATTTATTTATTATTATTATTTTTTCTTTTTAAAGTATTAGAACAAGTGACCTGTTACCCAAATATTTCTTCCAACTTTCACCTAATAAGCCAGATCAGGTCGATTGCCGGGATTGCTATCCACTTAAACCCATGCCCCCAATACTTACCGAGGAAAATAAGGAGCGACAATTTTATCAGTTTGAATAATAGTGGGACCCAATAAATAATAACCATACCGGACCCGAGTCACCCCAATTTGATTTAAACCTTATATCGAGTTATCAAAACATGAAGTGCCATTTATTTTTATTTTTTTATGAATAGCTAAAGACAATCAAGAGTATTGTTTATCCACCTAAACTTAAGCATTAAGGTCTACCTAGCAGCCATTAGATACGATTAATGTACGTTTAAGTAGCTAACTAATTAGTGTTCCCATTACATGGCATACCTCCATTATCAAGCAATACCCCAAAGTTCATCTCCAAGGTTGAGTATGCACAGATTCATCTGTAGGGCTTACATATGACGTGTCCCTTGTGGCCCGTTTCTTAATGGTAATGAGGCGCGAGCAAGGGGACCCCATATGACTAGCAGCGTGGATGATCAAGTCAGTAGTGTATTTGTACTTTGAAGTATGAGGTGATCATGTTTAATGACTTATGTTTGGCAGATAAACTGCGGGTTTGCTCTTTGAGCTCTTTTAATATTCATAACTCCACTTAGGAGATGTGAATACCCAGATGATAAATGGCATAAAGACCCATGGTGTCCGTCCCCCGGGGCATCCCATCAATACAAGATTTAAGGTTATAAAACCATACACCTATGAAGTGTTAACCACTAAAACTAGAAGCATGAAATTTATGTTTATATCACAGGCTACTTTGCATACCCTAATGTTAAGCCTACCCAAGTATCGTATGATTAGTCTATTCCAATTTCTATAAAATTTTTTATTTTTACGATCAACCTAAACATAAGGCTTGAGTATGACCCGCCTTTTCATCCCATTTTATAAAGTTAAGTCAACAACCAAACCGCCATTTCATTCTTGAAGGCTGAGCCTACCAGCACATCGAATACTGAGTCTAAACCGTTCGGTTGCCATACATTACGTGCGGGTCTAATGGGCACTGTTCTTATATATATATATATATATATATATATATATATGAAAACACCAAAAATTTATAAAATAACCACTACTCGGTAATAATATCATCTCCTGTTTAACGTAGAGAAAACAAATTTCAAAGGACTATTTTTTTCAAATTTTTCAATTTTTTTTTTCAAAATATTTTCTACAACTAAGTGAAATAAATCCCCATCCCCATACTTAGAACGAAATCGTCCTCGATGAGTACAAGAAAAAGAAATAAAATAAAATAAAAATATAATATACAAGAATAAAAATGTGACATCCGTGGCAAAACCGAGTACACCTTAGTACTTACAAATTCGAATAAGCGTTTAACCGTTTATTGCGTAACAAACAAACGAATAACCAAACGGGTCTGGTTATGGTCCGGATATCCCGGGATGCCATCTATAAGTGATATACGATCTATGCAAGCTAAAATATTAGTAATATGGCCTTAGTTCGATAGCAAACAAGTTAAACGAAAACATGCTCATTTATAGCTGATAAAATGTTTTTATCAGGAATTTTGGTGGAATTTTTGGAAATTGTTTGGGATAAACGGACGATTTTCAGGCGAAATATAGCTGATAAAATAAATTATTATAAATAAATAAATAAATAATAACAGAAATATTTTATAAAAATCTACATATTTTAATTGATAAGTGGCTAAATTTTCATAATTTAATGATTAACGGTTAATTAATTATACTAATTTGAAGATTAAACAAATTCGGTTTTTATAAAAACCGGTAAGTTCGCGACTAACGAACCTGCGGGAATATCAAAACACCAAGAGTGATAAAAAATTATATTTTTGGATTAATTAAGTAAAAATGAACTTTTCTATGAGAAACCTGCACAATCCGGATAGATTGTGCGCGTTTCTTCTTAAATCAAACTGAATAAACGGAAACGGGCCCCGAGGCTAATCCGGGACCCTAGTATTTGATCATTCTTTATAACTTAATCATTTTATTAACCAATACATTTACCCAAGCTTATTTTTCCATAACTGTTTTCTGAACGCGTAAACGAACAACGTGGCCCAGCTGGGAAAACGGGAATCTGAGCCAAGTTCGGTTTTAAGTATTAGACATTGAACAACATCACAACCTAAGCCTATTGCCACTTTCTGGGTGTTCCAGCTATACCCAGATTAGTTATACAGCCCAGTTTAGTACTGAGATTATAATAATATTAAAATATTAATATTATTATAATATGGATTATAGAGACTAAGTGATAGCAAGGGAAACGAACCCCGAGCTGATCTCGCACTGAGTGCCTACAAAACCGTGAGTTTCATGACCCCACTCTTTAAACTATTTTACTAACTTTTGGGGTGGAAAGCATGTTTATACACGTTATCTATCTGAAAATGGATCAGGATATAAAATATCTGAACAATTATATATGAAAAGTCCCTACAAACAAAATGATTGACTATGTGCTGATGAAAGATGATTATTATCGTTGATTGATATATTGAGTGGAGATAATATGAATTGCAAAACATAATGAAATTACACGTGACAGCATGTTTATAAAAACACATTATGTAATGTTAAACATAACTAATTTGGGAGACAACGTGGTCTATAATGGCCATGGGGATAACGTGGTCTGTGATGATTATGAGGCTATTGTGGGCGGAAGGGGGGCCACAATAGTACTAAACTAAAGTTGAGTATGGCCTATGAGTCAAGTTCTGCTGCAACTTATAAACTAAAGTTGAGTATGGCCTATGAGCCAAGTTCTGCTGCAACTTACTAAACTAAAGTTGAGTATGGCCTATGAGCCAAGTTCTGCTGCAACTTACTAAACTAAAGTTGAGTATGGCCTATGAGCCAAGTTCTGCTGCAACTTATAAACTAAAGTTGAGTATGGCCTATGAGCCAAGTTCTGCTGCAATTTATTAAACGAACTAACTTGATTATGACATGAATGTTAAGAAAATAATGTGATTATGCATATTGTGGGCGGATGGGGAGCCACAGTATTTGGTGATACGTGATAAATATTATATGTGTATATGTGTCAATATAAATGCTATGTGATTAGCCGTAGGAAATACTATGTGTAGAATATACTAATTATTTGCGTGTACACTATATAATGTTTGAGTTTACGTAGAATCATTGTGGGTGGAAGAGGGACCAAAGTGGTTGATGTTAACGCGGAACCGTTGTGGGCGGAAGGGGGGCCACAATGATTGAGTTTATGTGGAACCGTTGTGGGAGGAAGGGGGTCCACAGTGGTTGGTTAAACACGGAAATTAGAAACAGGTAGTACGAATAAACAATCACGATTTTACCGAAATTTCGAATTCATATTATAAACTTACATATTTTTACATACGCGCGTACATACAAACTATGACTGTGTGGTACGCAGAACTGATTTCGTTAAACTTATGAAACTCACCAACTATTCGTAGTTGACCTGTTTTAACATGCTTTTCAGGTAATCAGATATGAGAAGTAATTTCCTGTGCGTTACGTGTCTGACTGATGATTGATGTCGTGGGCATTTGAGTTAGAAGTAAAGTAATTGAAGAACCGGTTTGATTGTATCACCAAGTTTGTAAAAGAGATTAGAACGATGTAATATATTGTAAATTAGTTACTAATGTTACTTTATGAACAATGTATTTGATACCAGTTATATCTGTTGCATTTCCGTTTTACGCTTCCGCAAATCGCTTAACGGGGTGTGACAAAAAACAAAGAACAGGTTACTCCCCTGGTTTGTGTACAGAATCTTCAATAGCTGTGTAGTAACCAAACGACCGTATAGCATTTCATTCGCGGCCGCAACCTCGGGAGAACCTGTTCCAAGACGCCAACGTAGCTACCATGCGCATAGTATAACCTGCAAAACTCAAACTCGCTCGCATGTAGAGGCGTACCACACGAAAAACAAAAACATAAACAAATAAATATATTTTTGTGTTTTTGGTTTTTATAATTTTTATTTTATTTTTTTATTTTTATTTATTTATTTTTTTTTCGATAAAAGAACACCCCTTAAATCGACCGACTCGAATGGAGATTGAGTACGAGCGGTTTCATCTTGGAATATCCTGAAATAGACAAAAACAAATAAAACAGATAGCACACACAAATAACAGAAATACAAACTCTACAACTCGGGCAGTCTCCCGAGTGATGCATCCACACGTCTACGTCTCGGAGAGTGAGTCAAGGTAGAATACCTCGACCGTCTGATCAGTCATCGGCTCGCCAACGTAGTGCATCGGTCTATAACCGTTCACCTTAAACGTCCCGCCTTTATCCTTTATCTCGACAGTGCCATCCGGGAAAACATCAGTAATCGTAAACGGACCTGACCAACGGGATCTCAACTTTCCCAGGATTAACCTCAACCGGAAATTATACAATAAGACCAAATCCCAATACTAAAACTGCTTATTACCCTTCAACTTACGATCCTGCAGTTCCTTCGCCTGCTGCTTACAACGATATGAATGCGCGTAAGTATAGTCCCGTAACTCCTCCGTCTCATACAACTGATGAAAACGATGATCTCCGATAGATAACTCAGAATCAAGGAAGACAACTCAGTGTCAGCATCAGGGGGTGTTCAGTCAAGGCGACCATCTCAACCTCTAGAGTCTCCCGATCTAAAATCTGTGTGTCTGAGGCGGAAGCTCCACAGAGGTCACTGGAAAACTCCCCCACATGAGTCATGATCGTATCAATGTAGTATAGGGAGTCATTATTCGATTTGGGATGCTTAGGTGACTGTCGAACGTCAAAAGTGACGTTCTCATCCCCGACTCAAAGAATCAGTTTGCCATCGCGAACGTCGATCAACGCATGCGCGGTGGCTAGAAAAGGTTTGCCGATAATGAGTGGAACATTATCATCCTCGTTCATATCAAGAATAACAAAGTCCACCGGGAAGATGAACTTACCAATGCGAACGAGCATGTTCTCAACAATCCCACGCGGATACTTCACAGGACGATCAGCAAGCTGGATACTCATCCTGGTAGGCCTTGGTTCGCCTAAGCCCAGCTTGTTGTACACGGAATACGACATAAGATTAATACTGGCCCAAGGTCGGCCAGCGCATGAATCACCGTATCATCACTCAAGATGCAGGGAATTGTGAAACTCCCTGGATCGACCATCTTTTCTGGTAACTTCCTCTCTAAGACAGCAGAAAAACTAGCACTCAAAGGGATGGAAGCAACCTCAGCTAACTTCTCCTTATTCGAGAGAATATCCTTAAGGAACTTCACATGTTTAGGCATTTGATTCAGTACCTCAAGGAATGGAATATTAAGGTAAAGCTGCTTCAAAAGATCAAGGAATTTGGAGTTCTGGAGTCTCCCGGGGTATGGCAATCTAGGTTTGTAGACTCTCGGTGGCTCACTCGGTAACTGCTGTCTCTCGGCCTGTGCTGAACTCCCTGGGCTGCTCCTCTAATGCACCTGGGCCAGCGGAGACTCCAACTGAATCTCCTCATCCACCTGCTCCTCTACAACTACTGCAGGCTCCTCGACGACTCTCCCTCTAGACGTCTCCTGAATCACGGGCTCATCTCGTGCCCCTGCACCGCTCCTTGTCGTCACAACCTTCACGAATCCTCTCGGGTTCTGCTCGGTAGCGTACCCTGCAGCCTCTCGTTCAATCGGCTGGCTATCTCTCCAATCTGCCGCTCGAGATTCTGAATCGACGCTCCCTGATTCCTCATGAACTGCTCGTGCTCCCGAAACTTCTCCCGAGTCTCCTTATGTCGGGAATCCTCTCGTGTCATAAGTTGTGACAACATCTGCGTCTGCTGTGCCATCATCTCCTCCAAAGTGGGCTTCTTCTCCCCACTGCTCGCTCCCTCACCGGCGTCCTAGAATAAACTCTGACGCTGCTGAAAACCGGACTGATTACCGCCCCTACAGATGGAATTCTGGTTGCCTCTCCATCCCGAATTATAAGAATTGAAAGAATTAGGATTTCGGTTTGGATTTCCTATAAAGTCTACTGCCTCCTCCTGTGAAATGAATGGGCACTGAACGGTATCATGCCCTCATCTGCATATCTCGCACAGCTTGCTCTTCGTCTCTGCGCTAACGCCTCTACCTGTGCCGTGAGTGCGGTGGTCGTGTCCACCGAATGCATGCCGCTTGAAATAGAATCAACGGTCTTGCCTCCTCTGACGGGCGGTCTCTGGTATCCACTCATAGGTAACCCGTTAAACAAAGCAATGCACTCATCCGGGTCCTTCGTCGTCAGCAGATTTCGTCCCGCAGCTGTGTCGAGCATGTTCTGCGTCACGTACGTCACTCCATTGTAGAACTTCTCGACAACCGCCCAATTTTGCAAGCTGTGGTTCGGGCACAACGATAAAATATTTTTGAAACGCTCCTATGCCTCGTAGAAACTCTCGGTATCCTCCATCTGAAAAGAATGAATCTGGTTACGCAAACGAGCGGCCTTAGCCGGAGGATCGTATTTCTCATGAAATAGGGTATGCATGGCAGCCCAAGTAGCTATGGATCACTGTGAGAGGGACTCGAGCCACAGACTCGCTTTATCGATGAGCGAGAACAGAAAAATGCAGAGTTTCGCAGCGTCTTCGGATACGCTTGCAAGATGGAAAGTGTCGCAGATACGAGCGATGCGAGTGAGATGATGATACGGGTTTTCGTGATGTAACCCGTGGAACTGAGCTGAATGAGAAGTGGTGTTCAGAATATTCGAAGGAATCTACCAGTTCGCGTTAACTCCATTGACGGGTGGTGTGATGCTGGATCTTGCGCCAGCATTGGTCGATCGGGCCCGGTCTGCAACTGTCCTCCTCGGTGGTGCGGATTGTCGCCCATGATCCTATCCCTATCGTCGGAGTCAACGGATGAAGAAGTGGAAGATGGTGAAACAGCGCGACGTCTCTCACGAAACTCTCTCTCTGGCTCGGGAAATGCTTCCGTGTCGGGCGGTCCTTGAGATCGAATCTGTCGCATAAAACTATAATTATCAATAAAAGTAGCTAAACTATTCTAACAAATAAGAAAAGTAAAACAAAAATAATTACAAGTAGCACACAAGGTAAGTCCTAACTCGAGTCGCTCTCAAAACGCCTAAAACCGTGTCTCTAGCAACGGCGCCAAAAACATGATGTGCGTCGGATAACCCAATAACAATGACCCTCACAACTAAGCTTTAAATATAAAACGAAAATCCTAAAACCACACACAACCGGCAAGTGTACCGATCGCAAGTAGTATAGACCTAGGAAGTCCGAGTATCGGACACGTTGACACGTAAGACGCTAACGATCACAAACCCTAGACAAAACCTACCTAAGAATAATATTTAATTGATTTTTGATTTTTAATTACTTAACTGAACTAACCTAACTGACTGACAAAATTTACCTAAAATAGAAAACTTAACGACAAACTAACTGTGTTAACTTCGGATGGAGAAAAACGTCTACCTAGGTCTGAATCAAATTGTAGGGCTAACAAGCTAATGGATTGAATGATATCTAGACACCGGTTCCTAAAGATGACACGACTAAGGATCGCTCGGGCTCACAGGATCACCTCTCGGTCTCACTCAATAAACCTAAACTACTCAAAATCGGCTAAAACGACCAAACCGGGAGACAATTGCTAACGTGTTCTAATGTTGACTCACCTCTTGGTCTCACCAACACTTGACCCTAATGGCAATGAATACTACACAACCAAGGATAGAGGAACAATTCAACTTAAACCAAAATAGATCCACTAGTCGCTCAAAACACCTAAACCTGACAAGAAACGAACTCGCTCTCGCGCAATCCTTATTCTAGCATGCAAAGGCAATGAGACAACCCTAACTTCTTATCACGTCTCCGTCTCAAAGAAGGTGCCTAAACACAAAGTCTATAATTTAACAATGCACTGATCAATCAATACAAAACTAATCAACCGACATAAGAGGTTTATGCAGTGAATTACCAAAATTTCCAGCCCTTAAACACAACCTATTTCATGTCTAAATCAAACTTTACAATAACAATATACGTCTATCAATCAAACAATCCAACAACCTCATCAAACATTAACAATTATCATCATTCCTAGGTAGAACCGACAAGATTAGCCTAACATACTTTTTGGACAGCCATGAACACTTAATAAAATCATCATTAAACTCATCTCAAACATCTTAACAATCATCCAACAATCAATAGAAATCATAAACAAGTCAATCTCTAACATAATTGCAAAACTATGTATCAGTTGAACAAGAAAATAAAGTTTGATGAACAAGAAAATAAGGATATAAAGTATTCCGGGATGCTCCTTGCTGTAAAAATCGATGGTGAATGATCCCGAGACTTGTCCTTTCCTACTTCTTCCTTCACTAGCCGCCAAGACACCAACCCTAGCCGCCACAAAACTTTTTTCCTTTGTTCCTTCCTGCCCACTGTTCCGATCAGACCAGCTAGTTAGGGTTCTTTTTTATTTTTTTTATAATATAATATAATGTAAGACTTGGGCCTCCATGATGCATATGGACCGGGCTTTGAGATTGGTCTTGAAATCGTATGCGTAAAAAGCTCGTAAACTGCTCAAAAAGTCCGGTTTCTTTCTTTCTTTCACCCAAAACATACAAGATTATTAAAACTATATAAAACCTATACAAAACAAGTAAAAATACAAAAAATATAATATAATACGTAGATAAAAGGTGCGGAAAATACGTGTGTTTTAAACACATCATCTTGTGTTGTGTTATGAGAGAAAAAATTAAAGAAAGAAACAAAAGGAGTCTTTCAAAATTGGCACCTCCCATGAAACCAATCAATTTAATTGCATGTCTCCACTAAGTTATAAGTAATAATAAAATAATAGAAAGGAGAAAGAGAAGGGGGGGGGGGCACCCTCTCTCTACCTTGCCCAAATTCAAAATTTATTTTTATAACATAAAACTTGTTATAAAATGTTATGTTAACCTTTATAATTAAAAGTTACCCAACTTAAGAGACATGCAAAGTTAATTATGTTTACATATTGTTGTTTAACTAACTTAAATAACATTATGTAATGTTCTCTCATAAAATATAAATCATCCATATGATTTATTTATTACACAAGTACTTTGTATTTAGAAACCCTTTGCAAATAATATAAGTGTCAATATTTATTTACTTATGATCATATCATATATAAACAAATATAATTGGTGTTTGTCTAGCTTGTTATTGGGTATGACCTGACATGGATCATGACGTACTAGCCACATCAATAATAATATGTGTCTTGGGCATACCGAGTCCAACAATCTCCCACTTGCACAAGATACATAGAAGATTGATGCAAGTAGCAAATACCGCCTAACTACGGTTTACTACCCCTAATACGCATGGCGAAGTGCCATTCAATAACATCATAACCTTAAAGTCCCTTACATGAAATGATTTAGGTACATCTATCATTTATCCTTTTGCCACAGATGTCATGTCAAATCCAGGGACACAGAGTGATCATTCTCTATTGATTTAACTTAGTAGGCCTTAGACATTTCGCTCTCAACGAATAAGAGGGACAAATCCCCTCTTGACTACATACGTCTCTCACAATCACCTTATACTATACTTGATCTTAGACTTATGTACTGTCATGTTTCAGAGCAGCGAAGATGTGACATCCGTGGCAAACCCGAGTACACCTTAGTACTTACAAACTCGAATAAGTGTTTAACCGCTTATTGCGTAACGAACAAACAAATAACCAAACGGGTCTGGTTATGGTCCGGATATCCCAGGGTGCCATCTATAAGTGATATATGATTTATGCAAGCTAAAATATTAGTAATATGGCCTTAGTTCGATAGCAAACAAAACGAGGTACACTATATTCATTACGTAACAAGTAAACGATAAATCGGTTAATTCGTAGTGCTTAAACGAGTAACCGACCGATACTAATTATGACCCGTATACATACTGAGGGGCCATATACGAGTTATATATATGTTATAGAGGCTAACATATTGATATTTAGGCCCCAGTACGTTTAAAACTCTTTAAACGAAAAAGGTTTCGTTTATCGATACGCTATAAGCTTAAACGCAATCGTTAATATCAAAACAAGCATTGTAGTATCCGTTAAGCCGAAAAAGACTTATAAAACACTTATATGACATGTTCCAAGCAATCCGTGAAAATATTTTGGAATTTTACAACGAGTCAGTACGTTTTTCTTATTTTACAAAAATAAGCTGAAAAACACTCGTTTTTGCGCTATTTCTCACACCCGAATTAATTTTCTTGCGAAAAACCGAACCCGAACTAAATTTGAAGTGGGCTTTTCATGTTTGGGCTTGTATAATTAGAGTAATGGGCCAAAACAGCCCATTAAGGGCCTTCCAAGTATTCCGATCGGACAGCCCACCCAATACCACACATTTGTTTTTTTTTTATAACTTACACCTTAAGACTTTGTTATTCAATTTAACTCTCAAACATTTGAAGTCCAAAGCAGCTCCACCTTCTGCTCTATCAACTCCCCTTCAAAACCCTAAGATATACTGAGTTGGCAACCCGAGACCCGGAAAGTCGTTTAAGCTAGCAAAATTCATCGAAAACCGACAAGGTAAACCCGTAACACTCGTTTAGGGGCTGTTTAGTATTAGGTTGTGACGTGCTTGTTGTTAGATTGTGAAAACTTGCAGGGACATTAGGGATCATATAAATGAGTCCCTGTTCAAATTTGGTAATTTTTTGATAAACGGAGAATATTTGGTGAATTTATTTCCGTTTATGAGCGTTTATTTGGGAAAAATAGCTAAACATATTGAAAAATTATGAAACTTGGTTTTGGAGTTTAATATGTGATGGTAAGATCACTGGTAAAGTTTGGGAATCATTGGAAATGACTAAGTATGGTTTGTGCAATCATGGCTTAACCGAATTTTAACAGCCGAAAAACGCACAAAAAGGCATTTTATCAAAAGAGTTAGGTTCTGGAAATTTTGCAGGGGCTATGTAATAACATTGAGGCCATTTGTAAAAATTATCGGATTTTTCGGAGGTCGTTTGATATAAACGGGCCATTTATTACACGATTATAACCTATTAAATGAATTTTTATAAATAAATAAATAATCATAAAGTTTCTGAAAATATTTTTATAAAATTCTCCATGTCTTAATGTATTTTTACAAAAATTTACATAATTTATATATAAGTACATATTTAGTTATGATTAATCAAAGATTTAAATTATAATTGTTTTAACGAAACCGGCAGTTTTGTGTTTAACGGACTGACTGGTATGTCAAAATGTCAAAAGTGGTCAAATATCATGTTTTTGAATGATATTGATAAAAACGAACTTTTTACGAGAATTCCAGAAAATTCGGGTGAATTATGCGCGTTTTGTATAATCAAACCCGTATGAAAACGGAAACAAACCTTGCGATCAAACCAGACACCGAAACCTTAAAATTCTTTCATAAATCAAATTATTTTATCAATCAATATATTTACTTAAGTTTTATGTGATCTTACCTAATCCCGAAACGTATAAACGATCAACTGAGCTAGGCTCAGGAAACGGTGAAACTGAGCCAAATCCAGTTTTAAACATTTCATAGTATACAACGTCACAATCTAAGACTATGGTCATGTTCTGGGCCTAACAGCTATACCCAGATTATCTATACAGCCCGACTTAGCTTGAACACTGTACTAGTATTAACGATACGATACCGTTTATAGGAATCAGGCTATAAACGAGGCATCTGACTTACTGATACGTAATTTCTGTGCGAACTACGATAAGGTGAGTTTCATGACCCCACTTTCTAAACTGTTTTACGAACTTTTGGGGTGGAAAGCATGCTTACACACGTTATCTATCTGAAAACGATTCAGGATATAAAATATCTGAACATTTATATATGAAAAGTCCCTACAAACATAATGATTGACTACGTGCTGATGAAAGATGATTATTATCGTTGACTGATATATTGAGTGGAGATAATACGAATTGCAAAACATAATGAAATTACACGTGATAGCATGTTTATACAAACACGTTATGTAATGTTAAACATAACTAATTTGGGGGACAACGTGGTCTGTAATGGCCATGGGGATAACGTGGTCTGTGATGGTTATGGTGCTATTGTTGGCGGAAGGGGGGCCACAATAGTACTAAACTAAAGTTGAGTATGGCCTATGAGCCAAGTTCTGCTGCAACTTACTAAACTAAAGTTGAATATGGCCTATGAGCCAAGTTCTGCTGCAACTTATAAACTAAAGTTGAGTATGGCCTATGAGCCAAGTTCTGCTGCAACTTATAAACTAAAGTTGAGTATGGCCTATGAGCCAAGTTCTGCTGCAACTTATTAAACGAACTAACTAGATTATGACATGAATGTTAAGTAAATAATGTGATTATGCGTATTGTTGGCGGATGGGGAGCCATAGTGTTTGGTGATACGTGATAAATACTATATGTGTATATGTGTCTATATACATGCTATGTGATTAGCCGTAGGAAATACTATATGTAGAATATACTAATTATTTGCATGTACACTATATAATGTTTGAGTTTACGTGGAATCATTGTCGGTGGAAGGGGGACCACAGTGATTGATGTTAACGCGGAACCGTTGTGGGCGGAAGGGGGGCCACAGTGGTTGAGTTTATGTGGAACCGTTGTGGGAGGAAGGGGGTCCATAGTGGTTGGTTAAACACGGAAATTGGAAACAGGTAGTACGAACAAACAATCACGATTTTACTGAAACTTCAAATTTATATTATAAACTTACATGTGTTCATATGCACACACAAGGATATGGCTGTACATATTTATACAAACGTAAACACATATTTTTACTTACGCGCGTACATACAAACTATGACTGTGTGGTACGCAGAACTGATTTCGTTAAACTTATGAAACTCACCAACTATTCGTAGTTGACCTATTTTAACATGCTTTTCAGGTAATCAGATATGAGAAGTAATTTCCTGTGCGTTACCTGTCTGATTGGTGAATGATGTCATGGGCATTTGAGTTAGAAGTAAAGTAATTGAAGAACCGGTTTGATTGTATCACCTAGTTTGTAAAAGATGTTAGAACGATATAATATATTGTAAACTAGTTAGTAATGTTACTTTATGAACAATGTATTTAATACCAGTTGTATCTGTTGCATTTCCGTTTTACGCTTCCGCAATTCGCTTAACGGGGTGTGACAGAAGTTGGTATCAGAGCCATTGGTTATAAAGGATTAGGTTATCCCTTAGGATACCTATAATATAACCGTAGGCTCGATTATTACTGGGGAACTTATTAATGAGTAACGATAGATAGTGATGGATACCGGGATGAACTCGTAGGGCAAGTGAGTTATTATGGTCCGGAACGTAATAACAGACTTGCTTGTACGAGGGAATTCGGGGTGAAGTCGCGGAACATATTGAAAGGTAAAAATGGCAACATACGTGCATAAAGGTGATGTGAAGTATATATGAAGTGTACATACGTGCTTATCTGAGATGAGGTATAGGGATATGTGTACGTACGGTACTACCGATGATAATGAATCTTATTGTAACAAATAAAATATTCAATTTCGGTATTAATTAATAATATCCTTTACGATGATTTAAGCTACCGAAAAACGTTTTCTTCTGATTAACGATTGCACTGAAAGATGTCGAGATTGGGTAGCTTTACGACAGATAAAGAACCGGTGTTTCCTGTGAGTGAGAATATGAGAATGCTTCAACAAGTTTAACTAAGTCTGGTGATGTGACAGCACCACAAAGGGGCTTAATATGCAAGGCCCGGGAAAGAACCATGGGAGGCGTGTCCTAGAGACAATGATTTCAAGAATATACATATATATATATATAGATATATATATACATATAATACCTCTCAGCATGGGTCTAATCTTTATTTTATGTACTCGTTTCTTTGACACTAAACTAAACTATTTTCTGGTCATCATTCGATTTCTGTTGGTTGAAAAACAAACACCATCCATGGGGGAAATACTTAGTGATGAATCCAACTTATTGAATTATAAATATAAAAACTACTTTATTGAATCCCTAAATCTATAAGTAGACCGTGACTACCAATACATATAATGTATTGATTATATTTCAAAAAGAAATATTAATAATAATAATTTCTTTTACATATTACCAGTACAACTAATTCTGATGAACCTCCTTAACTAGCAAACTCTTCGAACCATCTATGAACAAGAACATCCAACCTCTCCTATATTTTTCCTATTCCAATTGGTTACTGTAGGAGAGAAACCTCATGCTCACGAATTGATGACATGCTGACTGGAACGGAACATACTTAACCCAACCAGTAAACTACCACTTTTAGTAGGCCCAACATATTTGCGTGCACCGAATGACCTGGCGAAGGAATATATTCTATAGTTATATCTAACAACCTCTAAGGGTCTAGTTGAATATATGAGTGCATTCATTTGATAAATATACTAACTAAACTCATAACGAGCAATTGTCTACTTATGGAAAAGGCTAAAGAAAAACAATTGCCTGATGATGGGATCGTACCGGAATAATTTTCGGGTAAGTTGTAAACCGTATATAATTGTATAATGTGTACTTAGATAGATAAGGGTAGTACGATATTGTTGTATATAGCCTTCAATACCCCATGCAAGCATCTGGTAGGATGTTATGTTGATATGGGTGACACATTGGATATTTCATTTCAAACACTTACCCTTACTGGATTACAATTACTTGTCGCTAGGTGACAACTTTTGATATATATATATATATATATATATATATATATATAAACATTGGCCTTTGTTAGGCTAACTTTACATATTATCCTTAGTATTCAAACTCAAGAACAAACCCGTGTGATATATACGTGTTAATTGAAATACCTGATTACTTGTTATTATAATTCCTTTTGTGATCATTAGTGTATGTTAATTTTGTTAATTGTTGGATAACTGGTTATTGTTATCGAATGGCCCCGAAGAAAGTAAACATGTTGTCTGAGGCAGATATAGCCAAAATGATCGCTCGACAACTACAAACAGTACTTCCGACAATAGCAGCACAATTCGCTGCTGATATCCATACAACTATGAATACAAATCAAGTGCCGAACGCTAACGCGGTTGTAAATACTAATCCCTTGACAAATACTAATACAACCACAAATGCTCCACCGATAAATACTGATACTATCACAACTAATACTCCCCCGTTGAATACCAATATTACTTTAAATAATGCACCGAACTTGAACAATAGTTGTAACAATCAAAATCCCCCGCAACACGGATATCAACTTAAGAACTTCATGCTATGTAAACCTATGGAATTTAACGGTACTGAAGGACCAAATGGACTGGTAAAGTGGATCGAAAAGACTGAATCCATCATTAATATCACTAACTGTCCACCAGATTGTATTGTCAAATTTGCTACTTCTACATTTGTAGACCACGCGCTGATGTGGTGGAATACTGTTGTGCAAATCCAAGGACAAGAGGCAACCAATCGTATGTCTTGGACAGAACTTAAAAATCTTATGATAAAACACTTTTGTCCGATAAACGAAATTCAGAAATTAGAGCAAGAACTTTGGAATCTAGAAATGAATGGTGCAGATCACTTGGAGTATACCCATCGCTTTAACGAACTGGCTCGTCTAGTCCCATGGTTAGTTACTCCAGAATCTAAACGTACTGAACGCTACATTTGGGGTTTAGCCCCCGAAGTCAGGAGTTTGGTTAATTCAACTGGCCCTGTAACTTTCGAAAATGCTGTGTTACAAGCAGGCATTGTAACTTCTGATTTGATTAGAAGTGGTTCATTAAGAATGCCCGGGGAATCATCTGGTACAAAACGAACCAATTATGGAGCGGGAATACAAAAAAGACAATGGAATAAATGTGCGCGCCTTGCAATACAAAATTACGCTATGGTCAGTTCCGATGTGAAACAAGATAAGTATAACGGGCTTTTGCCTAGATGTGGAAAATGTGGTTATCATCATGTTGGTGAATGTCGAACCAATGTGTGTCACAAATGTGGGAATGTGGGACACTATGCCCGAAATTGTAGAACCGTTATGAATACTATAAATCCACCAACCCAACTCCAGGACTCACAACTACCCCAACCGCAACCAACACGACAACAACCAGTCTACCAAAACCAACCCATAATAAACCGTAATGCCTGTTATGAGTGTGGTAGTATGGAGCACATCAAGAAAGACTGCCCTAGATTGAACCCAATTGCGATGGAAAGACAAAGGCAAGGACCGACATCAACGTCCAACTCGACTAGGGGTCACGTATTGTGAAAAAAAAAACCGGATAGAACAAATGTAATGACGGGTACGTTCCTAGTAATGCCTAACATACTTTAGTCTATTTATTACGGACACTGATAGACGTTTCGTTCCTACAAGTTATTACTTTGGAAAATATACCGTCTAGTAGAATAACAATTCTGTATACTATAGAAACCACCAAAAGTAAGACTATAAATACTAACCATATTACTCGAAAAACTACCCTCTTAACCTAAATAACTAGTTATTCCTTATCGATGCACTCCCGGTGGAAGTGAGGAGTCATTGTGTAATAGTCAGTATGGACTAGTTAATTGTGTTCAAATAAAGGTTATATATAGAAATAGAACTGTTATACTGCCTCTTCTAGATAAAGAAGTGATCCCGTACACGGAACAAATCCTAGTACCCCAATGATGAAACACGGATGAGGAAAACTATACTATCCGTAACCGAAACTTGAACTTTAAATTTTTATAGCCTTAATAACTGAGTGATGAACAAGGAAAAGTCAGGCCAGATGTTCGGATAAACTGAGTACTAGTATAAAGATGCAAACGAAATCTATGAAGGAATCATAGGCTCATGTTTTGTAAAGTGTGCACTATTATAAGTTTTGGGGGAATACTAAAGATCCTCGGAGATGCTACAACAATTCGAGATACCCCATTGGAAGTGGGAAACAACTAAAATGGAACCCTTAACATTTGTTCCTTAAACATCCCGAGAAAGCAATTCAAGCTGAATGATAATTTCTTGACTAATCCACTCCAAATACCTTCTTCTGAATTGTAACAACTATCCAGCTGAAAAACTCGCCTTAACAAAATCTTACTCTTGGTGAATTGTGTATGAAATTTTAGATCCCTAATTGGCCTAAGCACGGTCTATAATCCTCTATAAAACAATCAAATCAAATAAACTATTTAAACAATAGAGGAAAGTAAGACCAGTAATTTCAATCCTCGTACATTAACAGTCATCATAATATTATACAAGTGGTAATATACTATATTATACGAGCAAGAATGTAACTCGCCATCTTATTAAAATTGAAAAATTGGCGACATCCAAAATACAAAATCCGATTCGATTTTGATAACCATAAATAAAGCTCGTAATATTAATAACAAACCGAAGGCCGCCTATGGCTAACAAGAGGGCTATACTGAGAAATGCGATAAGTTATCAAATTTTGAAAGTTGTTAGTTGAGTTGAGGAACGGTGAGTTAATTCTAAAATATATAGCACTATACAAAATTGCCTTGAAAGTTAACCCCATAACATATTAAACAAAATTATTTCACTATATTGAATCAAAACGAGTGCCTTGCTGACATGGCGGAATTAGTACTATTTGAAAACTTTTATACAGCTAAACTCTATAAAGAGACTCATGAAAATGCTGAGTGGGGAAAACCAAACAGTTGTGACACAATAAAATCTCATTGAATAAAAATCCAGTGGAATCCACAACGGGGAATCAAACGTGTTCGGAAACAGAAAAACGAATTCCAAAACGAATGATTATAAAATTTTCCCCAAAAAGAGCATATATGGCATATTGAATTTCGGGGATGAAATTTCTTAACAGGGGGAGAATGTGACATCCGTGGCAAAACCGAGTACACCTTAGTACTTACAAACTCGAATAAGCGTTTAACCGCTTATTGCGTAACGAACAAACAAATAACCAAACGGGTCTGGTTATGGTCCGGATATCCCAGGGTGCCATCTATAAGTGATATATGATTTATGCAAGCTAAAATATTAGTAATATGGCCTTAGTTCGATAGCAAACAAAACGAGGTACACTATATTCATTACGTAACAAGTAAACGATAAATCGGTTAATTCGTAGTGCTTAAACGAGTAACCGACCGATACTAATTATGACCCGTATACATACTGAGGGGCCATATACGAGTTATATATATGTTATAGAGGCTAACATATTGATATTTAGGCCCCAGTACGTTTAAAACTCTTTAAACGAAAAAGGTTTCGTTTATCGATACGCTATAAGCTTAAACGCAATCGTTAATATCAAAACAAGCATTGTAGCATCCGTTAAGCCGAAAAAGACTTATAAAACACTTATATGACATGTTCCAAGCAATCCGTGAAAATATTTGAGAATTTTACAACGAGTCAGTACGTTTTTCTTATTTTACAAAAATAAGCTGAAAAACACTCGTTTTTGCGCTATTTCTCACACCCGAATTAATTTTCTTGCGAAAAACCGAACCCGAACTAAATTTGAAGTGGGCTTTTCATGTTTGGGCTTGTATAATTAGAGTAATGGGCCAAAACAGCCCATTAAGGGCCTTCCAAGTATTACGATCGGACAGCCCACCCAATACCACACATTTGTTTTTTTTTTATAACTTACACCTTAAGACTTTGTTATTCAATTTAACTCTCAAACATTTGAAGTCCAAAGCAGCTCCACCTTCTGCTCTATCAACTCCCCTTCAAAACCCCAAGATATACTGAGTTGGCAACCCGAGACCCGGAAAGTCGTTTAAGCTAGCAAAATTCATCGAAAACCGACAAGGTAAACCCGTAACACTCGTTTAGGGGCTGTTTAGTATTAGGTTGTGACGTGCTTGTTGTTAGCTTGTGAAAACTTGCAGGGACATTAGGGATCATATAAATGAGTCCCTGTTCAAATTTGGTAATTTTTCGATAAACGGAGAATATTTGGTGAATTTATTTCCGTTTATGAGCGTTTATTTGGGAAAAATAGCTAAACATATTGAAAAATTATGAAACTTGGTTTTGGAGTTTAATATGTGATGGTAAGATCACTGGTAAAGTTTGGGAATCATTGGAAATGTCTAAGTATGGATTGTGCAATCATGGCTTAACCGAATTTTAACAGCCGAAAAACGCACAAAAAGGCATTTTATCAAAAGAGTTAGATTCTGGAAATTTTGCAGGGGCTATGTAATAACATTGAGGCCATTTGTAAAAATTATCGGATTTTTCGGAGGTCGTTTGATATAAACGGGCCATTTATTACACGATTATAACCTATTAAATGAATTTTTATAAATAAATAAATAATCATAAAGTTTCTGAAAATATTTTTATAAAATTCTCCATGTCTTAATGTATTTTTACAAAAATTTACATAATTTATATATAAGTACATATTTAGTTATGATTAATCAAAGATTTAAATTATAATTGTTTTAACGAAACCGGCAGTTTTGTGTTTAACGGACTGACTGGTATGTCAAAATGTCAAAAGTGGTCAAATATCATGTTTTTGAATGATATTGATAAAAACGAACTTTTTACGAGAATTCCAGAAAATTCGGGTGAATTATGCGCGTTTTGTATAATCAAACCCGTATGAAAACGGAAACAAACCTTGCGATCAAACCAGACACCGAAACCTTAAAATTCTTTCATAAATCAAATTATTTTATCAATCAATATATTTACTTAAGTTTTATGTGATCTTACCTAATCCCGAAACGTATAAACGATCAACTGAGCTAGGCTCAGGAAACGGTGAAACTGAGCCAAATCCAGTTTTAAACATTTCATAGTATACAACGTCACAATCTAAGACTATGGTCATGTTCTGGGCCTAACAGCTATACCCAGATTATCTATACAGCCCGACTTAGCTTGAACACTGTACTAGTATTAACGATACGATACCGTTTATAGGAATCAGGCTATAAACGAGGCATCTGACTTACTGATACGTAATTTCTGTGCGAACTACGATAAGGTGAGTTTCATGACCCCACTTTCTAAACTGTTTTACGAACTTTTGGGGTGGAAAGCATGCTTACACACGTTATCTATCTGAAAACGATTCAGGATATAAAATATCTAAACATTTATATATGAAAAGTCCCTACAAACATAATGATTGACTACGTGCTGATGAAAGATGATTATTATCGTTGACTGATATATTGAGTGGAGATAATACGAATTGCAAAACATAATGAAATTACACGTGACAGCATGTTTATAAAAACACATTATGTAATGTTAAACATAACTAATTTGGGAGACAACGTGGTCTATAATGGCCATGGGGATAACGTGGTCTGTGATGATTATGAGGCTATTGTGGGCGGAAGGGGGGCCACAATAGTACTAAACTAAAGTTGAGTATGGCCTATGAGCCAAGTTCTGCTGCAACTTACTAAACTAAAGTTGAGTATGGCCTATGAGCCAAGTTCTGCTGCAACTTACTAACTAAAGTTGAGTATGGCCTATGAGCCAAGTTCTGCTGCAACTTATAAACTAAAGTTGAGTATGGCCTATGAGCCAAGTTCTGCTGCAACTTATTAAACGAACTAACTTGATTATGACATGAATGTTAAGTAAATAATGTGATTATGCGTATTGTTGGCGGATGGGGAGCCATAGTGTTTGGTGATACGTGATAAAGACTATATGTGTATATGTGTCTATATACATGCTATGTGATTAGCCGTAGGAAATACTATGTGTAGAATATACTAATTATTTGCATGTACACTATATAATGTTTGAGTTTACGTGGAATCATTGTCGGTGGAAGGGGGACCACAGTGATTGATGTTAACGCGGAACCGTTGTGGGCGGAAGGGGGGCCACAGTGGTTGAGTTTATGTGGAACCGTTGTGGGAGGAAGGGGGTCCATAGTGGTTGGTTAAACACGGAAATTGGAAACAGGTAGTACGAACAAACAATCACGATTTTACTGAAATTTCAAATTTATATTATAAACTTACATGTGTGCATATGCACACACAAGGATATGGCTGTACATATTTATACAAACGTAAACACATATTTTTACTTACGCGCGTACATACAAACTATGACTGTGTGGTACGCAGAACTGATTTCGTTAAACTTATGAAACTCACCAACTATTCGTAGTTGACCTATTTTAACATGCTTTTCAGGTAATCAGATATGAGAAGTAATTTCCTGTGCGTTACGTGTCTGATTGGTGAATGATGTCATGGGCATTTGAGTTAGAAGTAAAGTAATTGAAGAACCGGTTTGATTATATCACCTAGTTTGTAAAAGATGTTCGAACGATATAATATATTGTAAACTAGTTAGTAATGTTTCTTTATGAACAATGTATTTGATACCAGTTGTATCTGTTGCATTTCCGTTTTACGCTTCCGCAATTCGCTTAACGGGGTGTGACAGAAGAACTAAGTCAAAGCATAATATTCGGTGATTATCAAGTCCCAATATGTATCTCAAGTCGGAGGATACTATGATATTCGCCTTTACTCAAATTTACTTATGATCAATCACAAGGATTCCATGTACTAACATTTGAGAGCGGGTCAGTCCAATATTTGTATCCCATAAATATCTATGAACCTTAGCAGCAACCCTTGCTCTATATTCATACCTTATGAATATCCACCAATCCAAGTTCATAATAGTCTTACCTTCATATTTGTTTCCACAAATATGAGCGACTACGGACATTTAGAATAAGTAACTTATTCATGGATTTAAACATGCTAAAATGGAACATAACTCAAAATGTCATAATCATAAGCCATAATCATATGAATGAGTCAAAATAACAATTGTTCCGATATCCAAATACAAAATTCGATCATATCCAATCACTAGAATATCGAACTCCTAAGACACAAGTAGCATTTCAAGGAGCTTCGTGAGTGGATCCGAAATGTTTTGATCGGTGTGAACTTTATGAATACATATCTTTCCCTTTTCAACTTCATCCCTTATGTAGTTGAACCTCCGCTCAACGTGCCTCGTCTTTTGATGTGCACGAGGTTCCTTGATTTGAGCAATCGCACCCTTGTTGTCACAAAAGATCTCTAGAGGGTCCTGAATGGTACGGACCACCCCTAGATCGGAAATGAATTTCCTTATCCACGCAGCTTCTTGAGCTGCTAATGAGGTGGCGATGTATTCCGATTCCGTGGTGGACAAAGCTACCACATCTTGTTTCGAGCTCTTCCAAAAGACTGCCCCACCATTCATAATGAAAACATATCCCGATTGTGATCGAGAATCATCTCGATCGGTTTGGAAACTCGCATCCGTGTAACCCTTTACAACGAGTTCCTCCTCACCCGAACCGTATATTAGAAACATGTCCTTAGTCCTTCTAAGGTATTTCAATATACTCTTAACCGCCATCCAATGGCTACTTCCCGGATTATGTTGGAATCTACTTGCCATGCTTAAAGCGCATGACACATCCGGTCTAGTGCATACCATTGCATACATGATGGATCCAATTGCCAATGCATATGGGATTCCATTCATTTTCTCTTGCTCATCCTTTGAGCTTAGACATTGAGATGTACTCAATATCGTTCCTCTTTGAATAGGTACCAAACCTTTCTTAGAGTTCTCCATCTTGAACCTCTTCAAGATTTTGTCAATGTTTTCACTTTGGTTTAAACCTATCAACCGCCTTGATCTATCCCTATAGATCTTTATTCCCAAAATATAGGCGGCTTCACCAAGATCCATGATTGAAAAACAACTTCCAAGCCATGCTTTTACACCCTCCATGGTTGGAATGTCATTCCCAAATAGTATTATGTCATCAACATACAATACTAAGAAGGTAATGATGCTCCTACTAGCTTTCTTATACACACAAGCTTCATCACCATTTTTGATGAATCCAAATTTCTTAACTTCATCAAAACGGGATTCCAACTTCTAGATGCTTGTTTCAATCCATAGATTGATTTCTTTAACTTGCATACTTTGTTAGGATGTTGTGGATCGACAAAACCTTCGAGTTGAACCATATAGACATCTTCCTCAAGATGCCCATTTAGGAAAGCGTTTTTGACATCCACTTGCCATATCTCATAGTCATAATGTGCGGCTATGGCAACCAATATCCTAGTAGACTTTAGCATTGCTACGGGAGAAAAAGTTTCATCATAGTCAACCCCTTGAGTTTGAGTGAAACCTTTTGCTACAAGTCTTGCTTTATAAGTATCCAAGTTTCCATGCATATCGGTTTTCTTCTTGAAAATCCACTTACTTCCAACTGGTTTTGAATTAAGAGGTGGTACAACCAAATTCCATACTTGGTTGTCATGCATAGATTGCATCTCAACGTTCATGGCTTCAAGCCATTTGTCACAATCGGATTGTGACATTGCATCACGGTATGTGGTGGGTTCATTCGAATCTACCACATAGCATCCATCCATGAAAAATACATATCTTTCGGGTGGATGACTAATTCTACCGGATTTGCGGACGTTTTGTGTGTCTTGATCAACCATTTGATCATTATCAACATCCTCTTGTTGATTGCTAGTATCAACCGAACGTGTATCGGCTTGTGGTTTCTCGATCCTCCTCGAGTTCCACCGTTCTACTAGTACCTTCCATAAGGAACTTAGTTTCCAAGAACTCGGCCTTTCGAGCAACGAATACCTTTTGCTCGGTTGGGTTGTAGAAATAATATTCTATGGAGTCCTTGGGATATCCTACAAAGATACACTAAGTGGATTAACTTTCAAGTTTGTTTCGTGTGTTGTTCTTGACATAATCCTCACAACCCCATACCCTTAAATATGATAATGATGGAGCCCTTCCATACCACTTTCTTGGTTGGGGCCATATTTAGAGTATGGGCCGCGAAGAGCAAAGAGAAACCCCAAAATGATAGAGGCAATGTGCTTCTAGCCATCATAGATCGAACCATATCCAATAGAGTTTGATTCCTCCTTTCGGACACACCATTGTGTTGTGGTGTTCTGGGTGGAGTAAGTTGTGAGATGATCCCACAGCTCCTAAGATGATCTCGGAAAGCATCACCTAGGTATTCACCTCCTCTATCCGAACAAATTACTTTGATGGTTTTATCGAGTTGATTTTATACTTCATTTTGGAGGACTAAACATTTCAAAGGCTTCATCTTTGTGTCTTAACAAGTACACATACCCATAATGACTATAATCGTCGATAAAGGTAATGAAGTATCTTTCACCATTCCTTGTCATTGACTTAAACGGACCACATACATCCGAATGTATGATACCTAATAAGTCTTTTGCCCTTTCATTTGTTCCACTAAAGGGGTCCTCGATCATTTTTCCTAACATACAAGACTCGCATTTATCAAATGAATCAATTGATTCCAAAAGACCATTCTTTTGAAGTGTATGTATGCGATCTTTGTTTATGTGACCAAGGCAACAATGCCAAAGATAAGTCTTACTCAAATCCATTTTAAGTTTCTTGGTGCTTGATTGGTACAACATGTTATCAAAGGATGTGCTATCATGAACTAATTAATAAATTCCATTAAACGGCATTGAATTAAAATATAAGACGTTATTCATGAAAACACAAATACCATTGTCTACAAACATAAAATCAAACCCATATTTTCTTAACAAAGAAACGAAGATAATGTTCCTAGACAAACTAGGAGCATACAAAACATCTTTCAAAATAACTTCCAACCCATTTGGAAGCTTCAATGTGTAGTCTCCTCGGGCTTCGACAACAACCTTTGCTCCGTTGCCCATAAAGAGACTAATATCTCCTTTCTTAAATCCTTCATTTCCTTTGAACCCCTGCAATAAATTTCAAATATAAGTTCCACATCCGGTATCCAATACCCATGTATTAGTGGAAATAAGATTAAGATCAACATGAATCATGAAAGTTGTACCAGAGGTTTTGCCCGCATCTCTCTTAGCTTTCAACTCTTTGAGACGGGTTAGACAATTCCTCATCCAATGCCCAATCTCCCCACATCCAAAGCATGGATCCTCCGAGCTAACCTTTAGCTTCTTTGGTTTGGGTGGTTCCACTTTAGCCTTTCCCTTGAACATACCCATGTGTTGTTCCTTGCCTTTGGCAACCTTTGCCTTGGGTTCCGGGTGATGCCTCTTCCTATTGCGTCCCTCATTGATAGTGAGAACGGGCAAAATCTTTTTACCCATTCCCGTCTTGGCCGTCTTAAGCATTGCATGAAGCTCACTAATGCTCTTGTCCCACCCATTCATGTTATAATTCATAACAAAAGTCTCAAACTTCTTGGTTAGCCCATTTAGGATCAAATCCATGGCTAACTCTTTTGAGATGAGACAATTAAGGCACTCGAGACGATCAATGTGGCTTTTCATCTTAAGTACATAAGATGAGACCGATTGGGTTTCTTCCATATAAAATGCATGAAGTGCTTGAACCGTTTCGAAGCGTTCCACCCTAGCTTGTGTAAGGAACATTTCCTTAAGTTGGGTGATCATGTCGTATGCCCCATGAAGTTCAAAATCCTTTTGAATCTCTGGAATCGTAGTTCCCAACATGAGGCAAGAAACTTGCACCGAATCCTCATTGTGCTTAACCCAATCGTTATGGTCTTGGACATCGTCGACACTAGGTTCATCGGGAATAGGTTCATCTATTACGTAGTATTTCTTTTCTTGCTTGAGAACGATTCTCAAGTTTCAATACCAATCCATCAAGTTGGTATAGTTTAGACGATCCTTATCGAAAATAGATCTTAGTGATAGGTTATTAACGGGTGGAATAATAATGTTAGGTGGATTGTTGATTGCGGACATCTAGATATATAACAAAGCTCAAGTTTAGTATTTTCAATATCAATAATTTTAATCATTAATACCCTTTTTGTCTCCAAGACAATTAATGATTAAAATCTAGAACCCAACGTTACATTCAAATAGTAGTTAAGTACCTTTATCCAACTATTCAAATTAATAAGGTAGTCAACATTTGACAAATTGCAACCCTTTGCAACTTTTAGTTTTATGGGATCGGTTAAAGATCTCATGTTAAGTCGGCATGTTTAATCCCATCAACACCATTGTACGCCATGATTCGGTGACCGTATTCACGTGGTTTCCAATTTAAGTCGTCCTACTTATACACACATGTGAGTTTAGACATACAAGGGGTTAGGTGACCTTTATCCCACAAATATGGTAAACCCACCTCAAACTCATAAGTTTCCTCCAATGCAGTTAGGTGACCTTTATCCCACACCAAGTTCCCAAATGATTCGAGTGTCGTATAAAAGGATGGTGTTCAACTTATTTTATAAAGGGATTTTAGTTTTCAAAATTCTAGATTGGAAAACCTTTTATGTACCTTGCATTTGCATGCATTCAAATGTGTGGTACTTAGTTGAAAAACTCATTTTCAAAGTTCCTATTAATAAAACCCATTTTATTATGAAACCATTAGCCTTTAATAAAACCAATTTTTAATACCTAACTAAGGAACCAATTTTATGCTAGTTGATTTTAAGTTGTTAGCAAACCACATTGCAATAACACAAACAAAAGTAAATCAACCATGCAAGCATAAAACATACAACCACAAGTTCATAACCATAGCCTCCTAATGTTGACTACACTTGTTGACCGAAGACAAGTGTGTCAAAAGGTCTCTCCTAAGGGACTCAAAAGGACATTAGCTTGTGTCGGTGAACTCCCACTTAATCCCGCATCCAAATGCTCCAAGTGTTCACCCCCGTGTTGTGGTCTCCATCATTTTATTTGGACTTTCTTCCTTGCATCTTCTTTTACAAAATATATCCTAATACATTTTTCTTCTAGTAAAAGAAATGCATCTAATCTACTTATTATTACAAACCAATTGAAATGAATAAATAGATTACAAACCTAAATAAATATTCGAATGAACAAACAACCACTTGAATGAACAAACACATCAACACAATCATTAACCACACACAAGGCCATGGCTAGGTTATGAACATCTATTACATATCCAAATATGCAATAACACAAGACCCAAAATGGTTCCCTTTTGACCCTTGAAACTTTTGGCCAAACAAACAAAAACCGAAAGTTCCGGCCAAACAACACAATTAATCGTCCAAATGAATTAGTTTTTCAAGATTACCACATGCATGTAAAGTATAACCTTGAAAAACCATGGGGTAACCAAAACCCCTAAAATTTTCGGCCATATGGTAAAACCCCACCATAAACCCGAAAATTTTTGGGTCTAATCAAGCATGCATCCGTATAAGCGGCTCTTGATGCCATTTTTGGGTTTTTACAAGATTATCAAAGTCATAAAATCCCAATTTTTTGAAAACGCAGCGGAAATTAGTTTTAAATTTTGTTAATTTGATATGTATAAAACCAATTTTACACATGAAAAACCCAAGCCCGGATCCAAATACGAAATACATACTATTAAATACGTGCATGACACTATAAGTACATGCATGTCTATATACCTTTCAAGAAGAATCAAAACTGGTTGAAGGAGATGATGAAAGAAAGGCTAGAGCTTCAATGGAGATGCTCCTCAAGCTTGCATACCCCAAGCTTTCCAACAAAAACCACTTGTAGCTAGGATTTAGTAACACTTGACAACTCCTCCTTGTTCTTGTTCTTGGCCGTCCAAGAGAGAAAGAAGAGAAGGAGAGAGTGTAGAGGATTTTTCCTCTATTGTTCTTGTGTTCTTGTGATATGCATCGGATAACCCTATAACAATGACCCTCACAACTAAGCTTTAAATATAAAATGAAAATCCTAAAACCACACACAACCGGCAACTGTACCTATCGCAAGCAGTATAGACCTAGGAAGTCCGAGTATCGAACACATGGACACGTAAGACGCTAACGATCACAAACCCTAGACAAAACCTACCTAAGAATAATATTTAATTGATTTGTGATTTTTAATTACTTAATTGAACTAACCTAACTGACTGACAAAAGTTACCTAAAATAGAAAACTTAACGACAAACTAACTGTGTTAACTTCGGATGGAGAAAAACGTCTACCTAGGTCTGAATCAAATTGTAGGGCTAACAAGCTAATGGATTGAATGATATCTAGACACCGATTCCTAAAGATGACACGACTAAGGATCACTCGGGCTCACTAGATCACATCTCGGTCTCACTCAATAAACCTAACCTACTCAAAATAGGCTAAAACGACCAAACTAGGAGACAATTGCTAACGTGTTCTAATGTTGACTCACCTCTCGATCTCACCAACACCCGACCCTAATGGCAATGAATACTACACAACCAAGGATAGAGGAACAATTCAACTTAAACCAAAATAAATCAACTAGTCGCTCAAAACACCTAAACCTGACAAGAAATGAACTCTCTCTCGCGCAATCCTTATTCTAGCATGCAAAGGCAATGAGACAACCCTAACTTTTTATCACCTCTTCGTCTCAAAGAAGGTGCCTAACCGCTGTACTTTAACCTAATCATGCAACAAAACCCTACGGTGGTACCTACCGCAAATAAACCCTAAACACAAAGTCTAGAATCAAACAATGCACCGGTCAATCAATACAAAACTAATCAACCGACACAAGAGGTTTATGCAATGAATTACCAAAATTTCCAGCCCTTAAAAACAACCTATTTCATGTCTAAATCAAACTTTACAATAACAATATACGTCTATCAGTCAAACAATCCAACAACCTCATCAAACATTAACAATTATCATCATTCCTAGGTAGAACCGACAAGATTAGCTTAACATACTTTTTGAAAAGCCATGAACACTTAAAAAAATCATCATTAAACTCATCTCAAACATCTTAACAATCATCCAACAATCAATAGCAATCATAAACAAGTCAATCTCTAACATAATTGCAAAACTATGTATCAATTGAACAAGAAAATAAAGTTTGATGAACAAGAAAATAAGGATATGAAGTATTCCGGGCTGCTCCTTGCTGTAAAAATCGATGGTGAATGATCCCAAGACTTGTCCTTGCCTTCTTCTTCCTTCCCTAGCCGCCAAGACACCAACCCTAGCCGCCACATAACTATTTTCCTTTGTTCCTTCCTGCCCACTGTTCCGATCGGACCAGCTAGTTAGGGTTCTTCTTTTTTATCTTTTTTTATAATATAATATAATGTAAGACTTGGGCCTCCATGATGCATATGGACCGGGCTTTGAGATTGGTCTTGAAATCGTATGCGTAAAAAGCTCGTAAACTGCTCGAAAAGTCCGATTTCTTTCTTTCTTTCATCCAAAACCTACAAGATTATTAAAACTATGTAAAACCTATATAAAACAATTAAAAATACATAAAATATAATATAATACGTAGATAAAAGGTGCTGAAAATACGTGTGTTTCACAACACATCAAATATCCCCACACTTAAGACTTTTTCGTCCCTGAAAAAGAATACTATACAGGATCATATCCGAGTTCAACCGACAACTCTTGGTTTTATTTATTTATTATTATTATTTTTTCTTTTTAAAGTATTAGAACAAGTGACCTGTTACCCAAATATTTCTTCCAACTTTCACCTAATAAGCCAGATCAGGTCGATTGCCGGGATTGCTATCCACTTAAACCCATGCCCCCAATACTTACCGAGGAAAATAAGGAGCGACAATTTTATCAGTTTGAATAATAGTGGGACCCAATAAATAATAACCATACCGGACCCGAGTCACCCCAATTTGATTTAAACCTTATATCGAGTTATCAAAACATGAAGTGCCATTTATTTTTATTTTTTTATGAATAGCTAAAGACAATCAAGGGTATTGTTTATCCACCTAAACTTAAGCATTAAGGTCTACCTAGCAGCCATTAGATACGATTAATGTACGTTTAAGTAGCTAACTAATTAGTGTTCCCCACTACATGGCATACCTCCGTTATCAAGCAATACCCCAAAGTTCATCTCCAAGGTTGAGTATGCACAGATTCATCTGTAGGGCTTACATATGACGTGTCCCTTGTGGCCCGTTTCTTAATGGTAATGAGGCGCGAGCAAGGGGACCCCATATGACTAGCAGCGTGGATGATCAAGTCAGTAGTGTATTTGTACTTTGAAGTATGAGGTGATCATGTTTAATGACTTATGTTTGGCAGATAAACTGCGGGTTTGCTCTTTGAGCTCTTTTAATATTCATAACTCCACTTAGGAGATGTGAATACCCAGATGATAAATCGCATAAAGACCCATGGTGTCCGTCCCCCGGGGCATCCCATCAATACAAGATTTAAGGTTATAAAACCATACACATATGAAGTGTTAACCACTAAAACTAGAAGCATGAAATTTATGTTTATATCACAGGCTACTTTGCATACCCTAATGTTAAGCCTACCCAAGTATCGTATGATTAGTCTATTCCAATTTCTATAAAATTTTTTATTTTTACGATCAACCTAAACATAAGGCTTGAGTATGACCCGCCTTTTCATCCCATTTTATAAAGTTAAGTCAACAACCAAACCGCCATTTCATTCTTGAAGGCTGAGCCTACCAGCACATCGAATACTGAGTCTAAACCGTTCGGTTGCCATACATTACGTGCGGGTCTAATGGGCACTGTTCTTATTTATTATATATATATATATATATATATATATATATATATATATATATATATATATATGAAAACACCAAGAATTTATAAAATAACCACTACTCGGTAATAATATCATCTCCTGTTTAACGTAGAGAAAACAAATTTCAAAGGACTATTTTTTTCAAATTTTTCAATTTTTTTTTCAAAATATTTTCTACAACTAAGTGAAATAAATCCCCATCCCCACACTTAGAACGAAATCGTCCTCGATGAGTACAAGAAAAAGAAATAAAATAAAATAAAAATATAATATACAAGAATAAAAATGTGACATCCGTGGCAAAACCGAGTACACCTTAGTACTTACAAATTCGAATAAGCGTTTAACCGTATATTGCGTAACAAACAAACGAATAACCAAACAGGTCTGGTTATGGTCCGGATATCCCGGGATGCCATCTATAAGTGATATACGATCTATGCAAGCTAAAATATTAGTAATATGGTCTTAGTTCGATAGCAAACAAGTTAAACGAAAACATGCTCATTTATAGCTGATAAAATGTTTTTATCAGGAATTTTGGTGGAATTTTTGGAAATTGTTTGGGATAAACGGACGATTTTCAGGCGAAATATAGCTGATAAAATAAATTATTATAAATAAATAAATAAATAAATAATAACAGAAATATTTTATAAAAATCTACATATTTTAATTGATAAGTGGCTAAATTTTCATAATTTAATGATTAACGGTTAATTAATTATACTAATTTGAAGATTAAACAAATTCAGTTTTTATAAAAACCGGTAAGTTCGCGACTAACGAACCTGCGGGAATATCAAAACACCAAGAGTGATCAAAAATCATATTTTTGGATTAATTAAGTAAAAATGAACTTTTCTATGAGAAACCTGGACAATCAGGATAGATTGTGCGCGTTTCTTCTTAAATCAAACTGAATAAACGGAAACGGGCCCCGAGGCTAATCCGGGACCCTAGTATTTGATCCTTCTTTATAACTTAATCATTTTATTAACCAATACATTTACCCAAGCTTATTTTCCCATAACTGTTTTCTGAACGCGTAAACGAACAACGTGGCCCAGCTGGGAAAACGGGAATCTGAGCCAAGTTCGGTTTTAAGTATTAGACATTGAACAACATCACAACCTAAGCCTATTGCCACTTTCTGGGTGTTCCAGCTATACCCAGATTAGTTATACAGCCCAGTTTAGTACTGAGATTATAATAATATTAAAATATTAATATTATTATAATATGGACTATAGAGACTAAGTGATAGCAAGGGAAACGAACCCCGAGCTGATCTCGCACTGAGTACCTACAAAACCGTGAGTTTCATGACCCCACTCTTTAAACTATTTTACTAACTTTTGGGGTGGAAAGCATGTTTATACACGTTATCTATCTGAAAATGGATCAGGATATAAAATATCTGAACAATTATATATGAAAAGTCCCTACAAACATAATGATTGACTATGTGCTGATGAAAGATGATTATTATCATTGATGAGTTTCATAAGTTTAACGAAATCAGTTCATGCATGTCTACGAATAGTTGGTGAGTTTCATAAGTTTTTCCTCTATAGTTCTTGTGTTCTTGTGTTGTGTTATGAGAGTAGAAATGAAAGAAAGAAAGAAAAGGAGTCTTTCAAAACTGGCATCAATTTCATTGCATGTCTCCACTAAGTTATAAATAATAATAAAATAATAGGAAGGAGAAACAGAAGGGGGGGGGGGGCACCCTCTCTCTACCATGCCCAAATTCAAAATTTATTTTTATAACATAAAACTTGTTATAAAATGTTATGTTAACCTTTATAATTAATAGTTACCCAACTTAAGAAACATGCAAAGTTAATTATGTTTAAATTTTGTTATTTAACCAACTTAAATAACACTATGTAATGTTCTCTCATAAAATATAAATTATCCATATGTTTTATATATTACACAAGTACATTGTATTTAGAAACCCTTTCCAAATAATATAAGTATCAATATTTATTTACTTATGACCATATCATATATAAACAAATATAATTGGTGTTTGTCTAGCTTGTTATTGGGTATGACCCGACATGGATCATGACGTACTAGCCACATCAATAATAATGTGTCTTGGGCATACTGAATCCAACACACGCAATGCAGTGATCACTCAATTTGAAGTTCTTGAGAATCACACCATCCACCAAATCATTAGTAATAAGATGATTTATCTTGCGAACGTGGATATGCCCCATGCATCGATGCCATAGAATCGAGTCTTTCTCCGTAGCCTTGGAGATAAAACATGTTTCAGAGGGTGAAACATTTACATTAATACTCATGTTGAGGACAAAAATATCATTTGATCTAGGAGATCGCATGACAACCATCTCTTCAGGAATTGTGTATCCCGGTTGAAGGATAACACACTCTTTGTAGGTGAAAATAGTAGTATATTTGTTATCACAAATCTGTGAGACACTTAACAGATTGTTATCTACTTTTTCACAATAATTAACTATCTCAAATGTAATCATCCCATTTGAAACTTCTCCTTCTTTTGTAATCATTCCACCATTATTACCAGCGAATGCAGATTATCCTCCCTAAATATCTTTGACATTATTAAGAAGATCAAGGTTGCCAGTAATGTGCCTAGAGCCTCCACTATCGAATTACTCCCGAGTCAGTGTTTTTACAAATAGGTTGAGCACGGTCAAAAAATTTGTTTAATACATTAGGAACTTCAACCCGAACCACTTTCTTCGGGTTGACATTAGAATACATTACGAATGAATCATCAACTTGAGATTCTTTCGATTTATGATTCATTTCAACCATAGGACTAGTTAGTTTAGATGATAATTTGATGTTATCAACCTTGGATTTGCATTTCCTGGCCACATGACCAGTTTCACCACACATAAAGCTTAAACGAGTATCTAACATTTTCTGCGGTGAAGCCCTAGATTTGATCTCATGTGTAGGTTGATCAACATCAATTTTTGATTTTTCAACAGTTACCAAATTTGAAACCTCATGAGTTAATCCCTTTTTGTGTTTATAAAATTCAAGGTTGGTAGTATTCAAAGAACTTTCCAATCCCGATGATTTCACAAACTTTATAGGTTGAAAAACATTTGTAACAGGTTTCACTTGAACATTAGTTCATTTAAATTTACGAAATTTTTGTTCAAGTTCGGTAACTTGTGAAGTATGGTCTTGAAAAACGCTTTCAATCATTTCGGGTTTTAGAAGATTCAATGTAACTTTTTTATCCGAAAACATTTTTGATAAGCGTTTTAACTTAAAAACCTTTCCTTCGATTGAATCATGTTGTGGATTGATAAATTTCATCAAATCCTCATCAGACATAGTAGGCTTGTCTGATTTCTTTACTTTAAATGACACTTTTGGCTTTTCAAGGAATCTCCCGATGGTTTCGAACCATACACGGGTTGTTCGAATTCCTCAGGTTCACATAGAATATGATTGTCAGAAGGTATGTTATCATTTTTGACAATCATTTCCAGCTCATGTAATTCCTCAATAGAACCATCTAGTTCATTTTCAGTAAAGACTGAACTACTTTTAATATGAACCGGTTCTTGAACTTTTGGTTTTGTTGTTTCAACATTCTCAGGTTTGAATGGATCAACAACGGGTATTTCTGAGTTTGTAGATTGCTCTACAGCAGGAATATTCGTGTAGTCTCCTTTGAATGGAGGAGAAATCTCATCATACCCCAAACTCGCTTTACCATTTTTCTTATGCACATTATTTACTTCAATAATTTCATACATGAGAAATCAAGAGTCTTTAAAATTTCCAAGTTTATTTTTCAATTCCATAATTTCATTCTCTAGTTTGGTAATGTTGGTTCGAAGTTTGAGAATCTCCTGAAAATGTTGATCAACTACCACAAGTTTACAGTTAACTTCCACTTTTAGGTCATGATTGCTTACAGACAAATTCTTGATTTTAAGTGTAGATTGTTCCAACAATTTGGATTTTTGTCTAAAACATTCATTAATCATGGAAAGTTTGTTTGCTAGTGTAGTATTATGTTGTAATGTAGACTCAAGTTTAACTTTAAGTTCATCACAACTAGTACACTCAGTAACAACTTGGGTAGTTACTGTCTCTTGTGATTCACTCAAGAATACATTAAGTGAAGGGTTAGTACATACCTCTTCATTCTTTGCCATGTAGGAGAAAGATTCTATTTGCTCAGGTGATGAGGGATCAGAATCAGTCTTTGAATCAGAAGTGTCACTCCTATCTGATAAGTTATTGCCACTCGCGTCTTCAAAATGCTCTACGGTTCTACCATAGCAAGGTTTGCTTAGTTCACCAGTAATCTTTGAGACCAGTCCAATCCTTCATTAGCAACGAGAGCTTGTGACTTAGCCGTCTTATTCTGATCCCCTTTTGATGATTTCTTCTTGTAAGTTCCAGACGAACTTTTTTCAGAAGATCTTTCAGCATTTCGAGGAGCCATGTATTCCTTCTTCGGCTTATCACACTCTTTGGCAAAGTGTTCAAGGTCTCCACAGTTGTAGCATTTGACTTTCAATTTATCAAACCCAACCCTCTTATTTAGAGTCGGTAGGTCTTTTCCGGTTCGTTGCATAAACCGTTATACCTTACGGACTATCATAGCCATGTTCATTTCAGATCCATTAGCTATAAATCATCGGGGTCGATCTGGTCATATTCCTAATCAGTGAGTTCACTAGTAGCGATATTACCCCCAACAAGTTGTTCGTATAATGACATAAACACACTTAAAAATGCGAACTGTTGCTCCACTTCTTTCAGATTTACATTAGGCGGAGAGCTTGAGGAACTAGCACCAGAACCCGAGTTGGCACCAAATGCCATAAAACATACATTAAGAGGGATATTACCATTAGGAGACTCTTCTTGTGAAGTCTGTGTGAAGAAAGCAGTGATCGGGACTGAACTTAAAGCATTGTTTGTAGGCAATGATCCACCATAGAGAGTAGGATTTTGATTATCCTTCACTGAGTTTTGACATTTCAAGTCACACTCTCTTTCTTCTAACTTATTGATGAACTGTTCAGAAGTAAGTTGATCATTACGAAAATAACCATTCTCTTTCAGCACAAGTAAGAATGCTGAGTAAGAGGGTGGTAATGCATTCTTCAAAGTATCAATCTTGTCCACCTCAGTTAGTTCCAGATTAACAGTGGACATTTCTGCCACAAGATGATAGAAACTATTGATCATTTATTCCACGGTTTCATTCTTCAACAGAGTAAAATTTCTAAATTGAAATTTCACAAGAGTCTTCTTGCTCTCGAGTGTGTTCCCTAGACTTCGGGTTTTCAAAGAAGCAAATAATGAAGCACAAGTTTTGATATTGCTATATTGATGAAAAATCTGCTCTGGCAACGCCAAAGTGAGAGTCGAGTAGGCTTTGATCTCGCTCTCGGCTTCTTTGATCTCATGAGTTCATAACAATGATGAGCTTTTTCAGTCCAGCCTAAAGAATCACTCCCCACAAATGGTGCCTTATACACAATATCTAAATATCTCACATTACTCGGATGCACAGATCCAAGATGAGCACGAAACCTTGGATCCCAACGTGAGAATTCAGACAATTTCAGTAGTTTAGGAGATTTATTGTGCGTCCCAATCATATTGTCCATGGATAACATTTGCTGCATCAAGGTGTTCTGCGAGGCTAAAGCATAATACGATGCTTGATTACGAGAGGCCATGATTTCACAAGATTTAATAGTCAGGGGACCGAACTTGTAAACTGTTAAAACTTATGCTCACTGTTCACGAATGGGTGTTGTTCTACCGAATGAGAATACGTGAATGTGTAGCGAATGTGAATGATGAAAGTCAACGAATGAGTAATGAATGAGAAAGCTTAAGGTTTAACGAATGAGGGTAGTGAATGTGATCGGGTAACAGATGAGGAATAAGCGAATGGTGAATCACTATTTTAACGAATAACGATTAACGAATGATCCATTTTAACGAATGATCAATTATTATAACGAATCAATTTTTAAAGTCTAACGAATCAGTATTCAACTGATAATGAATCAACCTTCAAAATCTAACGAATCACTCTTCAAATATTCAAACCATTCTGAGATCCAAACTCAAGTCCAAATTAGTCCGAATTATCCAAAAACTATATCAAAACCCTCGGAATTCAATTCCGAACTTCACTAAATCAGTCCGTACACAAAAACAATCCAAATCCAAACTCAATCAAACTTTTCCAAAACTCACGTTAACCGCCATTAACACAAACACAAATTTCCACTCAAACCAGTCCAATTCAGTACCAAACCTAACTCAAACCTCCATGAACCTTTCAATTACCTTAACAATCAGTCCAATTACACTTACACAAGCTCAAATACTCTTAACAATAATCCCCTGTTTCACCGGAAAACAATTAATCGATGAACTATATCAATTCATGATTGAAATTGATTAAAACAGAGATAAACCAATACAATATCGACGAACAATCACGAAGATCCGATCTCGTGGCTCTGGTACCACTTGAGAGAGCATTAAAGATCCAGATCGATGATGACATCATGATGTTCATAGTGTAATCTATACGATTAATAGAGGAATACAGTTAGTGTGTGTTTGTGTGTGTTTAGAGAGAATTTTGGCAGAGTAACGAGGCAAGAATGAATAAAAAAACTCTTATCTCATTATTGATAAATTTACAAGTATATATAGTAGATGACACATTCGTTAACTTTAACCTTAACGAATGTGTCATTCGTTACACTAAATCTAACGAATGAACAACCTCTTTCGTTTTACATTATCCTTTAACGAATAGCCCTTCATTCGTGGTCATATTCGATAATCAATGTTAACGAATGTGGCTTACATTTATAAAGAATGTGGCTTATTCGTTACGGGGTAACGAATAGCCTTACATTAGAGCGAATGGGGTTATTTACCAAAATACCCCTTACATTATCAAGTAATATAATAATAATATAATAAAGACCGAGACGCCCACGTGGTGTATTAAATTAAATTAAATTAAATCATTATAAACTAATTTTTTTTATCTATTCTTACCTAAAAACCAATTTTCTTATCCGTAAAGTTCTCGAAACCCGTTAATATTATAATATTAATTTTTCTTTTTATTTATTTATTTATTTATTATTTTATTCTCGTTAAACTGTATAAAACGCTAAAACTATAAAATCGTATCGTTAAAACCTGGACTTCGTAAATAATAGATTATTATTTTAAATGATATTTAACAAAAAATATATAATTCGTTAAACTATTAAAGATAACTTTATCATTTGATTCTTTAACCATTATAATTCATTAACATAATCAATTTTTCAAGTTAAAACTTCATTAGAATCCATTATTCACAAACATTATATTTCCTATATTTGTGTTAAATTATTGACCGAAATAGTTAAAATAATACTAGTTCGTTATAAATTCCGTTAAAGTTAAATATAATTATGCCATAAAATGCTCTAAAATATTGTTTAACTCCTAAAACCAAAATATGTATCTTTTTCAATCCCGTTAATTAGATTTTGTTTTATTTTTATTTATAGTTCGTGTAATGCGGTTTCTTCGATTTTCTTATTGAGCTTTCGGTTTTCATTGCAAAGTTTATCTCTGATTTCGAGGTGAGTTTCTCACTCCCCCTTTTTTTAAACGTTTTCATATTTTAGGGGTAGTATATGAATCCTATCAAATCTCAAGAATTATAATTTTTGCTTATAAACTACAATTCATATCATGGACTTGTGTGCTTACTTGCCTATTTGTTTTATACGTGGATTTCAAGTGATTGCCTCAATAAGTATGATCATACGCCCCTCTTTGTATCGAGTGGAAAAGGGACCTCATATCCAAGTACATTGGTAGCCCCAACTGGAAAGGACCTTCTTTTATTCTTTACACTAAGGTCCGTTGCATCGAGTATAAAGAACCCTTATGTGCTCATTTCATGTAAGGCCCCCCGACCCAGATGCCCTACTTTAGCGTTGGATTTACTCATAAACTCAGTTTGTTACGGCGGAAGTCTATACAAATTGCAGCGGAAATTTAAACTTTTATAAAATACTTCTATCTCTATCTAGATCTTCAATATGGATAGCCTCGTATGCGCCTCAAGCTTCCCACGTCATCGATAATACATGCATGCATACTAAAAGTCAACTACATGCTGAGTGAGTTCTATCGTTTCTTTCTTTTATTTAAATTTCGAATGATAATTAAATCACATTCTTTATTTATACACGACATAACACTCGTCTATAACTAGTAAACGACCAAATCCAATTAAAGTGATTTGTCATCCTAACTTGCTGCGCGTGCATGAGGCCCGAAGGCTATACGCACGAACATGCAATCATTCATGCCCATCAATATACATATTGTTAGTCTACGTAGATAACTGATAGGACTTGTCCCATACCTTCCTTCTATTCTATCCACTGACTTTTACCCATACAAATAGTATCCATAGTTGGACCGTACATTCGTACAACATATATCTATGCACTTAAAATTATCATACCATGCAACCGCACTACATATACACAGATAATTAATAGCTACTGTACTTATTATCCGTATCTGGACCGCCTATTCATAGTATCTATATCAAGACCGCGTAGTTATTGTATCCATATATGGACTGCCTTTTCATTGTATCCATATCTGGACCGCCTATTCATTGTATCCATATCTGGACCGCCTTTTCATTGTATCCATATCTGGACCGCCTATTAATTGTATCCATATCTGGACTGCCTATTCATTGTGTCTATAACTGGACCACCTAGTCATTGTGTCCATAACTGGACCCCCGAGTCATTTAGTCCATAACTGGACCATAGTACACATATTATCCTAATCAATCAACTCATTGTATTTATAACTATACCACATTACTATCACAACATGTGCCCGAACATAGTATAGGCTTTTAGTCCTTTATTGTATTCACGCATGTGCTTTCCCGTTCATAGAGCTATGTTGTTTCCCTAACTAGAGCATATGTCTATTGCGTACACGTCTGCACATCGCACACGAGTATTTCATGATGTGGACAGGTACAAGGTACTACTACTCCCCTGATGTCCACACCATGACTTACTCACGTTCATAATACATTCTTAATATTTGTAGATAAATACATTTACTACTAATATACACGTTTACTTTCTCTTTTAAACATATTTTGCTTGTCTTTATCTTCTTTCTTGAGTATGTATACAACCCCAAAACGTTTAAGGAAAAAAGGGGCTAGAACTCACCTGTAGACGATTCCTCTCCGAATTAATAGTAATGCCTTTCTTTAGCTGTGCCTGACTAACTTTTTGGTGGATTAACTAGATCTTGACTATATTGAATGGATGAAATTGGATTTGGAATGTTTGGTGTACAGGAGATTGTTTGTGTGTGTGTCTTGATGACTAGGGAATGATGGTGAATGATGAAGATAAGGATAAAACTAGGGTTTAGGGGGGGTAAGCCCAAAGGCTCTTAGGCCCATAACCATCCTTAAGTCCAATAACCTCTACTAATATTATCCATACCCTACACATTATTTGATTAATCTAAATAACGTCTCTCGACACGACAAGTAAGATAAACTAGAAATATTTTATTTATTTATTTATTGTATTCGGGCATTACAAGTCTCCCCCCCCCCCCCCCTTAAAAAGGTTTCGTCCTCGAAACCTGCTTAATTCTTGTAAAAATGAACGCTCCTTGTATTCACTCCCTTTCTAGAACCCTCTTAGCTTCCAACATTACCAGTTTATCCTTCTTACTCTTGACCTTGCAGTCACCTAGTGGTGTTCATGGAATGTTAGCTGTTTAAGGTAGCTTGCCCATGAAGCTCTCTATGATATGCTTCTTGTCCTAACTTAACAAGTCTCATCTCGTCTCTTTTTACAGGCAATATATTATACTATTATCACACTACCTTTTACTTTAAATTCTAAGGTCACGCATCATATGACTGCCGTTCACAAGGATTCATTCATATCATAATTCAATCCATAAACATCACATTCAAACATTAGTCTAAATTATAAACTAAAACAGTAAGCACCAAATCATAAAAGTCATAAATAACCTAATATTTAAACAAAATAACTCATTCTTCTTGAATACTCCTCACTTTAGCTTCCTTCCTTGACAGGGAATTCTAGGTTTGCGTCTTCCTTCCCGCTTCTCCCCCTCCTGCCTTAGGCTTCTTACATTCATAAGCCTTGTAACCACCAGCTCCACAATTAAAGCATTTATGGTTGTTCTGGCATTCCCAGGAGAAATGTCCTGCTTTCCCGCATCCGTAGCACGCGTTCGAACCAACCTTGCACTCTCCAAGATGCATTTTGCCACACCCCTCACAAGGCTCTCTCCCCTCCATCCGACGTTTCTTTTCCCTCGCATTTTCCACATTATCTATAAGTCGTTTAGTGGGAACGGTTTCTTTTCTTTCTTTCTTCTCCTCTACCACCACCTCGTTCACTACCAGGTCATCATAAACCATTTCCGCAAGCTCGACTGCAGAATCAAAAGTAGCAGGTCACTTTGCCTTGACCAGTGGGCGGACATTTTATGGAAGTCCTTTGAGGTAACACTTGATTCTCTTCCCTTCGGTATCCACCATCTCAGGTACAAGTCTTAACATTTGGTTAAACTCAGTTGTGTACTCACGGTGTGTCATTTTCCCCGCTTTCAAGCTCAGAAACTTCATCTCTGCCCATTTAACTTCAGCATCAGCACAAAACTTCTTCATTACCATCTCTCTCAGATCCTCCTACTTCATGGCCTTGATTTAAGCAGCAATCTTTCTTTGTTCAACAGTTTCCCACAAGAACATAGCTTCATCACCAAATGACTGAATAGTAACGCCTAAAGATTTCTCAAGATGACACTCGCTAATGCGGATAACCTTATCCATTGCAGTTATCCACTGAAGGGTAGCGATCGCGTCACCAGTACCAGTTAGCTGAGGTGGATCACAACCTTTGAAGGTTCTGTACTTGCAACCAACCCGACCTCTCTTTCCATCATTCATATTCACCGAACGATCTTCACTCGATGCCTCAACCTCAGTATCAGTATCCTCCTAAATACTCTCCCCAGTATTCTCAACAGTCTTAATACGGCTTTCAGTAGACTTGTCTGATTGGAGATTCTTCACTGCAGCAGCAATGGCTTGATTAATCGCAGCTTGAATAGCAGGATCGAGCTGATACTCTTCTTCACGTACAGTCAAACTTCTGTCTTCACTAGACTCAATAATCGGTTCTTGAGAGGGTGCTCGGTTAACACATGGCCTACCACGGCGTACCTTGCGTCCTTCTTGTCTAGCATTCTTAGCATCAGCCATCTATTCTAAAGGAAAAACACAAACATCGTCATGTGAGGAACTATTTAGTACAAGGATAGTAAGGCTGCAGGAAATAACAGTGGCCAGATAGGATTAGCTGCTCACGTTACTTTCCAAGTCCTATACACTTCCTTTCGTGAGTCTACTTGTGCTCGGTTCTACTTAAAGCAGTTAGAAAATCAAGCATTTCAAATATAAGCAAGCAATCCTACTTATAACAATTTCATATAACTTTATTACTTATCCCTACGTTATACGTAAGGAAATATACGTATTTAGCTGGCGTGAGTGGCATACGACTATCCATTTTGTCTTTCTTCTTTGGTCCCATTCTCTGTTTAAGTCTAAGCAGGTAAGGATGCTTAAATCTCTCAAACTTTTGCTTTGATACCAACTTGTAAGGCCCCCGACCCGAGTGCCCTACTTTAGCGTTGGATTTACATATAAACTCAGTTTGTTACAGCGGAAGTCTATACAAATTGTAGTGGAAATTTAAACTTTTATAAAATACTTCTATCTCTAACTAGATCTTCAATATGGATAGCCTCGTATGTGCCTCAAGCTTTCCACGTCATCGATAATACCTGCATGCATACTAAAAGTCAGCTACACGCTGAGTGAGTTCAAACGTTTCTTTCTTTTAATTAAATTTCGAATTATAATTAAATCACATTCTTTATTTATACACGACGTAACATTCGTCTATAACTAGTCCCGTACGTACTTGCTCTTAATTGAGTCTTCTATTCTTACTCGTAAATGACCATATCCAATTAAAGGGATTTTTCATCCTAACTTGCTGCGCGTGCATGAGGCCCGAAGGCTCTACGCTAGAACATGCAATCATTCATGCCCATCAATATACAAATTGTTATTCTACGCAGGTAACTGATAGGACTTCTCCCCTACCTTCCTTCTATTCTATCCACTGACTTTTACCCATACAAATAGTATCCATAGCTGGACCATACATTCACACAACGATATATATGCATTTAAAATTGTCATACCATGCAACCATACTACATATACACACATAATTAATAGCTACGGTACTTAGTATTCGTATCTAGACCGCCTATTCATTGTATCTATATCTAGACCGCCTATTCATTGTATTTATATATGGACCGCCTTTTCATTATATCCATATCTGGACCACCTATTCATTGTATCCATATCTGGACCCCCTTTTCATTGTATCCATATCTGGACTGCCAATTCATTGTATCCATATCTGGACCGCCTATTCATTGTGTCCATAACTAGACCACCTAGTTATTGTGTCCATAACTGGACCCCCCATTCATTGTGTCCATAACTGGACCATAGTACACATATTATCCTAATCAATCAGATCATTGTATTTATAACTGGACCACATTACTGTCACAACACGTGCCCGGACACAGTATAGGCTTTTAGTCCTCTATTGTATTCGTGCATGTGCTTTCCCGTTCATAGAGCTATGTTGTTTCCCTAACTAGAACATTTGTCTATTGCATACACCATCTGCACATCGCTCACGACTACTTCATGATGTGGACTGGTATAAGGTACTACTACTCCCCTAATGTCCTCACCATGACTTACTCACGTTCATAGTACATTCTTAATATTTGTAGATAAATACATTTACTACTAGTATACACGTTTACCTTCTCTTTTAAACATATTTCGTTTGTCTTTATTTTCTATCTTGAGTATGCATACAGCCCCAAAACGTTTAAGGAAATAGGGGGGCTAGAACTCACCTGTAGACGATTCCTCTCCGAATTAATAATAATACCTTTCTTCAGCTGTTCCTGACTAACTTTTTGGTAGATTAAATAGATCTTGACTATATTAAATGGATGGAATTGGATTTGGAATGTTTGGTGTACAGGAGATTGTTTGTGTGTGTGTCTTGATGACTAGGGAATGATGGTGAATGATGATGATAAGGATAAAACTAGGGTTTAGGGATTTAAATAGGCAAAGCCCAAAGGCTCTTAGGCCCATAACCACCCTTAAGTCCAATAACCTCTACTAATAATATCCATACCTAAACATTATTTGATTTATCTAAATAACGTCTCTCAACACGAAAATTAAGATAAACTTGAAATAAATAATTTATTGAATTCGGACGTTACATTTCCCAAGTTTCATGGAATTGTATGATTTTTTTTCGTATTATATCAAGCTGTGGGATTCTCACCAACTGTGTTCATAGCTGATTTATTTTTATATATATGCTACAGGTATAGAGATACGAGGATGAATGTTAGAAGACACATAACATGCTTATAGGATACTCAAAGAACAAATTATCTTTTCATATATTTATTTGTTTACAACTTGTATTATTTGATAAACTTGTGTTACAAGATTATTTAAATGAAATAATGTTATTATGGTCACCTAATAGTGTCACGTGTGTTTGAGAAATCTGTACGTCACACTCAGATGTTTTCGCTCTAGCCAGGGTGTTACAAGTATAGTTATAGTTTATCTTAGGGCCCAAACTGCATGTATACTCTATGTGCAATGTGCCCGCACTTACAAGTTCATTCATTTGCTTCTATTTATATTTATAACATTTCATAGCGTCGCCTGCACACATGTTCAAACACAAACTCCAAGGATTAGGCCTAAAGCAAAGATTTTCAAAAACTTTCAAATTGATTTTTACTTGGGTTTTTTTGATGTTTCTTCCTCATAAATCGCATCTTCATGCTTTCAAACTTGACCACATCCCCTTTGTGATAAGGACATGGTTGCGCTTTTAGGATGTCACACAAGTCATGGTGATTCATGCGACGTATGACTCCGATCCTTGATGTTTTACAATGTGTTTTAATTAAAAGTCTGTCAAGTCTTGGTGATACACGAATACCGAGCTTGTGGTTCTATTTATTTTCGAAATTTTGATTTTTTTTTTGGAACATAAGAGTCCATGGTGGTTCATGAAAATTCTAAGTTCCTCACAACACTTATTGTTAGTATGGTTTTCATATTTTAACAAACTTCATCAAGGATTTCTTTATATATCATGCACTATTCCGAGTCTCACGATTTTCGTTACCCTTGTTCGCAGCATGGCTTCCCGTCACCTTCAGTGTCGTTCATCTAGAACCTCCAACAGTGAGATGACTACCCAAATCACTAAGCAACTGGCAGCGGTCCTACCAGATATAATGACACAGATGCACCAGAACATCATAGCTAGCCTACTCCTCCCATGCCTTCAACTCATGTTGTGACCTTTAAAAATTTCACCGATGCTAAACCTACCGCCTTTAACGGAACTCCAGGTGCCACTGCTCTACTTCAGTGGTATGAAAAGATGGAGAGTGTGTTCCTCCACATTGAGTGTCCTGATGATAAGCAAACCCGATTCACTTCAAGTGTTTTCAAGAAAGGTGCTCTTACATGGTGGGTCAAGGAAAAGTCGACCCGCAGTGTTGAAGTTGCCATGGCCTTGCTGTGGAATGATCTGAAAAACCTGATGACCCGACAGTTTTGTCCTCCAAACAAACTCATGAACTTGGAGGTAGAATTCTAGAACCTTAAGCAGGAAGGTGGTGAGCACACCGCTTACACCTCCCGTTTCAATGAACTTAGCGTGTTGGTGCCACATCTTGTTACCCCTGCTTCGCGTGCCATCGACAAGTACATCAGTGGACTACCTAGAGAAATCCAAGACAGTGTTCTCAGCAGTTCTCTTGAATAACTCGGTGATGCCATAAATCTTGTTGTGACCCTCACTGATAATCATGTCAATGCCGGAACATTGACAATGAAGGGTTCAAAGAAAAACACCGAAAAATCACCTCCCGAACCAAAAGAAACCAAGCCTGAGTCATCCAAACCCGCCTACACCAACCACAACAATAAACGCAAAAACTATGCCTTAACTAACACAAACTCAACCCAAACCCAAAATACCCAGACCCAACCTAACAAAAAACCTTACACGGGAACACACCCTATCTGTAACACATGTAAATTCCACCACCCCACCGCCGCTCAACGCCGAAAATGTTCCAATTATGATCCTTCCGGTCACCTCACCAACACATGTGGAGCACCAATGCATACTCAACACCACCCCTTCATCCCACAACCCGTTGTTCAACCATTCCAACAACCATATGCCCCACCACATGCTCCCACTCTCCCAATCATGCGAGCCTGCTATCATTGTGGTAGCCCAACACCATCTAAGAAACGCATGCCCAAAACTCGTTTATCAAATCCAAACCTACCCAAACCAAACCAACCAACTAAAAATATATCAAGCCCAAACCTTCCAACCACAAATCCAAGTCGATCAAGCCCAACCAATGCAAGCCCAACCCATCCAAACAATTCAAACCCAATTAAACCAAGCCAATCAAACTCAAGTAAGTAAAGCTAGCCAGGGTCAACGCCAATGAATTTCAGCTAAGAAATCATAGCACTGCCCCACACTAGCCCTTATACCCAAATACCCACCTATGCTCGAAAGGAAAATCGATGCAGACAACATTCTTTTCATTCTTTTTCTTTTTTTTTGCATTTATTACTTTAGTCTTTGTTCTTTCCATTTGAATAATGTCTCTATGTACTCTAAATTTTCAATGATATTGTTGAGTTATGTTTGCCTTTGATTGATCCGATTTACTATTTTCACTAAGCACGGCACGCATTCGATAAGTTATCTATAGAGTAAGATTCAGTTAACTCTTTAATTGATTCAATCTAACGGTCTATGACCGGTTAACCCCAAACGTAAGCGTTAATGGAAATCAGAACCATGTGCATGGTTATGTTCATGGTTATCTAATAGAAACATAATCACACTTTTGGCTGCCTATGACCGGATAAACTTTCAAGATGGGGCTATGTATTTAGCTAAATACATAGCTATCTAATAGTAGCCTCATGTACTTGTTCTATTTCAATGATTTGATATTATATTTGCGTTTTACCAATATCTCAATGTGGACGTCTCAAACATAATCCACTCCTGGGCGGTTAAACTTCTCCGAGATTAATAATGCTAACATCTTTGCATCTATGTTTTACTTCTTCTAATTTTTTGATAGTTTCTTATTGAAACCATATGTTTTCGCGAATTTTATTCTTTCATGACCCCCAATGTCTCATGTATTTAACTTATGATGAATATTTTGCATTTATCATAGTATCCTTAATATCAAGGGTTTTCTTTTGACCTTAATCCTATGTTAATTTATTTCATCTTTCAACCTTCTATTTGGATATTCTTTAATTCTAGAACTTTGTTATTTAAATTTATTCAATTACTTCGTTGGTTGTTGTTAACCCTACCGTTACATTATTTATCTTCATATTTGACCTCAAGGGTTCGCGTATATATTTTTTTAGTTTTGACCCGTATAGTTCATTGTTCTTGATTTTAAAGTCTTCATATAAGAATTTAATTTAAAACCCACACAATGGGATGTATTATGTGGACCGTCCGACGACAAAAGTAATTATGGGTCGACACGTAATTATCCAAGTCCTCGCATGAAAGACATAATAAGCACGTTGTGTGCATTAACTTGAAACCTGGAATGATTTTAAAAGAAGGGACAAATGAAATATGATAAGGGACATGGTGGATACATCGCTGGTACATCCTATATATAAGTGTCCTTGTCATATTCCTCATTTTGTGGCGTCTTTCGGGTCATTCAAAGATCGATGTTATTATTTATATTTAATTATATATTTAAAATATTGTTAAAACTTTATTTAACAACTCCCTGTTTTAGTGGTTTTCTTTTAAAATTTTATTTTTATTTCAATTTCGGGACAAAATTTCTAAAAGTTGTGAATCCTGTAACATTCGTTACTTATCAAACCCAAAAATCTGACCCATTTTAAATTTTCAGTTTTGTTATATATATATATATATATCAAGCTTCGTTAATGCATTTATTGTTCGTCAATTTCTTTTAAGTTTGTTAAATCGATTTGATTTAGCGTTTACGTGTATTATTGTTTATTATTCATCATTGCGATTATGCCCACGATGAATTTCGTTTAATGTTCATTTTATATTATTTTCGTTCAATTATTAAAACTCTGCGCTTTTAACATTTAATCTATTTTCAAGCTATCAGGTTTAATACGCAATTAACACGAATATATTCATACATAATTTCAGCAATTTAATAACTTAAAGGTTCAATATTGTAAATATAACGTTTAATATAGTTTAATAAAGATTTTAATATAAATTGAATCTTGAGGGGCCTAAATTGTAAATTACTTAACTAATAATAATAAAATAAATTAAATCAATCCTAAAACTCCCGTTTTCCCCTCAACTATTTCCGGCCGCTGGAGTTCGGTGCCGGCAACCACGTTACACCCTTAATCCTCGCTGTTTGACCTGTTTATTTGAATCAACGACCAGAGACTTTGATTATAAACAATAATCAACACGATAATTGAGTTATAACGTCCCTTAATCGTCAATTAAGATATGCAAACTGGCCGGAATTAATTTAGATTTCAGTTATGACCATTAAACAATATACGTTGCAATTAGACCTATAAATAGGACCCAAGCTTTCAACTAAACTTGCTCACAACTTCAAATCATCTTAATACACGCTCAATATCATGATTTAAATCGTCAAAGTTTGTTTCCGGCTAAACTCCGTTCATTGTTAAAACGATACAATACAAGGTAATTTTTATATGCTTTTGCATCATCTTGAGCCGTCTAATAAAACCTCTAACTTAGTTTTAACAAACGCGGAACAGATTTAAGGAATTAACAACCTAGGGTTTTAACGAGGAAGATGACGAACCAAAACATAAATTTATCTAGTTTTGTTTCTTTGTTATAACCAAGTATTAAATCTGGTCTAGTAGTTAAGTCTCAGCATTGCTAACCTGTAGACCCGGGTTCGAACCCGGGTCATTACACTTTTTTGTTATTTTTTTTTGTAAACTCTTTTTAGTATATTTTTAAATCAAATAAATAATTAAAACTCAAAATAAAACAAACAAAATTGTTTTAAAACCAAATAAATTTTTATAAATTAAGTATAAAATATATTTTACCGTTTTTCCATCTAAAAACCGAACTTTCATAATAGTTGAACTGTTAAATTTAATTCTTTATCCTTTTTATCGTTAAAACTTTAATTCGTAATTCACTATACTTTAATTAGTTATTTCTAATTCGTCAAAAAAAAGGAAAAGAAAACCCATTAAGTTAAGTGTTATAATTCGTGAACTTTAAATCCAAGAGCTTTCTAAGTTATAAATATCAACTCTTTAACTTTAAAAACACGTAAACTTAATATTCGTTATCCTTTTGTTCGTTAATTCAGTAACGTGGCTACAATTGCTTGAGATAAAATCCCCATTTAGAATCCGTTCATTGTAACTCGCATATTAGTGTTAAATTTTTAATATTAAATTAATACAAACCGTTAAAGCCAAATTAATTAAACTTAAAAGTAATAAAATAATTTTTAAAGCCAAATTACTTAATGTAGCATTTCGGTTTTCCTTACTCATATCTATATTCGTTTATTCGGGTTACGAACCTTATTCGGATCTTTTTCATTAATAAAGTTATGCAATTATTATTGAAATAATTATTTTTATCTTAGTTTATAATTCCTTAACTTTCATTTGTGCCAAATAGCCCTTAGAAACTCTTAAAACCGCTTAAAATGGCTTAAAAATGTGTTTTTAGAACTACAGGGACTAAAACTGTTAAAAGTTAAAAGTTTGGTGAAGCTAAACCTTCACGCGCCGCGAAGTTGCATGCCTTGCACCTTAGCACGGCGCTAAGATGCAACCAGATCAGCCAGATTCGTTTAAGATCTTTGTTTAATTCTAAATATTTCCTAAATCAACCCTAAATCACGAAAATTAAGCCAAAAGTTATTGTATTTAGTGTGTAATGATGTCTAGGTTCATAATCAGTAATTTAGTTAATTTATCGATTATTTAAAGAACCGATTTCATTCTTAATTGTGCGATTCGGTTACCAAAATCGACCCGTTTCATTCTTAATTGTCTAACAAGTTGATTTAACCCCTATATAAATACATCTGTAACATTTCGGATTTTCCTAACGCATATTCGTTAACGTTTAACCCGACCAGAAATATTTTAGATCTTTATTATTAGTTAAAAATAATATATATATATATATATATATATATATATATAAGTATTTAAGTTTCTAATATTCATTTTTGCCCTTATACTTTCCTAAGTAGTTAATTTCCTATTTAATGCATAAAAGGTTCAATAAATTTCCAAACGTTAAACTTCAAGGACTGAACATGTAAAAAAATCAAACTCCACCACCCTAGGCTAGAGCGCCACGCGGTGGGAATCACCCTCACCGACACGCCGCCACGGGGGCCCTTCACAGATTTCTTGTTTCGATTTATTTCCTAACTCGTTTTTGGTATTAAAATCGTTTATTTTAGGCACGTTTGAGAGAAGTAAGGACCAAGTAAACATCATACAACTAAAATATCATTCCCAATTCGATTCTTACTGACCAAGAGAGGATCTTTGGGAATAATTCAATGATTCTTTCCTTTAAATCGTAGTTACTTGCTTAAACGAGTTATATGTCCAATTGTTCTTGCTATTTCAATATAAACAACTCAGAATCTCTACCACAAACCATTAACTCAAACCCTAGAGGAGCCTCTCTTGTCGTCACCCTCTCTGCTCATCATCCACCGAGTCGGTTTTTGCTTATTGTGTAACGCCCGTTAAATTTTGTAATTTTCGTTAAAGAAGAATCAAGCCCTGTAGATTTTGTATTTTTAACCGAGACCGAGTTAGCGTCCTTAAGGGACCTCCTAACTATGCCCGAAAGGCATGTTATCTAACCTTTGGCGCAAGACATCATGTTTTACAAGTTAAAAGGGCCTAAGCGTAACATTATTATAACAAAACCCTAACTAGTTTCTTCCTCCCTTAGCTAGCCGATCGCAACCTTGCAGCCATCACCACCTCGATTTTCGTGCAGCTCCGGCCATGTCCAGCCATCCCGAATCTAATCCAAGGTCAGTTTTATGATTCCCCATGTCTTTTACACCTTAGTTGATCATATTAACGCACTTATTGGTCGTTAAGGTTGAGTTTTGATGATAAAAGTTTGCTGACAGATTCGTATACGTTTATTGTTGTAAGGCCCTGAACCCCGGGAACCCCACAGTTGGTAATCATTCAAACACTCATAAAATTTAATAAACTTAAAAACCATTTCTTCCATTAAAACAAACGTATCAGAGTATAAATTTTGCGGAAAACATGAAAATGTAACAAGTTCCCGAAACTCGGGAATTTTGCCCAAGAACCAAAGTAAGTATAACTCTTATAAGTTTCCTTGAAATAAAATATTCATAAACAATTCTTCTTTCCAGTATGCCCTTCACCATCCAAGTAGCTCTGTGCACGTCCAAGCGATAAGGCATCCTCTTCCAAATCCTAAAACTTACACTAACATGCATACAAAGTCAGCTTAAGCTGAGTGAGTTCAAGTTTTAAATAAGAAACAAAATTCTTAAATATTCATTCCAACGGTTTTAAAACGGTAAATGGAAGTACATCGGTTAGGTCACCACATTCAATAAATAGTCATTCTTACGTATAAGCATCTCTATACGTGCATTCCTATATATATCAATATATATATATATATATATATATATATATATATATATATATATATATAATATAACATTCAATAAATAACATTCAGGGCTGAGAAAACGTACAACCCAAACACGTAACATTCAGCGCATGCAAACACAAAGTAAGCATACGCAACATTCAGTAGTCGAAACGACTACAAACATTCAGGGTCGAGCAAACGTACAACCAAACACGTAACATTCGGCGCATACAAACACATGGTAGGCATACGCAACATTCAGTAGTCGAGACGACTACAACATTCGCCAAATATTGGCCATCCTAAATATATATAAATATATATATATACACATACACATTCTATAACATTCCAAGGCCTACCAATACTAGCAAGCCTATGTAAAACCATTCAAAACATTTCATCAAGTAAGAAAAACACTTAGGTGTGCATGCTAGCCCAAAACTTAAAAGAGTAAAAACGCGTTACTAAACTAGACTGTCGGAACACTCTAGCCTAATGGGCCGTACAAGCCCAACACTTTGGCCCAAGGCCCAACCACTAGTCCCAAGGCCCAATACCTGGCCCAAGGCCCAACAACTTGGCCCAAGTTCCAACAACTTGGCCCAAGGCCCAACACCTGGCCCAAGGCCCAACAACATGGCCCAAGGCCCAACAACATGGCCTAAGGCCCAACACCTGGCCCAAGGCCCAATAATTAGCCCAAGGCCCAACAACTTGGCCCAAGGCCCAAAGATCCCAACAACTTGGCCCAAGGCCCAAAGATAGTCAAATCGGGTCGAATGCGCGTGAAATAGTCCTTAAAACCATTTGTTAACCGAATCAGCCCCGAAAGGACCAAATTCCGTCTTAAATCTTTTCATTCATCATAATTATGTCACCCGAGTTGATAGGGTTGACGGTTCCTTTTTACAACACTTACTTTAACATTTAAACGAAAATTCACGCACCGCCGACTCGATTGACGAAGCACTAACCCCGACAGCCTCGAGCACCAAATATAATAATTTTTCCACAGCCCTTAAACCCTCCTAGGGCTGCACAAACTGAATCGGTCGGTCACCCGATCAACTAACGCATCAATCTCAACAATTTGCAATTCTACATCCACTAAACCCTAGTTTTCGAACTAAAATCGATTGACCGACCTAAACACTTCCAATGACCATGAAATTTTAATATGATGAACATGTCATACCTAGTGGGATTTTGATGCGAAAACCTAACTCAAAACAGCCCCGGAAACGCTCAATTGGGCAGCCACCCGGTTAGCCTACAACAAGACGTTTTTCGATCAATACGCGCAATATGAGGGTCAATTAACGTGAAAAAGACTTGGGGAATCGTAGTACATACCTTGAATTGAAGTTCTAAGGCTTAGAATTGGCTGCACAAGAAAAAAAACGTGGGTCTTGGTCTTGAAGAAGCTGCCGATCGCACAGCTAATGTGGCTAGGGTTTTTATTTTATTTTATTTTTTTATGTTATAACTTAAGATATTACACTCTAGTCCTTCTATATTCAAGTGTAAGGCAAAATGGAAGGAATGGTTAGGTTCTTTAATGTACCGGGATGACGTGAAGGCTTTCGGGAAACGTCGGTTAAGTCCCGCGAGTTATACATACTCTACAAGCTTTAGTTCTTCAAACCGGAGTTAACGGGTGTTACAAGTCCACCCCCTTACAATGGGATTCGTCCCCGAATCCCTACGCAACAGAAAAACTGTGGTTAATGTCTCATCATTTCGTCTTCGGACTCCCAAGTGGCCTCGAAACCCCTACGGTGCTTCCACTGCACCTTCACCCTAACCACCTTATTTCTCAAGTGCCTCTCCTGACGCTCAAGGATAGCAATCGGTTGCTCAACGTAATTCAGCTTACCATCGAGCTCAATATCATCAAGAGGCACATGGGCCTCCTCATCCACTAAGCATTTCCTTAGATGAGACACGTGAAAAGTAGGATGAATTCCCGCGAGCTCCTCGGGTAAATCCAGTCTATAAGCTACCTCAACAACTCGGGCCAAAATACGGAACGGGCCTATAAACCTCGGACTGAGCTTCCCCCTCTTACGAAAACGAATAATGCCCTTCCAGGGAGAAATTTTTAACATAACCCGATCCCCAACCTCAAACACAATAGGCCTTCGCCTTTTATCTGCATAAGACTTCTGACGATCCTGCGCGGCCTTCATAAATGCTTTGATCTTGTCGAGTTTCTCGGTCGTAACCTCGACCACCTCTAAACTACCTAACTGTTTTTGACCAATGGAACCCCAACAGTAAGTGACGGTCCCAACTACCACAAAAGTCGATAACACAAGCCCGCAACATATCCTCGAGAGTCTGAATGGTCCTCTCGGACTGACCATCCGTCTGCGGGTGATAAGCAGTAGTTTGGTGCCCATCTCCTCGTGAAAACTTTTCCAAAACCTGGAGGTGAAACGTGTATCCCTATCCGAAACAATAGACATCGGCACCCCGTGCCTAGAGACGACCTCACGAATAAACACATCGGCCAGCTGCTCTGAGTTAAAAGTCTCTCGAATCGGCAAGAAATGAGTGCTCTTGGTCAGTCTATCCACAATTACCCAAATGGTGTCATAATTGCCCCTAGGAGTACGAGGCAGTTTAGTCACGAAATCCATGGTAAGATGTTCCCATTTCCACTCAGGTATTTCCAACGGCTGAAGTTTCCCAAATGGCTTCTGATGCTCGGCCTTAACCTGTAGACACGTCAAACACTTACTCACGTACTGAGCCACCTCAAATTTCATTGCAGGCCACCAATAATTCTTCTTCAAGTCTTGGTACATCTTGGTCACGCCCAGGTAAAATAGAATAGCGCGACTTGTGTGCCTCATCCAAAATTTTATCTCTGAATCCTCCATACCTTGGTACCCATAAACGACCATCCTTGTATTTCACCCCATCACCTATGTCTTCCAACAACCTTTCCTGACCCCAAATACGCTCTGACATAATCCATTCCACCTGCAACGCTTCATTCTGTACGTTGGCTAATTGTTTCAAAATGTCGGGTTTGAGAATAAGCTGGTAGGATTTCACACGAATAGGTTTTGGTCTCTCCTTCCAGTTTAACGCGTCGGCCACCACGTTAGCCTTACCCGAATGGTACATGATCTCCAGGTCGTAGTCCTTAATCAACTCCAACCATCGCCGCTACCGCATATTCAGTTCCTTTTGCTCGAAGAAATACTTTAAGCTCTTATGATCGGTATAAATAATGCAAGGAACACCGTACAAATAGTGCCTCCACAACTTAAGCGCAGACACAACCGCTGCCAGTTCTAAATCGTGGGTAGGATAATTCGCCTCGTGAGGCTTCAATTGTGTGAGGCATAAGCGATGACTCGACCTCGCTGCATCAAAACACACCCAAGCCCCTGATAAGAGGCATCAGAATACACCACCAAATCATCGGTGCCATCAGGTAAAGCTAAGATCGGGGCATGCGTTAATCTGTTCTTCAACTCGAGAAAATCCTCCTCTTGTTCCATACCCCAATCGAACTTAACACTTTTCTTAGTTAGCTTGGTTAGCGAAGAAGCAATTTTTGAAAAATCGGAAATAAAGCAGCGGTAATACCCCGCCAAACCCAGAAAACTACGTATTTTAGTTATAGACGTAGGAGACTCCCATTCATTCACGGCTTCCACCTTTGCAAGGTCAACCAGAATACCACTCGGGTTGATAACATGGCCCAAAAATTGAACCTCACGTAACCAGAAGGAACACTTAGAAAATTTTGCATATAATATGTGTTTCCGTAGAGCCTCCAACACTTCCTTGAGATGACCGGCGTGATCGGTTTCACTTTTAGAGTACACAAGAATGTTGTCGATGAACACCATAACCGAACGATCGAGCATCGGTCTACACACCCGGTTCATGAGATCCATGAACGCAGCCGGTGCGTTGGTCAAACCAAAAGACATCACCAGAAATTCGTAATGTCCATAATGAATGCAGAAGGCAGTCTTAGGAATATCTTCCTCCCGAATCTTCAGCTGATGATACCCGGACCTAAGTTCGATCTTCGAGAACCAACTAGCTCCTTGGAGCTGATCAAATAAAACGTCGATCCTTGGGAGAGGGTACTGATTTTTGACAGTGAGCTTGTTTAATTCACGATAGTCAATGCACATCCGCATGCTACCCCAAGGCGAGATGCTCGATCAAATAAAGCCCTTATCGAGCAAGTCTTCCAATTGAGCCATAAGTTCCTTCATTTCATTCGGCGCTAGGCGGTAGGGAGCTCGGGCAACGGGTTTGGCGCCCGGTACAAGGTCTATCTGGAACTCGACCTAGCGATCCGGCGGCACATCTGACAAATCATCTGGAAATACATCCGGGAAATCCCGAACAATAGGAACATCACCGACGGTAGTCACCTCGGTATTCACATTCATAGCATACGCCAGGTACGCCCCGCACCCCCGCTGCATCAACTTCCTTGCCTTAAGCATGGATATAATATGTGGCGTTGCAACATTCCGATCACCGAAGACCGTAAATTGAGTCCCATCCGGGGCCCTTAGACGAACGAGTTTTTGACCACAAATGATCTGCATATCAACATTCGTGAGCCAATCCATCCCGAGCACCACGTCGAAGCAGCCAAGCGGCATCAAATACAACTGCACTGGAAATCTATAACCAGACAACTCGATGGAACAATCCTGAATAGCCCTAGACACGGACACGGATTTTCCTATGGTGACCTCAACCTCAAACACATCGGCTACGCCCTCGGGCGATTTGTTCAACGAGGAACAGAAAGCGGTAGACACAAAACTTCTACTAGCGCTCGAATCAAATAAGACTGACGCCTGTAATTCATCAAGTAGAAAGGTACCTAGGACAATATTATACTACTGCTTAGCTACACGATCAACACATACGATTTCAAAGGAATAAGAAATTATAACGGTGGAATGAAAGCTAAATAAGGAAAACGTACCTGAAACGACATCCACATCCCCTTTTGCTTTCTTCTTGGAGATGTTGAAGGCCCTCGCCCTGGCCTTCGGCTTCTCATCCATCTTCCCTCTTGAGGAAGTCCCCTGACTGGACCCCCCCCCCCACCTTACTGGTAGAACAATTTGATGACAAGTGACCAGAACCCCTGCAGCGGAAACAAGTCAGAGTCGGGCACTCGTAATGGGGGTGCCCAACCTTATCACAATGAAAACAGGTGCCGGGCCCACTCTTACACTCCCCCTTGTGTATTTTTCCGCACTTTTTGCAATTACCGAACGCTGCATCCCTTCTAAACTCAGAAGTTTCAGTCTTCACCCTCTTGCCAGACGAACTAAAATTCTTTCCCCCAGGCCGCTTACCATACGAATTAGTGTTCCAGGTCTTCCTAGCCTCGTTCGGCGGTAACTTCTCCCTTTGCTCATACAATGTACCTGCCAAGGTAACCATCGAGTGAAAGGAGTTCATGTCGGTGATCACCACACCCCTACGAACATCCACCGGGAGGCCCTTCACATACTTCTTAATCCTTTTTAACTCAGGGGTAACCAGATCGGGACATAAGCGAACCATCTTGTTGAACTCTGTGGTATACTCCCGATTCGACATAGTACCAGCCTCCAAGGTCAAGAATTCCTGTTCTATCTTATCCAATTCATGCGGAGGACAAAACTGATCGAGAACCAATTTCTTCAACTCATCCCACGTCATCCTCCTAATCGAATGATCACCCACATAGTGCCTCGAAACGGAACGAGGCAGTAGCATAAGTCACCATATCCTCCCCCTTGCACTTACTAACCCTCAGAATAGCGTCCATATCTCTCACCCACTGATGTGCTGCCAATGCATCTTTCGTACCATCGAAAGAAGGGGGTCGCACTTCTTAAAGTCACCATACGAGCAACCCCGGATCGATACACTAATGGTCCACACCTCATCATCATCCCCCCTCGGCACATACACTTCCTCTTCATCTTCGACCTGTACCTCCTTACTCTTCCTTCCCCTATCCGAACCCTTACCAGCTAGTGATTCTTCCATGACCCTGACGGACTCAACAACGATCTCTGGAATGGCGCTATGGAGCACCTGGTAAACCTCATCCGCGATAGCTGCGCGTAAGGCGGGGTTACCCCCTCCTCATGAATCAGAGTTTCCTGCTGGGGAGTAGGAATCTCATTCTCGGCTTCGGCACGTGGCCTACGACCACGACCGCTAGAACCACCTCTCCTGGTTGTTCGAGTATTAACCATGACTTATCCCTACAAAGACAGAGTTTTAATATGATTTAGTACAAGTAGAATTTAGAACATGTAAGGTAAGGGTAAACTGCTAATGACGTTGATCAAGTGTGATTAGTCGTTTACTTTACCCGCCCGTCCTAATCACCCCCGGCCCCTAACCATATTAGCACTCTATCTAACACTTAACAGTTAATCACATAAGGGAAATCTTGAATATAAAGGAATGACTAAGTAATTTAAAGTTACCTTTTGGCGTGCAGCTACTCGTGGTGGGCATACTGGTCTCTTTTCTTACAGTTCGAGTCCAAGCATTCGGGGATGCTCGGATCCCTCGAACCAAGGATCTGATACCAACTTGTAAGGCCCCGAACCCCGGGAACCCCATAGTTGGTAATCATTCAAACACTCGTAAAATTTAATAAACTTAAAAACCATTTCTTCCATTAAAACAAACGTATCAGAGTATAAATTTTGCGGAAAACATGAAAATGTAATAAGTTCCCGAAACTCGGGAATTTTGCCCAAGAACCAAAGTAAGTATAACTCTTATAAGTTTCCTTGAAATAAAATATTCATAAACAATTCTTCTTTCCAGTATGCCCTTCACCATCCATGTAGCTCCGTGCACGTCCAAGCGATAAGGCATCCTCTTCCAAATCCTAAAACTTACACTAACATGCACACAAAGTCAGCTTAAGCTGAGTGAGTTCAAGTTTTAAATAAGTAACAAAATTCTTAAATAATCATTCCAACGGTTTTAAAACGGTAAATGGAAGTACATCGGTTAGGTCACCACATTCGATAAATAGTCATTCTTACGTATAAGCATCTCTATACGTGCATTCCTATATATATCAATATATATATATATAACATTCAATAAATAACATTCAGGGCTGAGAAAACGTACAACCCAAACACGTAACATTCAGCGCATACAAACACAAAGTAGGCATACGCAACATTCAGTAGTCGAAACGACTACAAACATTCAGGATCAAGCAAACGTACAACCCAAACACGTAACATTCGGCGCATACAAACACAAGGTAGGCATACGCAACATTCAGTAGTCGAGACGACTATAACATTCGCCAAATATTGGCCATTCTAAATATATATATATACATACACATTCTATAACATTCCAAGGCCTACCAATACTAGCAAGCCTATGTAAAACCATTCAAAACATTTCATCAAATAAGAAAAACACTTAGGTGTGCATGCTAGCCCAAAACTTAAAAGAGTAAAAAGGGGCATCAGGAACTCACCTGAGATCGATAGAATACTTGCAACGAGCTAGGAAGTTCCTAAGGGCAAAATCACAAGCAAGGGCCTGTAAATTATACATAACGCGTTACTAAACTAGACTGTAGGAACACTCTAGCCTAATGGGCCGTACAAGCCCAACGCTTTGGCCCAAGGCCCAATACTTGGCCAAATGCCTAATACCTGGCCCAAGGCCCAACAACTTATCCCAAGGCCCAATACCTGGCCCAAGGCACAACAACTTGGCCCAAGGCCCAACACCTGGCCCAAGGCCCAATACATGGCCCAAGGCCCAATACCTAGCCCAAGGCCCAACACATGGCCCAAGGCCCAACAACTTGGCCCTAAGGCCGAAAGATCCCAACAACTTGGCCCAAGGCCAAAAGATAGTCAAATCGGGTCGAATGCGCGTGAAATAATCCTTAAAACCATTTGTTAACCGAATCAGCCCCGAATGGACCAAATTCTGTCTTAAATCTTTTCATTCATCATAATTATGTCACCCGAGTTGATAGGGTTGACGGTTCCTTTTTGCAACACTTACTTTAACATTTAAACGAAAATTCACGCACCGCCGACTCGATTGACGAAGCACTAACCCCGACAGCCCCGAGCACCAAAAAAAATAATTTTTCCACAGCCCTTAAACCCTCCTAGGGCTGCACAAACTGAATCGGTCGGTCACCCGATCAACTAACGCATCAATCTCAACAATTTGCAATTCTACACCCAATAAACCCTAGTTTTCGAACTAAAATCGATTGACCAACCTAAACACCTCCAATGACCATGAAATTTTAATATGATGAACATGTCATACCTAGTGGGATTTTGATGCGAAAACCTCACTCAAAACAGCCCCGGAAACGCTCAATTGGGTAGCCACCCGGTTAGCCTACAACAAGACGTTTTTCGATCAATACGCGCAATATGAGGGTCAATTAACGTGAAAAAGACTTGGGGAATCGTAGTACATACCTTGAATTGAAGTTCTAAGGCTTAGAATTGGATTCACAAGAAAAAAAAACGTGGGTCTTGGTCTTGAAGAAGCTGCCGATCGCACAGCTAATGTGGCTAGGGTTTTTATTAATTTTATTTTTTTATGTTATAACTTAAGATATTACACTCTAGTCCTTCTAGATTCAAGTGTAAGGCAAAATGGAAGGAATGTTTAGGTTCTTTAATGTACCGGGATGACGTGAAGGCTTCCGAGAAACGCCGGTTAAGTCCCGAGAGTTATACATACTCTACAAGCTTTAGTTCTTCAAACCGGAGTTAACGGGTGTTACAATTGTAGGGTCTGTAACGCGATGATAATACATTGTGTTTGATCAATTCTTCTTTCCATAATGTTCTAATTTGAGTCTAGTTTCCAGAAAGGTATATTATGTAATTTTTGAACAAGATTTGAATGGTTTTTATGAATTTATAAGATCAAGTGTCAAAGCTGATGCGGGATGATGGATTCTGGTCTGTCTTCCCGACATCATAACTTTTATTCAACAAATCCAAATTAGTTGGTTCCAATTCTGGAACTTAATATTTTGAGTTAAGAATAAAACCCAATTGGAATCATTTAATTTAGTTTGGTAATGAATTTTATAAAAATAAAACAATTTTGTTGCGCACTGAAATAGCTGCACGTACCTTTCTGTGTTGGAGGAATTTTTATGATCTTTGTGTCCACTAGAAAAATATAATAAAAATATTTTTAAAAACCTAAGAAATTTATCAAAGTCTGGTAAAAATTTATTAATTTAATTCTATGGTTTTCCTATATAATAAAATGCATCTTTGCATGCTAAAATTTGCATATTATATTCGTTATTGATCGATAAGTTCGTTTTAGGCTTAACCGGTGGCTGCCCTTTCTCGCATCTTTCGGGGCTTTTATAATTGAAGTTCGTGCTCCGTCCTCTTCTTAGGTATGTCTACTGTAATATACTTTAGTATCATGAGTTTTGGCATTCGTTAGATTGGTCAACTGTTGATGAAGTGAAAACTAGGTTTCGGTTGTCTAGTTTGTCAATTATTGCGTCTAGCGCATTGTTTGAGGGAATTAACAACCAATTCGGATGTTGTAGCCTTGGTATGATTTGTTGGCTGTGAAAAACTATATTTTTATGTTATTGGGGCTGAATTGGTTGTCGGTTACACAAACGGGTCGGTACGGCGCAAATTCGCGTTTTTTGGTAGTTTGTGCATCGTGCTTGCGAATTACCGACCCATCCAACTCGTGTAGTGTTGTGTGGACTTGTTGGCTGTGATTTTACTAAATTTGGTCCACACGGGGCTGAGCCGGTATCTAAGTGCAAAAACCACCAGTTAACGCGGGTATTCGATAAAGTCACCAACTTTCGGAGGTAAATTAAGAACCCTTTGTCCCCGGGATTAACTAAGGGTGGTTTTGGTAAATACATGGCCTCGGGGGCTGATGTAATTGAATTTGGTTATGTCAAGGCTTTAGTTCAATCAAATCATGTTAGAACGTCTCGTAGGATAAACGAGTCGGTCGTTTAGTTAGTAAGCTTTGTGTGCAATCCGACAGGCTTGTAAACTGTGGACTGGCTTTGAATTTCTCAAACTCTTTGGTGTTTGTGTGGCTTGTTTCAGGTGAGTTCATGATGCCCCTTTTTACCCTTTTTACGTTTTGGGTTAACATACACACCTTATTATGATTTTAACCGATTTTATTCCTTTAAACTATTGGGTTGGTATTGTATGATCTTGTTTGTTGTTGTGCCTTTAAGAAGACATGTGTAAATTATATTTTATGCATTAGGATATTTTAGAATTGTTATATGGTCATATATCCTTTAAGGTTATGCATGTTACTTGGCTCTAAGCCTCGATGTTGCTATTAGGCTTAGTAGTGAATGCCTAGATTATCCATTATTTATGGATTGTTTGTGGTGATATTGTTGGTTGGATGTTTGAATTAGATGTTTGTATGTGTGTATGTGAATGCCTAGATTATCCATTATTTATGGACTGTATGTGGTGATATTGTTTGTTGATCATATTAACGCGCTTATTGGTCATTAAGATTGAGTTTTGGTGATACTAGTTTGCTGACAGATTCATATACGTTTATTGTAGGGTCTGTAACTCAATGATAATCTATTGTTTTTGATCGATTCTTCTTTCCATGATGTGTTACTTTGAGTCTAGTTTCTAGAAAGGTATATTATGTAATTTTTGGACAACATTTGTATGGTTTTTATGAATTTATAAGATCGAGTGTCAAAGTGGATGCGGGATGATGGATTCAGTTCTGTCTTCCCGACATCATAACTCTTTTTCAACAATTCCAAATTAGTTGGTTCCACTTCTGGAACTTAATATTTTGAGTTAAGAATCAAACCCTATTGGAATCATTTAATATGGTTTGGTAATGAATTTTATAAAAATAAAACCATTTTGTTGCGCATTGAAATAGTTGCACGTACCTTTCTGTGTTGGAGGAATTTTTATGATTTTTGTGTTCTCTAGAAAAATATAATAAAAATATTTTTAAAAACCAAAGACATTTATCAAATTCTGGTAAAAATTTAATAATTTAATTCAATGGTTTTCCTATGTAATAAAATGCATCTTTGCATGCTAAAATCTGCATGTTATATTCGTTATTGATCGATAAGTTCGTTTTAGGCTTAACCGGTGGCTGCCCTTTCTGCATGTTAAAATCTGCATGTTATATTCTTTATGATTTTATTCCATTAAACTATTGGGTTGGTATTGTATGTTCATGTTTGTGGTTGTGCCTTTAAGAAGAAATGTGTAAATAATATTTTATGAGTTATGATAATTTAGAGCCGTTATAGGATCATATATCGCTTAAGGTTATGCATATTACTTGGGCTCTAAGCCTCGAGGTTGCTATTAGGCTTAGTAATGAATGCCTAGATTATACATTATTTAAGGATTGTATGTGGTGATATTGTTGGTTGGATGTTTGAATTAGATGTTAGTATGTGTGTATATGAATGTGTATGTGATGGTAAACTATGACCGGGTCAAATATATTACTCGGGGAGGACCCGGGGTGAGGAGGCCCGTTTTGCATGTTTATGACCCGGCGGGTCAAATATATTACTTGGGGAAGACCCGGGGTGAGGAGGCCCGCCGTTCTATAAACCGTGGTCGGGTCAAATATATTACTTGGGAAAGACCCGGGGTGAGGAGGCCCGTATCACGTATTTGGTATGTTAAACCGCGACCGAGTCAAATATATTACTTGGGGATGACCCGTGGTGAGGAGGCTCGTGTTGCATGATTTTGTTTTATTAAACTGTGATCGAGTCAAATATATTACTTGGGGATGACCCGGGGTGAGGAGGCTCGTGTTGAATGATTTTAACGGTTTTGTTAAACCGCGGCTGGGTCAAATATGTTACTCGGGGAAGACCCGGGGGGAGGAGGCCCGTGCTGCGTGAAAAGATGTTTAATGTTTTAATTACTTATGATTTGGTTAAAAAAAGCGATTTATGATTTTATGGACTCCGGATTTTCCCCTACTTTCCATACTCATGGAATTTAAATTTTTAATGAATGTCGTTTACGAAAACGTTAACTCACTCAGCTCAAACTGACTTTGTGTGTATGTTAGATTGACTTTCAGGTTAAGAAGTGGATGCTACCGCTTGGACGTGCTGGATGCTACTCGGGAGGTTGAAGGAATTTCTGGTCGAGGATTTCAAATAAAACAGATACTTTATTTATATTTGAATTTTGGACACTTGTACCCGTGTTTGGGATTTTCTTTAAATAATTACACTGTTTCCGCTGTTATTTACTCTGAACTTGTTTTAAATAAAAACGAATCGTTTGGTTTTAAATTTTTGTGAAATTATGGATGTGATTACCAACTGTAGGATTCCCGGGATTCGGGGTCTTACAAGTTGGTATCAGAGCCATGGTTCGAGGGATCTGAGCATTCTCGAATGCTTGGACTCTAACTGTAAAAGAAAGGACTAGAAATGCCAAACGTGAGTAGCTGCACGCCTAGAGGTAATTTTATTGTTTAGTTATTCTTATATGTTTTAAGATTTCCTTATGTGAATAATTGCTTAAGTGTTAGATGGAATGCTAATATGGTTAGAGACAAGGGGTGCTTAGGATGGGCGGGTAAAATACACAATTAATAACACTTGATCAACGTTATTAGCAGTTTACCGTTACCTACCATGTTTTAAACGCTACCTGTGCTTGACTGTGTTAGAGTTCTGTCTTTGTAGGGATAGGATATGGATAATGCTCGTGTCGTTAGCGTTAAATTTTCCTCTCTTTCCTTGAATTCTCCCGTTTACTTCTCATCCTCTCGAATGCTTTACGCTTAATTGTTTAGCAGAGGCGTAGCATGCTATCGCTTTATGTCTGCTTTTACTTGTCGCGCTGCAGGCGTCGGTCCTGTTTGACTTAGGTGCCAGTAGGAGTTTTGCCTCTATCGTCCTCTTGTGTGATTAGATGATTAGGTTTCGGTCCCTATCCACTTCTGTTCCCATTACAACGGGATTCGGGGACGAATCCCATTGTAAGGAGGGTGACCTTGCCCGTTAAATTTTGTAATTTTCGTTAAAGAATAATCAAGCCTTGTAGATTTTGTATTTTTAACCGAGACCGAGTTGGCATCCTTAAGGGACCTCCTAACTATGCCCGAAATCGGTGTTATCTAACCTTTGGCGCAAGACATCACGTTTTACAAGTTAAAAGGGCCTAAGTGTAACATTATTATAACAAAACCCTAACTAGTTTCTTCCTCCCTTAGCTAGCCGATCGCAACCTTGCAGCCATCACCACCTCGATTTTCATGCAGCTCCGGCCATGTCCAGCCATCCAGAATCTAATCCAAGGTCGGTTTTATGATTCCCCATGTCTTTTACACCTTTGTTGATCATATTAACGCGCTTATTGGTCGTTAAGGTTAAGTTTTGATGGTAACAGTTTGCTGACAAATTCGTATACGTTTACTGTAGGGTCTATAACGTGATGATAATCCATTGTTTTTGATCGATTCTTCTTTCCATGATGTTCTACTTTGAGTCTAGTTTCCAGAAAGGTATATTATGTAATTTTTGGACAATATTTGAATGGTTTTTAAGAATTTATAAGATCAGGTGTCAAAACTGATGCGGGATGATGGATTCCAGTCTGTCTTCCCGACATCATAACTCTTATTCAACAAATCCAAATTAGTTGGTTCCACTTCTGGAACTTAATATTTTGAGTTAAGAATGAAACCCAATTGGAATCATTTAATTTAGTTTGGTAATGAATTTTATAAAAATAAAACAATTTTGTTGCGCACTGAAATAGCTGCACGTACCATTCTGTGTTGGAGGAATTTTTATGATCTTTGTGTCCACTAGAAAAATATAATAAAAATATTTTTAAAAACCTAAGACACTTATCAAAGTCTGGTAAAAATTTAATAATTTAATTCCATGGTTTTCCTATATAATAAAATGCATCTTTGCATGCTAAAATCTGCATGTTATATTCGTTATTGATCGATAAGTTCGTTTTATGCTTAACCGGTGGCTGCCCTTTTTCGCAATTTTCGGGGCTGTTATAATTGAATTTTGTGCTCCGTACTCTTCTTAGGTATGTCTAGTGTAATATACTTTAGTATCATGAGTTTTGGCATTCGTTAGATTGGTCAACTGTTGATAAAGTGAAAATTAGGTTTCGGTTGTCTAGTTTGTCAATTGTTGCGTCTAGCGCGTTGTTTGAGGGAATTAACAACCAATTCGGATGTTTTATCCTCGGTATGATTTGTTGGCTGTGAAAAACTATATTTTTATGTTATTGGGCTGAATTGGTTGTCGGTTACTCAAACGGGTCGGTACGGCGCAAATTCGCGTTTATTGCTAGTTTGTGCATCGTTCTTGCGAATTACCGACCCATCCAACTCGTGTAGAGTCGTGTGGACTTTTTGGCTGTGATTTTACTAAATTTGGTCCACACGGGGTTGAGTCGATATTTAAGTGCATAAACCACCCGTTAACGCGCGTATTCGATAAAGTCACCAACTTTCGAAGGTAAATTGGGAACCCTTTGTCCTCGGGATTAACTAAGAGTGGTTTTGGTAAACACATGGCCTTGGGGGCTGATGTAATTGAATTTGGTAATGTCAAGACTTTAGGTCAATCAAATCATATTAGAACGTCTCGTAGGATAAATGAGTCGGTACGTTTAGTTAGTAATCTTTGTGTGCAATCCGACAGGCTTGTAAACTGTGGATTGGCTTTGAAGTTCTCAAACTTTTTGATGTTTGTGTGGCTCGTTTCAGGTGAGTTCATGATGCCCCTTTTTAACCTTTTTACGTTTTGGGCTAGCATACACACCTTATTATGATTTTAACCGATTTTATTCCTTTAAACTATTGGGTTGGTATTGTATGATCTTGTTTGTGGTTGTGCTCTTAAGAAGACATGTGTGAATTATATTTTATGCATTAGGATATTTTAGACTCGTTATAGGGTCATATATCCCTTTAGGTTATGCATATTACTTGGGCTCTAAGCCACGAGGTTGCTATTAGGCTTAGTATTGAATGCCTAGAATTATCCATTATTTATGGATTGTATGTGGTGATATTGTTGGTTGGATGTTTGAATTAGATATTTGTATGTGTGTATGTGAGTGTGTATGTGATGGTAAACTATGACCGGGTCAAATATATTACTCGGGGAGGACCCGGGGTGAGGAGGCCCGTGTTGCATGTTTATGACCCGGCGGGTCAAATATATTACTTGGGGAAGACCCGGGGTGAGGAGGCCCGCCGTTCTGTAAACCGTGGTCGGGTCAAATATATTACTTGGGAAGACCCGGGGTGAGGAGGCCCTTATCACGTGTTTGGTATTTTAAACCGCGACCGAGTCAAATGTATAACTTGGGGATGACCCGGAATGAGGAGGCTCATGTTGCGTGATTTTGTTTTATTAAACTATGACTGAGTCAAATATATTACTTGGGGATGACCCGGGGTGAGGAGGCTCGTGTTGCATGATTTTAACTGTTAAACCGCGGCTGGGTCAAATATGTTACTCGGGGAAGACCCGGGGTGAGGAGGCCCGTGCTGCGTGAAAAGATGTTTAATGTTTTATTTACTTATGATTTGGTTAAAAAAAGCGATTTATGATTTTATGGACAGTTGATTTTCCCCTACATTCCATACTCATGGAATTTAAATTTTTAATGAATGTCGTTTACGAAAACTTGAACTTACTCAGCTCAAACTGACTTTGTGTGTATGTTCGATTGACTTTCAGGTTAAGAAGTGGATGCTACCGCTTGGACGTGCTGGATGCTACTCGGGAGGTTGAAGGAATTTCTGGTCGAGGGTTTCAAATAAAACAGATACTTTATTTATATTTGAATTTTGGACACTTGTACCCGTGTTTGGGATTTTCTTTAAATAATTAAACTTTTTCCGCTGTTATTTACTCTGAACTTGTTTTAAATAAAAACGAATCGTTTGGTTTTAAATTTTTGTGAAATTATGGATGTGATTACCAACTGTAGGATTCCCGGGATTCGGGGTCTTACAAGTTGGTATCAGAGCCATGGTTCGAGGGATCTGAGCATTCTCGAATGCTTGGACTCTAACTGTAAAAGAAAGGACTAGAAATGCCAAACGTGAGTAGCTGCACGCCTAGAGGTAATTTTATTGTTTAGTTATTCTTATATGTTTTAAGATTTCCTTATGTGAATAATTGCTTAAGTGTTAGATGGAATGCTAATATGGTTAGAGACAAGGGGTGCTTAGGATGGGCGGGTAAAATACACAATTAATAACACTTGATCAACGTTATTAGCAGTTTACCGTTACCTACCATGTTTTAAACGCTACCTGTGCTTGACTGTGTTAGAGTTCTGTCTTTGTAGGGATAGGATATGGATAATGCTCGTGTCGTTAGCGTTAAATTTTCCTCTCTTTCATTGAATTCTCCCGTTTACTTCTCATCCTCTCGAATGCTTTACGCTTAATTGTTTAGCAGAGGCGTAGCATGCTATCGCTTTATGTCTGCTTTTACTTGTCGCGCTGCAGGCGTCGGTCCTGTTTGACTTAGGTGCCAGTAGGAGTTTTGCCTCTATCGTCCTCTTGTGTGATTAGATGATTAGGTTTCGGTCCCTATCCACTTCTGTTCCCATTACAATGGGATTCGTCCCCGAATCCCATTGTAAGGAGGGTGACCTTGCCCGTTAAATTTTGTACTTTTCGTTAAAGAATAATCAAGCCTTGTAGATTTTGTATTTTTAACCGAGACCGAGTTGGCATCCTTAAGGGACCTCCTAACTATGCCCGAAATCGGTGTTATCTAACCTTTGGCGCAAGACATCACGTTTTACAAGTTAAAAGGGCCTAAGTGTAACATTATTATAACAAAACCCTAACTAGTTTCTTCCTCCCTTAGCTAGCCGATCGCAACCTTGCAGCCATCACCACCTCGATTTTCATGCAGCTCCGGCCATGTCCAGCCATCCAGAATCTAATCCAAGGTCGGTTTTATGATTCCCCATGTCTTTTACACCTTTGTTGATCATATTAACGCGCTTATTGGTCGTTAAGGTTAAGTTTTGATGGTAACAGTTTGCTGACAAATTCGTATACGTTTATTGTAGGGTCAGTAACGTGATGATAATCCATTGTTTTTGATCGATTCTTCTTTCCATGATGTTCTACTTTGAGTCTAGTTTCCAGAAAGGTATATTATGTAATTTTTGGACTATATTTGAATGGTTTTTAAGAATTTATAAGATCAGGTGTCAAAACTGATGCGGGATGATGGATTCCGGTCTGTCTTCCCGACATCATAACTCTTATTCAAAAATCCAAATTAGTTGGTTCTACTTCTGGAACTTAATATTTTGAGTTAAGAATGAAACCCAATTGGAATCATTTAATTTAGTTTGGTAATGAATTTTATAAAAATAAAACCATTTTGTTGCGCACTGAAATAGCTGCGCGTACCTTTCTGTGTTGGAGGAATTTTTATGATCTTTGTGTCCACTAGAAAAATATAATAAAAATATGTTTAAAAACCTAAGACACTTATCAAAGTCTGGTAAAAATTTAATAATTTAATTCCATGGTTTTCCTATATAATAAAATGCATCTTTGCATGCTAAAATCTGCATGTTATATTCGTTATTGATCGATAAGTTCGTTTTAGGCTTAACCGGTGGCTGCCCTTTTTCGCATCTTTCGGGGCTGTTATAATTAAAGTTCGTGCTCCGTACTCTTCTTAGGCATGTCTAGCGTAATATACTTTAGTATCATGAGTTTTGGCATTCGTTTGATTGGTCAACTGTTGATAAAGTGAAAATTAGGTTTCGGTTGTCTAGTTTGTCAATTGTTGCGTCTAGCGCGTTGTTTGAGGGAATTTACAACCAATTCGGATGTTTTATCCTCGGTATGATTTGTTGGCTGTGAAAAACTATATTTTTATGTTATTGGGCTGAATTGGTTGTCGGTTACTCAAACGGGTCGGTACGGCGCAAATTCGCGTTTATTGCTAGTTTGTGCATCGTTCTTGCGAATTACCGACCCATCCAACTCGTGTAGAGTCGTGTGGACTTTTTGGCTGTGATTTTACTAAATTTGGTCCACACGGGGTTGAGTCGATATTTAAGTGCATAAACCACCCGTTAACGCGCGTATTCGATAAAGTCACCAACTTTCGGAGGTAAATTGGGAACCCTTTGTCCTCGGGATTAACTAAGAGTGGTTTTGGTAAACACATGGCCTTGGGGGCTGATGTAATTGAATTTGGTAATGTCAAGACTTTAGGTCAATCAAATCATATTAGAACGTCTGTTAGGATAAATGAGTCGGTACGTTTAGTTAGTAATCTTTGTGTGCAATCCGACAGGCTTGTAAACTGTGGATTGGCTTTGAAGTTCTCAAACTTTTTGATGTTTGTGTAGCTCGTTTCAGGTGAGTTCATGATGCCCCTTTTTAACCTTTTTACGTTTTGGGCTAGCATACACACCTTATTATGATTTTAACCGATTTTATTCCTTTAAACTATTGGGTTGGTATTGTATGATCTTGTTTGTGGTTGTGCCTTTAAGAAGACATGTGTGAATTATATTTTATGCATTAGGATATTTTAGACTCGTTATAGGGTCATATATCCCTTTAGGTTATGCATATTACTTGGGCTCTAAGCCACGAGGTTGCTATTAGGCTTAGTATTGAATGCCTAGAATTATCCATTATTTATGGATTGTATGTGGTGATATTGTTGGTTGGATGTTTGAATTAGATATTTGTATGTGTGTATGTGAGTGTGTATGTGATGGTAAACTATGACCGGGTCAAATATATTACTCGGGGAGGACCCGGGGTGAGGAGGCCCGTGTTGCATGTTTATGACCCGGCGGGTCAAATATATTACTTGGGGAAGACCCGGGGTAAGGAGGCCCGCCGTTCTGTAAACCGTGGTCGGGTCAAATATATTACTTGGGGAAGACCCGGGGTGAGGAGGCCCTTATCACGTGTTTGGTATTTTAAACCGCGACCGAGTCAAATAAATAACTTGGGGATGGCCCGGAATGAGGAGGCTCGTGTTGCGTGATTTTGTTTTATTAAACTATGACTGAGTCAAATATATTACTTGGGGATGACCCGGGGTGAGGAGGCTCGTGTTGCATGATTTTAACTGTTAAACCGCGGCTGGGTCAAATATGTTACTCGGGGAAGACCCGGGGTGAGGAGGCCCGTGCTGCGTGAAAAGATGTTTAATGTTTTATTTACTTATGATTTGGTTAAAAAAAGCGATTTATGATTTTATGGATAGTTGATTTTCCCCTACATTCCATACTCATGGAATTTAAATTTTTAATGAATGTCGTTTACGAAAACTTGAACTTACTCAGCTCAAACTGACTTTGTGTGTATGTTAGATTGACTTTCAGGTTAAGAAGTGGATGCTACCGCTTGGACGTGCTGGATGCTACTCGGGAGGTTGAAGGAATTTCTGGTCGAGGATTTCAAATAAAACAGATACTTTATTTATATTTGAATTTTGGACACTTGTACCCGTGTTTGGGATTTTCTTTAAATAATTACACTTTTTCCGCTGTTATTTACTCTGAACTTGTTTTAAATAAAAACGAATCGTTTGGTTTTAAATTTTTGTGAAATTATGGATGTGATTACCAACTGTAGGATTCCCGGGATTCTGGGTCTTACAAGTTGGTATCAGAGCCATGGTTCGAGGGATCTGAGCATTCTCGAATGCTTGGACTCTAACTGTAAAAGAAAGGACTAGAAATGCCAAACGTGAGTAGCTGCAAGCCTAGAGGTAATTTTATTGTTTAGTTATTCTTATATGTTTTAAGATTTCCTTATGTGAATAATTGCTTAAGTGTTAGATGGAATGCTAATATGGTTAGAGACAAGGGGTGCTTAGGATGGGCGGGTAAAATACACAATTAATAACACTTGATCAACGTTATTAGCAGTTTACCGTTACCTACCATGTTTTAAACGCTACCTGTGCTTGACTGTGTTAGAGTTCTGTCTTTGTAGGGATAGGATATGGATAATGCTTGTGTCGTTAGCGTTAAATTTTCCTCTCTTTCCTTGAATTCTCCCGTTTACTTCTCATCCTCTCGAATGCTTTACGCTTAATTGTTTAGCAGAGGCGTAGCATGCTATCGCTTTATGTCTGCTTTTACTTGTCGCGCTGCAGGCGTCGGTCCTGTTTGACTTAGGTGCCAGTAGGAGTTTTGCCTCTATCGTCCTCTTGTGTGATTAGATGATTAGGTTTCGGTCCCTATCCACTTCTGTTCCCATTACAACGGGATTCGGGGACGAATCCCATTGTAAGGAGGGTGACCTTGCCCGTTAAATTTTGTAATTTTCGTTAAAGAATGATCAAGCCTTGTAGATTTTGTATTTTTAACCGAGACCGAGTTGGCATCCTCAATGGACCTCCTACCTATGCCCGAAAGCCGTGTTATCTAACCTTAGGCGCAAGACATCATGTTTTACAAGTTAAAAGGGCCTAAGCGTAACATTATTATAACAAAACCCTAACTAGTTTCTTCCCCCCTTAGCTAGCCGATCGTAACTTTGCAGCCATCACCACCTCGATTTTCGTGTAGCTCCGGCCATGTCCAGCTATCCCGAGTCTAATCCATGGTCGGTTTTATGATTCCCCATGTCTTTTACAGCTTAATTGATCATATTAATGCGCTTATTGGTCGTTAAGGTTGAGTTTTGATGATAACAGTTTGCTGACAGATTCGAATACGTTTATGGTAGGGTCTGTAACGCGATGATAATCCATTGTTTTTGATCGATTCTTCTATCCATGATGTTCTAATTTGAGTCTAGTTTCCAGAAAGGTATATTATGTAATTTTTGGGCAAGATTTGAATGGTTTTTATGAATTTATAAGATCAGGTGTCAAAGGTGATGCGGGAAGATGGATTCTGGTCTGTCTTCCCGACATCATAACTCTTTTTCAACAAGTCCAAATTAGTTGGTTCAACTTATGGAACTTAATATTTTGAGCTAAGAATCAAAAACTATTGGAATCATTTAATTTGGTTTGGTAATGAATTTTATAAAAATAAAACCTTTTTGTTGCGCACTGAAATAGCTGCACGTACCTTTCTGTGTTGGAGGAATTTTTATGATTTTTTTGTACACTAGAAAAATATAATAAAAATATTTTTAAAAACTTAAAACATTTATCAAAGTCTGGTAAAAATTTAATAATTTAATCCCATGGTTTTCTTTGTAATAAAATGTATCTTTGCATACTAAAATCTGCATGTTATATTTATTATTGACCGATAAGATCGTTTTAGGCTTAACCGGTGGCTGCCCTTTCTCGCATCTTTCGGGGCTGTTATAATTGAAGTTCGTGCTCCGTCCTCTTCTTTGGTATGTCTAGTGTATTATACTTTAGTATCATGAGTTTTGGCATTCGTTAGATTGGTCAACTGTTGATGAAGTGAAAACTAGGTTTCGGTTGTCTAGTTTGTCAATTGTTGCGTCTAGCGCGTTGTTTGAGGGAATTAACAACCAATTCGGATGTTGTATCCTCATTATGATTTGTTGGCTGTGAACAACTATATTTTATGTTATTGGGCTGAATTGGTTGTCGGTTACTCAAACGGGTCGGTACGGCGCAAATTCGCGTTTATTGGTAGTTTGTGCATCGTGCTTGCGAATTACCGACCCATCCAACTCGTGTAGAGTCGTATGGACTTGTTGGCTGTGATTTTACTAAATTTGGTCCACATGGGGCTGATGTAATTGAATGTGGTAATGTCAAGAACTTTCGGAGGTAAATTGGTAACCCTTTGTCCCCTGGATTAACTAAGAGTGGTTTTGGTAAACACATGGCCTCGGGGGCTGATGTAATTGAAGTGGTAATGTCAAGACTTTAGGTCAATCAAATCATGTTAGAACGTCTCGTAGGATAAACGAGTCGGTACGTTAAGTTAGTAATCTTTGTGTGCAATCCGACAGGCTTGCAAACTGTGGATTGGCTTTGAAGTTCTCAAACTCTTTGGTGTTTGTGTGGCTCGTTTCAGGTGAGTTCATGATGCCCCTTTTTAAGCTTTTTACGTTTTGGGCTAGCATACACACCTTATTATGATTTTAACCGATTTTATTCCATTAAACTATTGGGTTGGTATTGTATGATCTTGTTTGTGGTTGTGCCTTTAAGAAGACATGTGTAAATTATATTTTATGCATTAGGATATTTTAGACTCGTTATAGGGTCATATATCCCTTTAGGTTATGCATCTTACTTGGGCTCTAAGCCACGAGGTTGCTATTAGGCTTAGTATTGAATGCCTAGCATTATCCATTATTTATGGATTGTATGTGGTGATATTGTTGGTTGGATGTTTGAATTAGATGTTTGTATGTATGTATGTGAATGTGTATGTGATGGTAAACTATGACCGGGTTAAATATATTACTCGGGGAGGACCCGGGGTGAGGAGGCCTGTGTTGCATGTTTATGACCCGGTGGGTCAAATATATTAATTGGGGAAGACCCGGTGTAACGACTCCGGCAAATTCAGGTATACCCTAGCCGGAATATACTATTTACGTGTTATTTAATACTGAATATATGAATTATAATGTGTTTATACGAGTATATAAGATTCACAGTACGAATTACACTCGAATGTACAGCTAGTCGTATTGAAATTTTGATTAATCGATGAACGGTTATTGAAACCCGAACGAATCGGGGATTACATTATAGATGAAATATATAATGTTTAGTGATGTTTACGAAGTATTAAAGCTTCGGGATAAGTGAATTAAAGCACCGAAAAGAGTTTTCGATTTTATGGTACGTCGGTACGTTAAACGAAACCTTTAATATCAAACCAAGCAAGAGACGATCGATCAAGCCGAAAAAGATGCACAATTACCGACAATATGATATGTTAAGTCAATAAATGTCATGGTTTAAGTTTTTAAAGTTTTTAAATCGGTTTTATATAAATTTTATTTTTAAGCCGAAAAATGACCGTTTTGACCTCGTTTTGAGCGGAATTAAACGTTTAACCGAAAAACGAACTGAACCAGATTATCCACAACATTATCCGGATTACACAATCCGAATGTGTGGCCAAGGTTTGAGATGTGGGCCCCACCCCACACCGTACATGGACCGATCGGTCCATTGGTACACACACACACACTTCATTTTCTTTTTTTAACATTCCAACTCTCCAAATCCTCTCAACCCTTTACACATTCAACCAAAACCTTTGATTTTTAAGAAGATCCACAAGGTATAAACAATTTATTATGGTTTGATCTTGCTTTTTAATTCCAAAATCATGAGAAAATGAGGTTTCAGGTGAAAAATGGGTGAAAACCCGAGATGAAACCGATTCTTGCATGATCAAGTGATGTATACAAGTTATACAAGGGATCTTGGTCCAAGAAAGGAGTTAAAAGAGTCAAAAACGAATTTTTACGGTTAAAATCTTTGTTTTGATGTCTTAACCGAAACCATGAAAGAAATGGCTTGATTGTGGGTATAAATTTCTTGGTGTGGTGTTGTTGTGCTTGTAGGTGTTGTAGCTAGTTGCTAGCAAAGGCTAGAAAGCAAGATCTTTGCGATCTAAAGCTAGAAACACAAGGTAGTTCGGTTTTTCGTATGATTTGTAAGATTTGGACAGATTGTGGTAGACTTAGAGTTGAGTCATGAAATTTCGCAGAGATGATCTACACATGAAAATATGAGATCTGTGAAATTTTGGTAATTTTTGGATAAAGGAGAATATTTGGTGAATTTAATGCTCGGTTTTGGCTAAAAATGGTGAAAAATAGCTAAACATCATGAAAAATTCTGGAAAACTTCAGATACGCTTTTTATAACATATAAAAGTCACACAAAAAATTTCAGGTCCATTGGGGAAGTTTAAGTAGGCTTTTCGGTAAAACGAGTTCTAGGGTTTTCAAGCTCGGTTTTGGTGAAAATGGCATGAAAAATGAGATTTTGGTTCTGGAAAAATTACAGGGGACTATGTGGATGGCAGGGGTCATCCCAGAAAAATTTGGGATTTTTCTAAGGTCATTTGGTATTTTCGACATATTTGGTGTTTAAATGACGTTTAAAAATAGATAAATAAATGTTAAATATAGAAATTAAATCTGGAAATATTTTTATTAAATTCCTTACTGTCAAAAACTGAATTGTGCAAAATTTCAAGATCCGAGACTAAACGGATATTTATTTGTGCTAAATGGAACTTAAAAACAAAATTTTAAAGCTTAAAACGCGTAAACCGGCAAAGTTCGCCTAAGCGAGCTGACTGGTGTATAAAAACCTTAAAAATGGACTATTTTCATGAAACTAAGTTAATCAAGTAAAAATAAATCATCCGAAAATAATTCGGATGATTTGGGTAATTTTACCCGATTTAGCAGTTTTCGGTGTATTAAAGACGGAAACGGGCCCCGCGGCCAAACGGGGTGTCTAAACCGAGCTCTAAATTCACCACTTTAATTAAAATATCAATAACAACTATTTTCGGGTCGTATGTGGCCAAACTCATTTTTGAAAACATAAAGACGAATAACCGTGCTAGGCACGCAAAACGAGAAAACAAACTAATGGTAGTTTTGACTAAAGAACTCTAAGTGATATCACAATCTAAGTCCTGAGAAGTGTTTCGGGGTTAACATTGTCCCCGGATCGTGTACGGTACTGGGTTAACAGTGTCCCCGGACGTACCGGTTAACACGAATTTAAGTTATATTAATAGAAATTGTGTAGTAACGACTTAGGGATCGTATTACAGATCCGGACAGGTAGCCGTGCACAGTATTACATCTTTGCTCACAAAAAGGTGAGTTTTCACGAGCCCCTTTTTACTGAACTGTTTTAAATATTTTCCCGGGGCGGAAAGCATGTTTTTATCAAAGTGTTTAAGTACATGCTGATCGCATGGAAATGAATGTGTTTATATAATGTTTATTGTACGGGAATCGTACGGTAATGTATTAAGATGATAATTGTCTGAGTTGCTAATATTGTAAGGCCCGAAGCAGTGTTCTGGGTTAACAGTGTCCCCAGAGGTTATTTAGTATGTTTCTGGGTTAACAGTGTCCCCAGTGGTTATTATATGTAATTCTGGGTTAACAGTGTCCCCAGAGGTTATTAAATGGTGTTCTGGGTTAACAGTGTCCCCAGAGGTTATTAAACGTGTTTCTGGGTTAACAGTGTCCCCAGGGGTTATTTGATATATTTCGGGGTTAACAGAGTTTTCACTTGTTAGCTCAGCATAATTACATCGCTTATTTATGATTATCTTAATGATTTGATATGGTTTATTTAAATTAGTGAAACTCACCAACTATTCGTAGTTGACCCGTTTTCTTTACATGCTTTCTAGGTACACCTAAATGGGAATGAGTGATACGTGCTTGATGATGTGTGCTATTTTGTGGAAGATTAAGGATCTATATTTTGCATTAAATATGTTAATGTACTATCGGTAAAACTTATGTGATAACGCCTAGATGGTAACGAAACTCGGAACAATGTAATTCGTTTAAATTAATGTAGTGGTGTTTTCTTTATAAGCAATGCTGTTGATATCAGACGTGTCTGTTGCATCCCGTGTACGTTTCCGCTGCGGTTACGGGGTATTACAGAACTTGGTATCAGAGCCATTGGTTATAAAGAATTAGGATGTCTTTAAAAGATACCTAAAATATAACCAGTAGCTCAAGTGTTATAGGATCTGAATATCAACTAATAATTTATTGTGACGAGGTCTGGATGAACTTGGATGGACAAGTGAGTTATTATGGTCCGGAACATAATAACAGACTTGTCCGCACGAGGGAATTCAGGGGAAGTCACGGGGGACTTTAATAGGTAAAATTGGCAACATATGTGCAAATATATGATAATATTGTATGTGGTCAAGTTGTATAAGTAAGTGGATATTAATTTGATTATGATTCACACTATGAAAAGAACTATATGTTTGTTTAACTGGTGTGCAGGTAAGTATGTCGAGAACACCTAGTGTATCGATGGAGGAGGACCCGGAGGAAGTCAGCTCCGGGAACTCTGGGAGCCTCCGCGTATCATCCAGCTCCGAGCCTAGCAAGGCTAGTCATAGGAGCTCTAGCCAGTCCTCCCCAGCCAGGATTGCCAGATCCCCTACCCCACCCGCACCACAGGCCGTCCCTATCCCTCCCGGATTCGGACCCCGCCTCACGGCGCGGATCAGTGTCTCGCATGTCCCACCTACCTCGCCCCCACCCAGACCTGCTACCCGCAGGGGCGAGTCCTCCCGCTCCCAGCCAAAAGAGACCCCCCTAGGCAGGAAAGGGACGCGGCGGCATGGCTGCGAGTGCTCACCGAACAGGTGAATGAGCACTCCGCCGCCTTGACAGTGGGGGTACAGAGGCGGATGTACCTGGGGGACTGCATACTGGACCACCAGTATGCGATTTCGCAGCTGAAGAGGGAGTGCTCATACTCCCAGTGGATGATTGGCCGGATGGAGACGCGGATCCGGGTTATGCTGGCTGTGATGGTGGTGTCGGTGGCGGTGTTGGTGGGTTTGGTATACCACCGTGTTTAGTTGTGTTAGGATGGGAGTAGACAGGGACCGCTTTTTGATACTCTGTGTAAGCAGTTAGTGGTGATGCTAACATAGAGTGAATCTTGGGTAGTTATATACAACCACTGGCCCTTAGGGGGGTCTCTTTTGGGGTATTTCATTATAGATACTTTTGGGTATCATTCAAGCACTGACCCATTGCGGGTTATGTTGAGATGATGCCGACATAGGCCCTATGTATGAAAACTTAACTTATGTAATGATGACAGGAAAGTATGTGAACTGACATGGATGTAATATGTACTAATGTTTATTAATGAATGGAATGTTTGTTGTGTTTTATGATTGGAATTTGTATTAATTATATATGTTTTCTTGATGTTGTGTAGAATGGCACCAAAACGTTCAGCCCAATTGTCGGAAGTGGACGTCAGTCGTTTGATTGCTCAACAGTTAGAGGCGGCGATACCGGATATAGTATCGCGCATCGCCGCCAGTATTAACAATTCGGCCAATCCAACCCCTCCGAGCAATCAAACGACCACCAATAATGACGGGGAACAAAATGTTAATCCTCCACAGAATGATAACACGATTCCGAGTAATGACGCACCGCCTAGGGTGGTCGTTACAGACAGTAATGGCCCTATACCTACGGTAGAGACGAACTGTACTGAACCGATTCGTGCATCCAGAGGATGTTCGATCAAGGACTTTATGTTGTGCAAGCCCCTAGAGTTTAGCGGGTCTGAAGGACCAAATGGGTTGGTTAAGTGGATGGAGAAAATAGAATCCGTTGTGAATATCAGCAACTGCCCCGAGGATTGTGTTGTTAAGTATGCTACCTGCACATTCACGGACCATGCCTTGACATGGTGGAACACGATAGTGCAGACCCGGGGTCAGGCGGCGACAAACCGCATGACCTGGACAGAGCTCAAGACTCTTGTACTGGAACATTTCTGCCCGAAAAACAAATTGCAAAAATTAGAAAATGAATTGTGGAACCTGGAGATGCAGGGGGCAGACCATTTGGGTTATACGAACCGGTTTAATGAGTTGTCGTGATTGGTACCATGGTTGGTCACCCCAGAGTCGAAGAGGGTTGAGCGTTATATTTGGGGGCTAACTCCAGTTGTAAGGAGTATAGTCAATTCTGGGGGACACCAGACGTATGAGGGTGCGGTGACGCAAGCTGGTATCGTTACGTATGATTTCGTAAGGAGCGGGTCACTGAAGGTGGCGGGAGAATCCGCTGGGGGAAAGCGGGGTACACATGACCATAGGATCCAGGAAAAGCAGCAAGGTAAACGTGCTAGGCCCGCTGCCCATAACTACGCCATGACTAGTTCGGGCGGAAGGCAAGAACCGCAGACAAGGACGTTTCCCAAGTGTGGGAAATGCGGTTACCACCATGGTGGCATGTGCAAAGAGGTGGTGTGCCACCGGTGCGGCAGGATTGGGCACTACGCACCGAGTTGTAGGACAAACCTGAACAACTTGAACCGGCAACCGCAACCTATCCGTGCGCAGCCATTTAGGACCCAATCAGCCCGACAACAAAACCCACAAGGAAATCAAGTGATGACCACCAGTCGTGCTTGCTTTGAATGCGGTGGCACAGATCACTTCAAGAGAAACTGTCCGAAGCTGAACCAGGGAGGAATTGGGCGGCACATCGCGGGTCAGGCATCGTCGTCCAATCCGGCGCGAGGCTGGGCATTCGTGATGGGGGCGAACGAAGCACGCCAGGACCCCAGCGTAGTGACAGGTACATTCCTCGTCTCTGATCATTACGCTTCTGTATTATTTGATACGGGCGCCGATAGAAGTTTTGTCTCCGTTAGATTCCTGTCGATAGCAAACCTCCCAATTGGTGAAACCATAGAACCTTACACCGTAGAAGTCGCCAACGGTAAAACCATGATAGTTAATCAGATAGTTCGGAATTGCCCTTTTCTTCTGAACGAACAATCCTTTCTGATTGACTTGTTACCGGTAGAATTGGGTAGTTTTGACGTGATAGTGGGAATGGATTGGTTAGCACGTAACAAGGTAGAAATAAACTGTGAAATGAAAATCGTCAAGATCCGGGTGTCGGATGACGAAGAGGTATTAGTGCAGGGTGAGAAGTCGGGCAATATGATACCGTTTATATCCCACCTCAAGGTGTTAAAATATATACGCCAGGGATGCGTGGCGTATCTAGAGAGCTTGACGGCCACGGATCCTGAGGAAAAACGGGTGGACGATATCCCAGTGGTACGCGAATTTCCACAAGTTTTCCCAGAGGAACTTCCTGGATTACCGCCAACCAGACAGGTCGAATTCAGAATCGACTTATTACCTCAAGCTGGCCCTGTTGCTAAGGCACCTTACCGACTTGCACCATCTGAGATGCAAGAATTATCCAACCAATTGCAGGAATTGTTGGATAAAGGATTTATACGTCCCAGTTATTCCCCGTGGGGTGCACCTGTACTATTCGTGAAAAAGAAGGACGGGAGCCTTAGAATGTGCATTGATTACAGGGAATTGAATAAGTTGACAATCAAAAATAGGTATCCTCTCCCCCGAATCAATGATCTGTTCGACCAACTACAAGGTGCGAGCTACTTCTCAAAAATAGATCTTAGATCGGGATACCATCAGGTTAGAATTCAGGAGGAGGATATCCCAAAAACCGCATTCCGGATTCGCTACGGCCATTACGAATTCTTAGTTATGCCTTTTGGACTAACAAATGCGCCAGCAGTGTTCATGGATCTCATGAATCGAGTCTGTAAGCCCTACCTCGACAAATTCGTCATCGTGTTTATTGACGATATTTTGATATACTCGAAGAGTAAAGGAGAGCACGAGCAACACTTAAGATCAATTTTAGAGCTTCTGAATCAGGAGAATTTGTATGCAAAATTCTCCAAGTGTAACTTCTGGTTACAAGAAGTGCAATTCCTTGGTCACGTTATAAACCATCAAGGAATACACGTTGATCCAAGTAAGGTTGAAGCAGTTAAGAATTGGCAAGCGCCTAAATCGCCAAAGGAAATCCGCCAATTCTTAGGCTTAGCTGGATATTATCGTCGATTTATAGAGAACTTTTCCAGCATTGCCCAACCTTTAACCCTCTGACCCAAAAGGATCGAAAGTATGAATGGGGTGAAGAGCAGGAAACGGCGTTTCAAACGCTAAAACAAAGATTGTGCCAAGCGCCAATCTTAAGTCTCCCTGACGGAGACGATGGTTTTGTCGTGTATTGTGACGCATCCCGGAGAGGGTTAGGATGCGTGTTGATGCAAAATAATAAGGTTATAGCCTATGCTTCTCGACAGTTAAAAATACACGAGAAAAAATTACACTACTCATGACTTAGAACTGGGAGCAGTTATCTTCGCACTTAAAATCTGGAGACATTATCTCTACGGTACAAAGTGCACCATCTTCACCGATCATAAAAGTTTGCAACACATATTCGATCAGAAAGAACTGAATATGAGGCAACGAAGATGGGTCGAATTATTAAGCGACTATGACTGTGACATCCGTTATCACCCCGGCAAAGCTAACGTCGTAGCCGATGCCTTGAGTAGGAAGGATCGGGTTAAGCCATTGCGAGTGCGAGCGTTGAGGATGATAGTCCAGTCGAACCTTTCGGATTTGATTCGAGTCGCTCAACGCGAGGCGTTGAAAGAGGAACAAATGGAAAAAGAAGGACTTTACGGTAACGAGAAGAATTTCGAACAGCGCGTGGACGAAATTCTCTATTTCAAAAATCGGATTTGGATCCCGACCCTCCATGAACTTCGTGAACTAATCATGGACGAAGCGCATAAATCAAAATATTCCATACATCCGGGATCGGATAAGATGTACAAGGATGTGAAGGAGTTCTACTGGTGGCCGGGTATGAAAAAGGATATAGCCACATACGTCGGCAAGTGTACGACGTGTGCGAGGGTTAAGGCGGAGCACCAGAAACCTTCGGGAATGTTACAACAACCGGAAATTCCTGAATGGAAGTGGGAGCAGATCACGATGGATTTTGTGACACATCTCCCCAAGACGTCCCGAGGACATGATGCAATTTGGGTAGTCGTGGATCGAATAACCAAATCGGCACATTTTATTCCGATTAGAAATAATTATAACACTGAGAGACTTGCGCAGATTTATATAAATGAAATTGTGTCTCGTCATGGTATACCCATCTCGATCATCTCCGATCGGGATAGCCATTTCACCTCCAAACTTTGGCAAGTTGTGCAAGAAGCGCTGGGAACGCGTATTGATCTAAGCACAGCTTACCACCCTCAGACCAATGGTCAGTCTGAAAGGACCATCCAAACCCTGGAGGATTTGCTTCGTGCATGCGTACTGGATTTTAAGGGAAATTGGGATCAACATCTCCCACTCGTTGAATTTTCCTATAATAACAGTTACCATAGCAGTATAAAGGCAGCACCTTACGAAGCATTGTATGGACGGAAGTGCCGATCACCACTCTGCTGGACTGAGGTGGGCGACACACAGGTTATTAGATCAGATCTGGTCCAGGAAACGACCAGCAAAATCCTTGAAATTAAGAACAATCTGAAGGCCGCGCGGCATCGGCAGAAGAGTTATGCCGATACCCGTAGAAAGCCGTTATCATTCGAGAAAGGTGATAAAGTGTATTTGAAAGTATCACCTTGGAAAGGAGTAGTCAGATTTGGAAAGGCGGGGAAGTTAGCCCCTAGATACATTGGACCATTCGACATTACTGCAAAAATCGGTCCTGTAGCATACCGATTAGAACTGCCTGTTGAACTGAGTGCAGTTCACAACGTGTTTCACGTGTCGAACTTGAAAAGGTGTCTGTCGGATGAGACATCGGTGTTACCTTTGGAGGGTGTCCAAATAAATGATAAGCTCAACATTGTAGAGGAGCCCATAGAAATAGTAGACGGGAAAATCAAGCAGCTTAGACACAATAAGATCTCGTTAGTCAAAGTTAGATGAAACTCGCAACGAGGCCCAGAATATACATGGGAACGAAAACACGAATTTCGGAAGAAATACCCCCACCTATTTCCGCAAAAGGAAGTAGTTGACGCGTAAAATTTCGAGAACGAAATTTTTATAACGGGGGGAGAATGTAACGACTCAGGCAAATTCAGGTATACCCTAGCCGGAATATACTATTTACGTGTTATTTAATACTGAATATATGAATTATAATGTGTTTATACGAGTATATAAGATTCACAGTACGAATTATACTCGAATGTACAGCTAGTCGTATTGAAATTACGATTAATCGATGAACGGTTATTGAAACCCGAACGAATCGGGGATTACATTATAGACGAAATATATAATGTTTAGTGACGTTTACGAAGTATTAAAGCTTCGGGATAAGTGAATTAAAGCACAGAAAAGAGTTTTCGATTTAATGGTACGTCGGTACGTTAAACGAAACCTTTAATATCAAACCAAGCAAGGGACGATCGATCAAGCCGAAAAAGATGCACAATTACCGACAATATGATATGTTAAGTCAATAAATATCATGGTTTAAGTTTTTAAAGTTTTTAAATCGGTTTTATATAAATTTTATTTTTAAGCCGAAAAACGACCGTTTTGGCCTCGTTTTGAGCGGAATTAAACGTTTAACCGAAAAACGAACTGAACAGATTATCCACAACATTATCCGAATTACACAATCCGAATGTGTGGCCAAGGTTTGAGATGTGGGCCCCACCCCACACCATACATGGACCGATCGGTCCATTGGTACACACACACACACTTCATTTTCTTTTTTTAACATTCCAACTCTCCAAATCCTCTCAACCCTTTACACATTCAACCAAAACCTTTGATTTTTAAGAAGATCCACAAGGTATAAACATGTTATTATGGTTTGATCTTGCTTTTTAATTCCAAAATCATGAGAAAATGAGGTTTCAGGTGAAAAATGGGTGAAAACCCGAGATGAAACCGATTCTTGCATGATTAAGTGATGTATACAAGTTATATAAGGGATCTTGGTCCAAGAAAGGAGTTAAAAGAGTCAAAAACGAATTTTTACGGTTAAAATCTTTGTTTTGATGTCTTAACCGAAACCATGAAAGAAATGGCTTGATTGTGGGTATAACTTGCTTGGTGTGGTGTTGTTGTGCTTGTAGGTGTTGTAGCTAGTTGCTAGCAAAGGCTAGAAAGCAAGATCTTTGCGATCTAAAGCTAGAAACACAAGGTAGTTCGGTTTTTCGTATGATTTGTAAGATTTGGACAGATTGTGATAGACTTAGAGTTGAGTCATGAAATTTCACAGAGATGATCTACACATGAAAATATGAGATCTGTGAAATTTTGGTAATTTTTGGATAAAGGATGAATATTTGGTGAATTTAATGCTCGGTTTTGGCTAAAAATGGTGAAAAATAGCTAAACATCATGAAAAATTCTGGAAAAATTCAGATAAGCTTTTTATAACATATAAGAGTCACACACAAAATTTCAGGTCCATTGGAGAAGTCTAAGTAGGCTTTTCGGTAAAACGAGTTCTAGGGTTTTCTAGCTCGGTTTTGATGAAAATGGCATGAAAAATGAGATTTTGGTTCTGGAAAAATTACAGGGGACTATGTGAATGGCAGGGGTCATCCCAGAAAAATTTGGGATTTTTCTAAGGTAATTTGGTATTTTCGACATATTTGGTGTTTAAATGACGTTTAAAAATAGATAAATAAATGTTAAATATAGAAATTAAATCTGGAAATATTTTTATTAAGTTCCTTACTGTCAAAAACTGAATTGTACAAATTTTCAAGATCCGAGACTAAACGGATATTTATTTGTGCTAAATGGAACTTAAAAACAAAATTTTAAAGCTTAAAACGCGTGAACCGGTAAAGTTCGCCTAAGCGAGCTGACTGGTGTATAAAAACCTTAAAAATGGACTATTTTCATGAAACTAAGTTAATCAAGTAAAAATAAATCATCCGAAAATAATTCGGATGATTTGGGTAATTTTACCCGATTTAGCAGTTTTCGGTGTATTAAAGACGGAAACGGGCCCCGCGGCCAAACGGGGTGTCTAAACCGAGCTCTAATTTCACCACTTTAATTAAAATATCAATAAAAACTATTTTCGGGTCGTATGTGGCCAAACTCATTTTTGAAAACATAAAGACGAATAACCGTGCTAGGCACGCAAAACGAGAAAACAAACTAATAGTAGTTTTGACTAAAGAACTCTAAGTGATATCACAATCTAAGTCCTAAGAAGTGTTTTGGGGTTAACATTGTCCCCGGATCGTGTACGGTACTGGGTTAACAGTGTCCCCGGACGTATCGGTTAACACGAATTTAAATTGTATTAATAGAAATTGTGTAGTAACGACTTAGGGATCGTATTACAGATCCGGACAGGTAGCCGTGCACAGTATTACATCTTTGCTCACAAAAAGGTGAGTTTTCACGAGCCCCTTTTTACTGAACTGTTTTAAATATTTTCCCGGGGCGGAAAGCATGTTTTTATCAAAGTGTTTAAGTACATGCTGATCGCATGGAAATGAATGTGTTTATATAATGTTTATTGTACGGGAATCGTACGGTAATGTATTAAGATGATAATTGTCTGAGTTGCTAATATTGTAAGGCCCGAAGCAGTGTTCTGGGTTAACAGTGTCCCCAGAGGTTATTTAGTATGTTTCTGGGTTAACAGTGTCCCCAGAGGTTATTATATGTAATTCTGGGTTAACAGTGTCCCCAGAGGTTATTAAATGGTGTTCTGGGTTAACAGTGTCCCCAGAGGTTATTAAACGTATTTCTGGGTTAACAGTGTCCCCAGGGGTTATTTGATATATTTCGGGGTTAACAGAGTTTTCACTTGTTAGCTCAGCATAATTACGTCGCTTATTTATGATTATCTTAATGATTTGATATGGTTTATTTAAATTAGTGAAACTCACCAACTATTCGTAGTTGACCCGTTTTCTTTACATGCTTTCTAGGTACACCCAAATGGGAATGAGTGATACGTGCTTGATGATGTGTGCTATTTTGTGGAAGATTAAGGATCTATATTTTGCATTAAATATGTTAATGTACTATCGGTAAAACTTATGTGATAACGCCTAGATGGTAACGAAACTCGGAACAATGTAATTCGTTTAAATTAATGTAGTGGTGTTTTCTTTATAAGCAATGCTGTTGATATCAGACGTGTCTGTTGCATCCCGTGTACGTTTCCGCTGCGGTTACGGGGTGTTACACCCGGGGTGCGGAGGCCCGTTGTTCTATAAACCGTGGTCGGGTCAAATATATTACTTGAGGAAGACTCGGGGTGAGGAGGCTCGTATCACGTGTTTGTTATGTTAAACCGCGACCGAGTCAAATATATTACTTGGGGATGACCCGGGGTGAGGAGGTTCTTGTTGCATGATTTTGTTTTATTAAACTGTGACCGAGTCAAATATATTATTTGGGGATGACCCGGGGTGAGAAGGCTCGTGTTGCATGATTTTAACGGTTTTGTTAAACCGCGACTGGGTCAAATACGTTACTCGGGGAAGACCCGGGGTGAGGAGGCCCGTGCTGCGTGAAAAGATGTTTAATGTTTTATTTACTTATGATTTGGTTAAAAAAAGCTATTTATGATTTTATGGACTGCTGATTTTCCCCTACATTCCATACTCATGGAATTTAAATTTTAATGAATGTCGTTTACGAAAACTTGAACTCACTCAGCTTAAGCTGACTTTGTGTGTATGTTAGATTGACTTTCAGGTTAAGAAGTGGATACTCCCGCTTGGACATGCTGGATGCTACTCGGGAGGTTGAAGGCATTTCTGGTCGAGGATTTCAAATAAAACATATATTTTATTTATATTTGATTTTTGGACACTTGTACCCGTGTTTGGGATTTTCTTTAAATAATTACACTTTTTCCGCTGTTATTTACTATGAACTTGTTTTAAATAAAAACGAATCGTTTGGTTTTAAATTTTTGTGAAATTGTGGAGGTGATTACCAACTGTAGGATTCCCGGGATTCAGGGTCTTACATAATGGTTGAAGATTCAGGACTTGTTCGTTGACTTTTCTTGCTTTAGGACCGTTGATTTCCGTTTCTCATTGATCCTGTCACTTTCCGGGTAAGTTGTAAACATAGGAATCATTCATATACATTCCCTAGTCAATAACGTTTAATCAATTTCGGTGATTGAAGGGTTTTGACTGGGCAATTCGCTTAAAACCTGTTAAAGGGCAAAACAGTCAACAAGTTTGACTTTACATTTTCTCATACTTCTGGTCGGATTTAATGTTCGGTCCATAATACTTTTAATTTTGTAACTTAATTTTAAGGCTACTAACTAAAACCTGATATCCGACTCACTTTTCGGATTCTAGTCAGTACCAGCTCGCTTAAACGTTTGATTTAACATAACTAGAGTTCTACTCATCCGTTTGAATTGATTCCAGCGGCATTAAGTTCGTTTTTATTTATAGTTTCGTATCACAAAGTTTTAGGTTCTGATTATTTATCTCGTTTGACGCGTTAGTGGATGACTCGTTTAAACCTTACTCGTTTATTCGTAACTATATTCACTTGCCTTTAATCTAAGGTGAGTTTTATCAATCCCCTATTTTACTCAGTTTTTTAAAACATTTTGGGGACATATGCATATCATACTATATATATATATATATATATATATATATATATATATATATATATATATATATATATATATATATGTATGTATGTATGTATATCAAAAATAGTAAACGTGTAATTGTGTGTGATTAATAAAATATACTTGTTTAAGTGCATTAGTTTGACAAATCCCCTTGGAGAGGGTTCTCATATTATTGATCACCGCTCGATTCTCTTGGCAACGGTCTTATTATTTTTTGCTCATGGTTGATTTACCGGCGCTCGATTCGCTTGGCAATGGTTTAATCGACAACTTATTTGCTAATGGTTTAATTTTATTACCACATTTATTACATTTTGCTTATTTTTCTTATTTATTATATTAACTTTATTTGTGGTGTCGAAAATTGGTGATAAACTCACTCAACATGTTTGTTGACAAAACTCCATTTTCTACGCATATGTAGGTTGCTTGTATTGAAGACTGAAGATGGACACGTAGACAAGACCTTAGGATATAAAACAAGAAAATATTATTTGAGTTTACATTCATGTACTTATATTGTTCATTATACTTGGATATGGTGGGTATTCTTTCAATAAAATAATTAATTAGATATTGTCATATTTTATATATGATAGTATCTTCGAGCTGTGAGCAATCGGATCATACTCCGACATTTCCGCCTTAGGTTGGGGTGTGATAGATTGGTATCAAAGACGAAGGTTATAAGATAGGTCGTCAGAAATTCTCCTAGACATATGCATAGGACCTTATAAGTGCTTATCTAAATGGCCTTATGTGCTATTTAATAAATTGTTTATAGCTTGCTTAGATTATTATTTTATTGTATTTTATTTATTTATTGCACGCACACACAAATTCCGAGGTTACGCCTTATTTTTAAAATATTTTTAAATCTTCTTAATTTTAGTAAATTTCCTTTTATTGTGGGAAATTCCTTAAGAATTCTCGTGTTTTGTTTTGTTTCTTCACCTTAAAGCATGGGGGTATGACTAACGTCGTACAACCATAACTTTAAGTGCTATCCGTAATCGGCTAAACGGTTGCGTGGTAAACATAACCGACTAAACGGTTATACTTTCAAATTGTGTTTTTAAATTATTTTAAATGCTTAGTTGGGTGAAAAATCTATGGAAATCCATGGGCACTCCAACTATCCATTTCTTAAACCATTTTCGATTTGATTTTTGGGTTGGAACGTATCGTCCGGTGTGGTTCCTGAGATGCACCAACTACTTATATTTGATTCGTTGATTCGATATTTAGTTTGGTCGGCTAAATGCCATGTAACGCTCATGGTCCGAACAACTCCATTGATTCGATAATTTGTTAATTAGTTGGGTCAGTTAAATGACATGTACACGCTCGTGGGCTGACCAACTCAATTGTTTATTACTCGTTATTTGAACTGGGCCATCAAAATGCCATAGAACGCTCAAGGGTGGCCAATTCACAAACTTTATGTTGTTTTATTTAGTTGGGCCATTCAAATTGCCATGGAACCTGGTATTCTAAAACCAGGTATAGATCAAGTATTCTAAAACCAGGTATTTGAATACCCTATTTTAGGGTATTGTAAAACCCTATTTTTTGGTTTTTTTTGGGTTTTTTCCATGCTTTTTCGGGAAAGATTGGGTTATTTTAGGGCTTGCCGTTTTAGGGGTATTTTCAGGTATTTTTCATGTATTTTTTGGGTAATTTCGGGTATATATCGGGTATTTGAAAAACCAATTTTCGGGTATTGGAAAAACCTGGTTCCGGATATGTAACCGGTTCTAGTTTTCAGGTATTTACAGGTATAAATCGGGTCCGGTTTCGCGCACGGGTTTTGGTTATGAAATGCATACTCTATTCGTACCCTACGGGTAGGGTCGAGTACGGGTTTGGGTATTAAAAACTCGGGTATAACAAAAACCGGTTCTGGTATTTTTTTTCGGGTCCGGTTCCAAATTCGGGTTTTTTGTGCACCTCTAATGAGGAGCCCATGGAAAGCCCAACCCAATAACATTTTACTTTTGAAATTTTTACAAAACATTAGTTATTAAGTTAAATATCTCTAGAAAATTATTCACATTATTTTAAATCCCGACTCTTCCTCGAGTCATCACTTGCACAATTTTATTTAGGTACACTCCTTAATTATCTCACATCAACTTATCCATACAACTTACCCATCATCTCATAAGATTTCAATTTTGGTCCTCATAGAATGTCTTCCTTAGGAAATTATAGTCGTAATCAACGTCCTCCGTCGGCTGCCCGTGATCACTGTTTGACTGCTAGGATCACTAAGGAATTTGCTGCTGCTATGCTTGGGATTGCTACGAGTATGCCATGGGAGGAATTCAAGGAAGCTATTGCTCTTGCTGCTTCACATCCCGATGACCCTGTTGGAGATGGAACCATACCTTGCACGGACTCTAACCCTACCTCTGAAAACTCCAAGACCAAATCCTCAACGGATGTTAAGGCCGAACCCGAACCCACTCCGCGCAATGACAATTCTTTTCACCACAAACGTAAATCCAACTTCCAAGACTATGCTGCTAACCAACCCAACCCTCCACCCTCCAACCAAAATGCTCCTAATAAGAAACCTTATACCGGACCTTTCCCGTTATGCTCTACTCGTAACTATCATCATCTGACCTGATCTTCGTGTCGACTTTGTACCCAATGTAATCGTTATGGTCACCTTGCTAACACTTGCCGTATACTGCCCGGTACTCAAGATGCTCCACAAAGATCTGTTCCGCCTACCACTAGAACCACTACTACCTCGGGTGCTCAAACCAGTGTTTTTAATACCCGTGCTTGCTACCATTGTGGAGATCCTAGTCATCTTCGTAATATATGCCCTCCACTAATCCATGTTCGTCAATCTCAAGATAGAACTGCACCCTACTACACCACCAATGCTTATCAAGTCCAAACCCATCACTCTTACACTCTCCAAACTCTTCCTGTCAACCAAGATCCCTCTTACTTAGCCCAAATTTATCAAAGTCCGTACCCGCAAGTTCAAGTCTACCAAGCCTACACCACCCAATCCTCACTAGTGTCGTCTTTTTGAGCTCAACTTACCCAAACTATTCCACATCCACCTGCATCGACTGCTCAAGTTATTATGAATCCAACTACCTCAAGTGCTCAAAGTCATGTGAAACACATCAACCATAACTGAAGATGCTTGAAGACTCCGAAGATTTTTGTTGCTTTCGTTATTCCTATCCTAAGTTGTCTTATCTTTTTATTTATGCGTTGTATCGAATCTTTAGTTATTCGTGACATTGGATGATTTCAATATGAACTATTTAAGCATTTCATTTCATGAATAAAGTTTCCTTTATCAAAGTTAATCTATTAGGATCTTGTATCTCTACCACATTTCCTCATTCTCGATTATCTTCATAACATCTGTTTCATGAAATTTATTTTCTTTAAATTAAAAAAAATTATACTTTTAAAAAGCAAAAGAAGTTTTAGAAATTTCACGTTTTATCAATTCAACTTTAACATGTATTAATTAATTTTTGAAGCATATCAAAACAATTGTTTTCTCTTAAAAATTTTATTTTAAACGTTTTAAAACCCCCATGATGGAGTAGATTATGCGGACCATCCGACGATAAGAGTAATTATGGATGAATACATAATTATCCAAGTTCTCGCATGGAAATCATAATACGTACTATTGTGTGTCATGATTCAGAACCTAAGGTAACTTGGGTAACGTTGCGAATGATGAGATTATAAGGACATGGTGGATACGACGCTGGTGCATCCTATATATAAATGCCCTTATCGGATTGTCACTTGAAGCGTTGCTTCGGTTATTAAAAGTTCTATGTTATGATATTTTCATTAAAAGTTCAATTTTTTTTCAAAAACGATGATGTTTTGGTTTTCCTTAATTTCGGGATGAAATTCCCTAAAGTAGGGGAGACTGTAACATTTCGGATTTTTCAAACCTGTATTCGTTTACGTTTAACCCGACCGGAAATATTTTAGTTATTTATTATTAATTAAAAATCAAATATATATAAGTATTTAAGTTTCTAATATTCATTTTATACTTTCCTAAGTAGTTCATTTCTTATTTAATGCATAAAAGGTTCAATAAATGTCCAAACGTTAAACTTCAAGGACCGAACTTGTAAAAAGTCCAAACTCCAGCCCCCTAGGCCGGAGTGTCGCACGGTGGGCATCACCCTCACCGCCGCGCGCCGCAATGGGGGCCCTGCACAGATTTCTTGTTTCGATTTACTTCCTAACTCGTTTTTGGTATTAAAATCGTTTATTTTAGGGACGTTTGAGAGTAGTAAGGACCAAGTAAACATCATACAACTAAAATATCATTCCAAATTCGTTTCTTACTAACCAAGAGAGGATCTTTAGGAATAATTCGATGATTCTTTCCTTTAAATCATATTTACTTGCTTAAACGAGTTATATGTCGAAATATAGTTCGTTCTTGCTATTTTTATATAAACAATTAATAATCTCTGCCACAAACGTTAACCCCAAACCCTAGAGGAGCCTCTCCAGCCGTCACCCTCTCTGCTTATCATCCACTGTGTCAGTTTTTGCTTATTGGTTGAAGATTCATGACTTGTTCGTTGACTTTGCTTGCTTTAGGACCTTTGACTTCCGTTTCTCATCAATCCTTTCACTTTCTGGGTAAGTTGTAAACATAGGAATCGTTAATATACATTCCCTAGTCAATAACCTTCAATCAATTTCGGTGATTTCTAAGGCCCCGAGCCCGGGTGCCCTACTTTAGCGTTGGATTTACTCATAAACATAGTTTGTTATAGCGGAAGTCTATACAAATTGCAGCGTAAATTTAAACATTTGTAATACAACTTCTAACTCCAACTAGATCTTCAATATGGATAGCCTCGTACTCGCCTCAAGCTTGCCACGTTATCAATAATACCAACATGCATACTAAAAGTCAGCTACACGCTGAGTGAGTTCTAACGTTTCTTTGCTTTCACAACATACGATTTATAAACAAATCTCATCTTTCATACATTTATATATATCAAAACGTTTATAATTCTTTATTTACTTTCTATATGTCTGTCTATCAATCATTTCATAACTATATTCTTATACACCTACTCAAAACTGAGCCTCCTACTCTTACTCGTAACCGAGACTCCTATCCTTGCTCATAACTGAGCCTTCCTTGCTCGTAACCGAGCCTCCTATCTTTGCTCATAACCGAGCCTCCTATCTTTGCTCATAACCGAGCCTTCTATATTTGTTTATAACCTAGACTAATAAAGTTAGAGGGGTTTGCCATACTAACTTATTCTGCATGCATGAGGCCCAAAGGCTCAACACATGAACATATACTCATTCTTTTATACATAGCATTCATACTCATTGATATTCATATAACCTTCTACACAAGCATTAGTAAGATATTTTCCTTAAATCTTTCTATTCTAGCTGTCATTCAACATTCAAATATATATATAAAAATAAATTAATATTTATAAACGCATTCTTGCAAGATATATGTCATTAACTATAGTCACATATATCTATTCTTTCACATAGGAGTATGCATACAACCCCCAAAAACATTTAAAGGAAAACGGGGCCTAGAACTCACCTGCAGTCGATTCCTTTCCGAATTAATAGTAATACTGAGCTCGACACACTATTAATAACGTGCACGTATTAATCCTCTATAATTCCTTATAATTCATTTCTAAGTTAACGTGGTTAACTACCAAGTCAACCGAACCGACATGTATTCTTCTTTAGTCGATCATATATTATTTAATATACTTTAATCCTCATTTATTGTAATTGTATATTTATATTATATCCCCTTCATTATTACTAACTCATGTCCTTAATGCGTTAATGAGTTAACGTCCTTAAGTGAGTTCAGGTCTGGTCGGGTCTCTACATAACTACATCAATAAATTAATTTCTTTAATGAGTAGGTACTTACGTTTGGTTCACATTCAACGCATATTCCTTTGTTCGAGGCGGGGTACTCTCTAAACGAACCGGGTCTCGGGATTGGGTTTCGTTTAAGTCTTTGTCTCTTTCTTACTCTTCTATTATTATTATGAGTTATTATTATCAATATTAAAGTGTATTATTATTATTATTATTATTATTATTATTATTATTATTATTATTATTATTATTATTATTATTACAAATTATCTAACACCCAACCCCAACCCCAACCCTAACCTTAAAACCATACCCAACCCACCTTCCCCACCTCTCATCTTTTTCTTCCTCTTCTAACCTCACGGCCATCGCCGCCACTTGGAGACTTCGGCCATCGACGCCGGCCACCACCGTCTCCTACCTCCATCTCTTCGACTCCCTCTCCTTTCTCACTGACTCACTGCCACACCCATAGCGCCGCCACCTACTTCCGTCTCCGACCACCCACATCATTCACACCACAGCTCTTAAGCACGAGAGTCCTCGATGAATCGCACGGGATGCGAATCTAAAATTTTCGCATGAAAATTCGCATAAGGATTTTAGCTTCGCACCGGAATCTAGCTTCACAGGGGATCTTCACCTCGCACCGAAATTTATCATCGCACCAGAACTTCAATTCACACCAGAATTTCGCATCGCACCGGAATTCGCTTCGCAACGGAATTTCGCATCGCACCGGAACTTCGCTTCGCACCGGAACTTCGCTTCGCACCGGATTTTCGCATCCAGGTTACACATCCGGATAAATTTTGGCCACACCTCGAGTTTCGTGTGCATTTTTTGTTCACCGGGAGCCCGTCCAAGCTGGAACTCGGATCCCGCTTTATGTCGTATTAAGTTTGGTGTTTGGATCTGGTTACTATTCATCTTGTAGGCTTTATGTATTTGTGTATACATATCTATATCTCTGTATGTATGTATATTTACCTGTATGTATGTCTATATACATATACAGATATACACATTTTGCACAGCTTTCAAGGTCATATTATACTTATAATTATTTGTATTATCCGGCCAATTCCCATGTTATTGTTATTTGTATTTGGGTTTAATCTCGTCTATATCGGTTTTGTTTATGTCGGTTTGGCTTGGTTCGTTGGTTATAGGATTTAAAATGGGAGAAATAAAGATGAACCTATAATGTTGAACATACCTTGAAAATTTGAATAACTAGATCTTGAATGGATAGATTGAATGTGTGCACAGGAGGCTTGTGTGTGTATGGATGTGTGTATGATGACTGGGAAATGATGGTGAAATGATAAGGATAAGGATGGATTTTAGGGTTTTAGAGTTTTAAGTAGGCAAAGCCCAAAGGCTTTTAGGCCCATAAACATGCTTAAGTCCATTAACCTCTCTTAATATTATCCATACTTCTACATCTTATTTAATTAACTTAAATTGACGCATCTCGACACGACAACTAGAATAAAACCCAAAATATCTTGATTATTTATGCATTGAAACTAGGGCGTTACAAGTCTCTCCCCCTTAAGTAGGTTTCGTCCCCGAAACCTGCTGAATCATTGTGCAAATGAATGCTCCTTGTATTGATTTTCTTTCTTGAACCATCTTAGTTCCCTAGACCACCGGTTTATCCTTCTTACTATCGGCCTTGCAGTCAACAAGTGGTGTTCATGAGTGTTAGCTGTTCAAGGTAGCTTGTCCATGAAGCCCTTGATGATATGCTTGTTGTCCTAACTTAACAAGTCTCATCTCGTCTTTTAAAGGCATTGTATTATACTATTCTAACACTACCGTTTACTTTAAATTCTAAGGTCACCCATCACATAACTGCCATTCACGAGGATTCATTCATATCATAATTTAATCCATAAACATCATATTCGAACATGAGTCTAAATTGTAAACTTAAACAGTGAGCACGAAATAATACTTAAACAAAATAACTCATTCTTCTCAAATGCTCCTTACTTCAGCTTCCTTCCTTGACAGGGAACTCTAAGTCTGCGCCTTCCTTCCCGCTTCTCCCCCTCCTGCTTTAGGCTTCTTGCGTTCATAAGCCTTGTGACCTGCGTCCCCACAGGTTAAACACCTGTTGCCCTTCTTACATTCCCAAAATAAGTGCCCCATCTTTCCGCATCTGTAACATGTGTTTGACCCCACCCTACACTCTTCCGAGTGTTTCTTTCCACAGTTGTTACAAGCAGCAACCGCATTCGTCTTTTTCTTGGGTGGCTCATCACTTTCAGTGTCTGTCTTCTGGGAGACTGGTTTCTTTCCTTTCTTCTCTTCCACCTCCACCACATCCGCCGCCAGATCGTTGTAAACCATCTCTGGCAGTTCGACTGCGGAATCAAAACTAGCAGGTCTATTTGCCTTAACCAGTGTGCGGAATTTCGATGGCAGTCCTTTGACATAGCACTTGATTCTCTTTGCTTCGGTATTCACCATCTGGGGCACAAGCCTTGACATACAGTTAAACTTAGTAGTGTACTCGCGGTGTGTCATCTTTCCGCTTTTAAGTTCAGAAACCTCATCTCAGCCCTTTCAACCTCAGCATCAGCACAAAACTTCCTCATTACTATTTCTCTCAGGTCATCCCACCTCATAGCCTTAATCTCAGCAGCAGACTTTCTTTGTTCAACAGTTTCCCACCAGAACATAGCTTCATCACCAAACGACTGGGTAGCGAAGCCCACAGCTTGGTCGGGACGGCACTCGCTAATACAGATAACCTTATCCATCGTGGTTATCCACTAAAGAGTAGCGATTGCGTCACCAGTACCAGTTAGCTTAGGTGGGTCACAACCTTTGAAGGTTCTGTAGTTGCAACCACCTCGGCCTCTCTTTCCCTCATTCATCTTCACAGAACAATCCTCACTTGATGCCTCATTCTTAGTCTCATTGTCCTTGTTACTACCCTCCCTAGTCTCCTCAATAGTCTTAGTACGGCTTTCAGTAGACTTGTCTGATTGGAGATTCTTCACTTCAGCAGCAACAACTTTAGTAATCGTGGCTTGAATAGCAGGATCAAGCTGATACTCTTCTTCTCTCGTAGTCATGCTTCTTTCTACGCTGGGGTCAGTAGTCGGTTCTTCGGAGGGTACTCGGTTAACACGTGGCCTACCACGGCGTCCCTTGCGTCGTCCTTGTCCAGTAGTCTTAGTACCAGCCATTTGAATTTTAAAGGAAAACACAAACATCGTCACGTGAGGAACTATTTAGTACAAGGATAGTAAGGCTGCATGTAATAATAGTGGCCAGCTGAGATTAGCTGCTCACGTTACTTTCTGTGTCCTATACACTTCATTTCGTGAGTCTATTTGTGCTTGGTTCTACTTAAAGCAGTTAGAAATTCAAGCATTTCAAATATAAGCATGCAATCCTACCTCTAACAATTTCATATAACTTTCTTACTTATCCCTACTTCATACGTAAGGGAATTTACATATTTAGCTGGCTTGAGTGGCATACGGCTATCCATAATGTCTTTCTTCTCTGGTCTCATTCTTTGTTTGAGTCTAAGCATGTAAAGATGCTTAAATCTCTCAAACTTTTGATCTGATACCAACTTGTTAGGCCCCTGGCCCGGGTGCCCTACTTTAGCGTTGGATTCACTCATAAACATAGTTTGTTACAGCGGAAGTATATACAAATTGCAGCGGAAATTTAAACATTTGTAATACAACTTCTAACTCCAACTACCTTTTCAATATGGATAGCCTCGTATGCGCCTCAAGCTTGCCAGGTCATCAATAATACCTGCATGCATACTAAAAGTCAGCTACACGCCGAGTGATTTCTAACGTTTCTTTACTTTCACAACATACGATTTATAAGAAAATCTCATCTTTCATACATTTATATATATCATAACGTCTATAATTCTTTATTTACTTTCTCTATGTCTGTCTATCAATCATTACATAAATATATTCTTATACGCTTACTCGTAACTGAACCTCCTACTCTTACTAATAAACGAGCATCCTATCCTTGCTCAAAACCGAGCCTTCCTTGCTGGTAACCAAGCCTCCTATCTTTGCTCATAACCGAGCCTCCTATCTTTGCTCATAACCGAGCCTTCTATCTTTGCTCATAACCGAGCCTTATAAAGTTAGAGGGGTTTGCCATCCTAACTTATTCTGCATGCATGAGGCTCGAAGGCTCTACGCATGAACATATACGCATTCTTCTATACATAGCAATCATACTCATTGATATTCATATAACCTTGTACACAAGCATTAGTAGGATATATTCCTTAACTCTTTCTATTATGTCTGTCATTCAATATTCAAATATACATATAAATAAATTAATATATATATATATAAACACATTCTTGCAAGATATATGTCATTAACTAAAGTCACATATATCTATTCTTTCACATAGGAGTATGCATACAGCACCAAAAACGTTTAAAGGAAAAAGGGGGCAAGAAATCTCCTGCAGTCGATTTCTTTCCAAATTAACAGTAATGCCTTTCTTCCACTGAGCTCGACACACTGTTAATAATGTGCACGTATTAATCCTCTATAATTCCTTATTATTCATTTCTAAGTTAATGGGGTTAACTACCAAGTCAACCGAACCGACATGTATTCTTCTTTAGTCGTTCATATATTATTTAATATACTTTAATCCTCATTTATTGTTATTGTATTTTTATATTATATCCACTTCATTATTACTAACTCATGTCCTTAACGCGTTTATGAGTTAACGTCCTTAAGTGAGTTCGGGTCGGGTCGGTTCTATACTTAACTCCATCAATAAATTAATTTATTTAACGAGTAGGTTCTTGCGTTTGGTTCACATTCAACTCATATTCCTTTGTTCGAGGCAGGGTACGCTCTAAACGAGTCGGGTCTCGGGTTTCAGTTTCGCTTAAGTGTTTGTCTCCTTCATACTCTTCTATTGTTATTATGAGTTATTATAATTAATATTAAATTTTATTATTAAGTTTTATTATTGTTATTCGAGGCAGGGTACGCTCTAGACAGTGATGTGACCCACCGAGTTCAGGTAGGATGGTGTAGATGGAAAGCAGCCACAGGTATATTGTGCGACAAGAGTTTCCCGACTAAACTAAAGGGAAAATTCTATAGGGTGGCAGTTAGACCTGCAATGCTACATGGAACAGATTGTTGGGCCATCAAGAAGGCACAAGTGCGGAAGATGGAGGTAGCAGAAATGAGAATGCTACGTTGGATGTGTGGGCACACAAGACTAGACCGAATAAGAAACGTTGTGTTTCGCGAGAGATTAGGGGTGGCGAACATAGCAGACAAGATAAGAGAGTGGAGATTGAGATGGTTTGGACATGTAAAGAGAAGACAGACGACGAATCCTGTTAGATCCGTAGAAAACATTACTATAGAGGGGAGGAGGGGTAGAGGACGACCGATATTGACTTGGGATGAGAGGATTAGGCATGATTTGATAGACCTAAACCTCTCCGAGGACATGGTTGAGGATAGGAATTCGTGGAGAAGTAGAATTAAAGTTAAGGATTTTTAGAGAGATTTGAATACCTTAGGGCTTAGACTTAACTTATTTAGGTCACATACCATAATGGTATTTCCCTTACATATATTATTATTATTATTATAATTATTATTAGCTTTTATATAGCTGTTAAACTGTGATCTTATTATTAATATTATTATAATTAGTAGTAGTTTTTATATAACTGTTAAACTTTGATTTCCTTTATTTTGCTTCATACACATGTACTTAGAGCCGAGGGTCTCTCTGGAAGCCACCTCTTTATTCCTTTGGATAGAGGTACGGTGTGCCTACATCCCACCCTCCCCAGACCCTACTTATAGCTTTGCTGTCGGTGGGATTTTACTGGGCATGATTGATTGATATTGATTGATTAGTTTTATTATTATTATTATTATTATTATTATTATTATTATTATTATTATTATTATTATTATTATTATTATTATTATTATTATTATTATTATTATTATCTAACACCCAAACCCAACCCTAACCTTCCCACCTTCCCTACCTCTCATCTTCTTCTTCCTCTTCAAATCTCACGACCATCGCCGCCACTTGCATGCTTCGGCCACCGGCGCCAACCACCACCGTCTCCTACCTCCATCTCTTCGACTCCCTGTCCTTTCTCGCTCACTCACTGCCACACCCACAGCGCCACCACCAACATCTGTCTCCGACCACCCACAACATCCACACCACGGCTCTTAAGCACGAGAGTCCTCGACGATTCGCACGGGATGCAAATCTAAAATTTTCGCATGAAAATTCGCATAAGGATTTTCGCTTCGCACCAGAACTTCGCTTGGCACCAGAATTTCGCATCGCACCAGAACTTCGCTTCGCACCGGAATTTCGCATCGCACCGGAACTAGGTTTCGCACCCGGTTAAATTTTGGTCACACCTCAAGTTTCGTGCGCGTTTTCTGTTCACCGGAGGCCCGTCCACACCGGAACTCGGATCCCGCTTCATGCCGTACTAAGTTTGGTGTAGGCTTTATGTATATGTGTATATATATATCTATATCTCTGTATGTATGTATATATACCCGTATGTATGTATGTATATATACATATACAGATATACACATTTTGCACAGCTTTCAAGGTCATATTATAGTTATTATTATTTGTATTATCTTGCCAATTCCCATGTTATTGTTATTTGTATTTGGGTTTAATCCCGTCTATATCGGTTTTGCTTATGTCTGTTTGGCTTGGTTCGTTGGTTATAGGATTTAAAATGCAAACGGAATGAGAAATAAAGATGAATCTTTACTGTTGAACATACCTTGAAGATTTGAATAACATCTTGAATGGATAAATGGAATGTGTGCACAGGAGGTTTGTTTGTGTTTGGATGTGTGTATGATGATTGGGAAATGATGGTGAAATGATAAGGATAAGAATGGATTTTAGGGTTTTAGGATTTAAATAGGAAAAGGCCAAAGGCTTTTAGGCCCATAAACATGCTTAAGTCCATTAACCTCTCTTAATATTATCCATACTTCTACATCTTATTTAATTAGTTTAAATTACCGCATCTAGACACGACAACTTGAATAAAACCCAAGATATCTTGTTTATTTATGCATTGAAACAAGGGCGTTACACGATTGAAGGGTGTTGACTGGTCAATTCGCTTAAAACGGTTAAAAGGCAAAACAGTCAACAAGTTTGAGTTTACGTTTTCTCATACTTTTGTTCGGATTCAATGTTCGGTACAGAAGACTTTTATTTTTGTAACATAATTTTAAGGCTACTGACCAAAACCCAACTTCCGAATCACTGTTCGGATTTTGGTCAGTACCAGCTTGCTTAAATGTTTAATTTAACATAACTAGAGTTCTACTCATCCGTTTGGATTGATTCCAGCAGCATTAATTTCGTTTTTATTTATAGTTTCATATCACAAAGTTTTAGGTTCTGATTATTTATCTCGTTTGACGCGTTAGTGGACGACTCTCTTAAACCTTGCTCGTTTATTGGTAATTATATTCACTTGCCTTTAATCTAAGGTGTGTTTTTTCATTCCCCTGTTTTACTCAGTTTTCTAAAACATTTTGGGGACATATGTGTATATCATACTATATACATATATATATATATATATATATATATATATATCTATATATATATCAAAAATAGCCAACATGTGATTGTGTGTGATTAATCAAATATACTTGTTTATGTGCATTCGTTTGACATATCCCCTTGGAGAGGGCTCACATATTATTGACCACCGCCTGATTCGCTTGGCAACGGTCTTATTATTATTTGCTCATGGTTGATTTACCGCCGCTCGATTCGCTTGGCAATGGTTTAATCGACAACTTATTTGCTCATGGTATGATTTCATTACCGCATTTATTAAGTTTTGCTTATTTTTCTTATTTATTATATTAACATTATTTGTGGTGTAAAAAACTTGTGTTAAACTCACTCAACATGTTTGTTGACAAAACTCCATTTTCTACGCATATGAAGGTTGCTTGTATTGAAGACTGAAGTTGGACACGTAGACAAGACCTTAGGATATAAAACAAGAAAATATTATTTGAGTTTACATTCATGTACTTATATGTTTGCTTTACTTGGATATGGTGTGTATTCTTTCAATAAAATAATTAATTAGATATTGTCACATTTTATATATGACAGTATCTTCAAGCTATGAGCAATCGGATCACGCCCCGGTATTTCCGCCTTAGGTAGGGGTGTGACAACATCATAATTCCAAACCCTAAAGTTTACTTCAACTAAGCATTCCCAGCCGTCAGCTACTCTCAACCGACGTTTTCTTGCTCGTTTACTTGAAGACTAAGAGCTGTAGTTTGACTTTGACATTCGTTAAACCTTTGACCTCGATTTCTCGCTAATACAAACACCATCCGGGTAAGTAGTTAACTGATCAAACGTTCATTAATACTCACTTGTCAATATCCCTCAATCAATTTCGGAGATTGAGGAGTATTGACGGGTCAATTCGAGTCAAACCCTTTTAAGGGCAAAATAGTCAATAACTTTGACTATCAGTTTTCTCATACTTCTGCTCGGATTCAACATTTGGTCTAGAAGACTTTTATTCTCGTAAGAAAATTTTAAGGCTACTAACCAAAACCCAACTTCCGACTCGCTGTTCGGATTCTGGTCAGTACCAGCTCGCTTAAATCTTAAATATAGCATAACTTGAGTTCTAAACGTCCGTTTGGATTGATTCTAGCAGCCACGAGTTTGTTTTTACTTATATTATCATATATCAAAGTTTTAGGTTCTGATCATTAATCTCGTTTGACGTGTAGTGGACGACTCTTTTAATCTTTAGTTCGTTAATCTTAATTATTAATCACTTGCCTTTAATCTATGGTGAGTTTTATCATTCCCCTATTTTACTCAATTTTCACAATGTTTTAGGGACATATGCATATATCATATTATACATATAAAGCAAAAATAGCAAATGTGTAATTGTATGTAATTAATCAAATATACTTGCTATGTGCTTACTTGTTTATGTGCACATTTGTGCTTCGAGAGGTCCCGCATATCCCCATGTATTAGATTCTCATATTATTGACCATGGCCTGATTCGCTTGTTAACGGTCTTATTATTATTTGCTCATGGTTGATTTACCGGCGCCCGATTCGCTTGGTAATGGTTTAATCGACAACTTGTTTGCTCATGGTTTGATTTCATATCCGCATTTACTATGTTTTGCTCGTTCAACATGTATTGTTGGCAAACTCTGTTTTCTACGCATATGCAGATTGCTATTGAATTGAAGTTGAAGTATGGATACTTAGAAAGACCTGAGGGTTTTAATGAAGACAAACATGAATTTAAATTTGTTATATATGTTTATTGGAATTGTTTTGTTATATTTGAATATTTTGTGTACATTTGAAATAAAATAATTAAATAGATATTGTCACATTTATATTATGATAATATCTTCGAGTTGTGAATAATCGGATCACGCCCCGGCATTTCCACCTTAGGTTGGGGTGTGACACTTAACAAACTAAATCCTGGTAGCTAGTCTTGACTTTTGTTGCATTTTTAATTATAGTTCGTGACGTTGATCGCTTCAGTCTCGTTATCGTGCTTTCGGCTTTTAATGCGTGTTATTCATCCATTTCGAGGTGAGTTTTAATAACCCCTTTTTACTTTTATACGTTTTAGGGTGTAGCACGTTCCAAACTTTTTTTATGTTTCAAACTAAAATTCACATGCGTGTCTTGTATGTATTTGTGTAGGTTCCCGCGGGGCGTCGCTGATCGATACGAGATCCGCACGAGGTCTAGGAGTGCGGAATCCTCCTAGACTCGTTTAATGGTGTAGAAGACGAAGAACACGATTTCACACATACAAACACACGCACAAACACACGAATGGGATAAACACATCTGCAGATCTCTTATATCATAACCAAACCATGTTACAAAACAAACAAAAACAAAGACACGGCCGACCCGAGGTGAGCTCTACCTCGGGCCGTCCCACACGACTCTCCCTCTCGGTTTCTCTCTAGACAAATAAACTGATCATAAAACACTCTGACTTTCTGGATTCCCAACTCTAAACAAGACACACCTATATATAGATACACAACTTCGCAGGCTTGGGCTTGGGCCAGTAGGCGAAGTTGTTATAACTTCGCCTATGGCGAAGTTGTTCTAACTTCGCCTATGGCAGAAGTTGTTACAACTTCGCCTATGGCGAAGTTGTTATAACTTCGTACTTCGTTTCCGCTGATCAGAATTGCATAGCGACGGTCAAAAAATGCACCAACAGACTCCCCTTTGACCGTTGCTCTCAATTCTAACAAACATAAAAGATCATCTGTTACAAAACATGCACCAACAGACTCCCTCTTAACTGATGATCTTCTGTTTGCTTTTCAACCAGCCGTGTCTGAGACTGTCTTGTAGCTTCACAAATCTACCAATCACCCAGCGTCTTCCATATCAGATCTCCCCTTTAGTGTAAGCTTCTCCGACTATATAGATTGAGGTCTTTGAAATGCATGCATCCCCGTGCCTAATTGATCATCTCAACCAATCACGTGAGTCCTTCTGACTTCACAACACGTGAAGTTCTTCTAACTTCACCAACACGTGAAGTTGGGCTCCCTCCACAACTTCACCAACACGTCGGCATACGATAAGGTTTAATCTTCAACAACTCAACATCAAGTGATCAATTTCATCACAAAACCACCTTGACAGAATCTAACACACATGACCATTAATTAATCCGAAGCATCTTCAATCACCAGGGATAACGATCAAGAACATAAACACTTTAATTCCCGATTAAATCCAACTTGTTCCAGAATTTTCACTTTAATAAATAAGCATCACGTTTCAGGATCCAATTCTCGAACGCCTTGAAAATAACATAAATAATATGCTCTGACCGCAATCCAGTAATGACAAAAACCTTCAGTTCAATTTGACTTTCTTCAGTTGGTCAACCTCGAACAACAACTATTTCATTGCCCACAAACACCCAAATATGTGTCAATATCCAGTTTCAATCAATATCCCATTCACAACCTCAACTCCATATCCAGAGTTGACACGTATTTGTTCACACGTAAGACCAAGAGATAACAAGTTTCACTCGTTGACGGAACAACGTCTTCGGTCTCACAATAATCGTGTACACCTGGCCATACAGACGAAAACTCCAAACAATTTTTTTTTTTTAATTTTTTTTTTTTTAACTTCGCCTAAAGTCAACTTCGCCTAAAAGTCAACTTCGCCCCTCCTTAACTTCGCATGTCCATAACTTCGCCTTTCCATAACTTCGCCTGTCCATAACTTCGCCTAAACCCTAAAATTTAAGCGACAACTTCGCCTGAACCCCATAACTTCGCCTGCGGCGGCTGTTCGGCCAAAAACGCATCAGAAACGTGCCAGAAACACCAAAATGCAGATCTCGAACCATAGCATAAGAGCCTAAGGCTCTGATACCACTTGTAGGTTCCCGCGGGGCGTCGCTGGTCGATACGAGATCCGCACGAGGTCTAGGAGTGCGGAATCCTCCTAGACTCATTTAATGGTGTAGAAGACGAAGAACACGATTACACACATACAAACACACGAACAAACACACGAATGGGATAAACACATCTGCAGATCTCTTATATCATAACCAAACCATGTTACAAAACGAACAAAAACAAAGACACGGCCGACCCGAGGTGAGCTCTACCTCGGGCCGTCCCACACGACTCTCCCTCTCGGTTTCTCTCTAGACAAATAAACTGATCATAAAACACTCTGACTTTCTGGATTCCCAACTCTAAACAAGACACACCTATATATAGATACACAACTTCGCAGGCTTGGGCTTGGGCCAGTAGGCGAAGTTGTTATAACTTCGCCTATGGCGAAGTTGTTCTAACTTCGCCTATGGCAGAAGTTGTTACAACTTCGCCTATGGCAAAGTTGTTATAACTTCGCCTATGGTGAAGTTGTTCTAACTTCGTAGTTCGTTTCCGCTGATTAGAATTGCATAGCGACGGTCACAAAATGCACCAACAATTTGTTTCGCATCATATTGCTTGTACATTATGTGATTATGTGCTAGTTGTTTATTATTTTGTCGGTGGAGACTCATACACATATTCAAAGTGGGAGGGTCCGACGGGACATACCTGTGCCGTCCATTTGTTAATGGCGGTGTCATTATCATATTCTATACTCCAAGTAGCTCGGCGAACGGGGGTTCCTTTGTAGATTTGACGTATGTCAAGCGAACGGGAATATCATATATTTACTTTTCTTTTACTTTATGATTGAGACTATACATCTTGACTTGTGAATTTTACACTTTTCATATTATACATATGCAAAACTTTATGAATTCTTACCAACATTATTGTTGACAAAATATATGATTTTAAACGTGCTACAGGTTAAAGTTTAAGGATTGAAGACTAAAGTAGCTGGACCATCAGGTTATTAGAAACGCAACATAATGAAATTCAGAGTTGTTGTATTATTATTAGATTGTGTATTTGTGATGTGTTAAAATGAAATAAATATAATTATTGTCGCTTTAATAGCGTTACGGGCTTATGAGTGATCTGTACTTCACACCCGGGTGTATTCCGCTTAAAGAGGGGGTGTTAGAGTGCTCACCCATACGCTTAATGGCTTACGAAATGAACTTCGACTATGAATAGTTTGTTTTGATAGCCAAGTAATTTTTCTTAAAAAGAACGTCTCATATATTGTAGAAACTAGAAAGGCTTTTTAGTTTTTAGAATATGTAAAATGTTTTTGCCAAGAATCATTCATTTTGAAAATCTTTCTTCGTAGAGAATTTATGATTTTTATGCAAACTCTAAATATAAGGGTCATGAAAATTTGTCTATGAATAACTAAATAAATGCCACCAAAACCAATTTCATTTATACGTTGTAAACTATTTATTTCTTCAAGAAAGATCATATTATTTCTTTTGTCTAGATATATATAATAAACATGTTAATGAGTTACCGAATCTTAAATGTCAAATCAAATAAATTATTCAAGAAAGATCATATTATTTCTAGTTTGGAATAATTTATTTGATTTGACCTTTAAGATTCCGTAACTCATTAACATGTTTATTATATTTATCTAGATAAAAGAAAGATGAATTTATAATTAGAGGGTATACATGCCATTTACGTTCATATAATGGTTACTTTAGTAGGTAAAAGAATATAAAAACTATGAATGTTCCTCAAAATGGACTGCCAATGTATAAATAAAATCCTTAATCTCTTGGTTTTTTTTCGTGATTTAAGTTTAAAATTGCATGTAGTGTTGGAAGTTGTTAAATACGTTAAAGCCGACTTTGGTAGCATTAATGGTGGTAGTTACATACATTTGTTTAATAGCTAGATAAAAATGAATGTTTATGTGTTTTATCATGCCATGCAAACTTATTTCCATCTCCTTTTTTAAGGAACATTCAATTAAAGAAATAAAAATTGAGCAATACCGAACCTTAAGATAACACTAATAGTTAATTCATTTATTACAGACGTTAATTCTTGTATGGTTTACTTTTTGTCACCAGATGCTCTGATGCAAACGTTTCTTCATAACTCAAGGCAACTAAAGCAGATAGAGGTAATATCATCACATGAACAACACCACTCGGGTGTTAAACAAGGAAGGTTGTCAACCTTTTGGAAAATGAGCAAACCTTGTTGGGTTTCTAGGTTTAAAAACACGTGTCTGATGTCGTTGATTGCTATCAATTCTTGTGCCTAAGTAAACCAAAAAATTAAAATCTAAAAAATAAATATTAAGAAGAAAAAAATATAAAACAACCCCATAAACCCTAAGAATATATATAACAACATAACTAGTAGAACACTTACCCACTAAAATTAGTTGCCCAAGTTCATTCAAATCTTCCATCAGTCATTAATGTTCTCTAATTTTTTGGTTTGCAAATGTTTAGTTATACTATTTAAGTTGCACGCCCCATTAAATTTTAGTTCCAATATTAAATCTAAAATAAATAAAGTAGTGAGACACATTACTTTTTTATTTTATAATTTTCATTAATATGATTTATGTTGTGAGCCTAATTTTTATTAGGCCCCCACGTCGTTGAAGTATTTAAATTAAATTCTATTGCTAATACACTTTTGTTTTGTTTATTGTTATCACTCTCAAAATCATACTATTTTATTTATATATTAGAGTTATTGAGTTTATATTTTAGAGATTCGTGTTACATGTAGTGTGGGTTGTAACCATTAAGCAAGTGATAAACGAGTGTTGTAAGGCCCCATTCCCGGTAACCCTACTTTGGTGTTGAATTTAATCATAAACTCAATTCTAAAATCAGAGTTAATTAAAACTTTCGCGGAATAGTTTAAAACTTCAAACATCACATTACAAAACATTCATTTTTGTCGTAGCATACAAATTGTCTTTCCATAAACATTATTTAAGACAGTCATCACACTTCTTCGTAGATGCCACTCTCTTTAGCTCATGCCATGTGTCCCTCCTCAAGCCAGCTGCCTCAACCTATTTGCCTGCGTGCATACTAAAAGTCAGCTACGCTGAGTGAGTTCTAAATAATCAATTAACATACACTGCATTTACATCTTTACTCATTCGTGTCCGAAGATACGTATTCGTACCTTACTTACTATCACTTCTTTCATACATACTTTATTTACATGCATACGTACTGATATACTTTCTTTCATAACACCCTATGGGTATCTACCACATAGGAGTATGCACACAGCCCCGAAAACATAACAGATTCAGGGGGGCTAGAACTCACCTGGAGTCGGTTTCTCTCGCCATTAATGGTAATGTCCCTCCTTAGTTGTGTACGGCTAACTGTACAATACATTACGCGTGTTAATTATCCATTACTACTACTTCCAACATCTAAGTTAATCAAGCCCTCAACTAACAGGGGTCCGGGGGCAGCGCCCCTGGTAGCGGGGTCTAGGGGCGGCAGCCCCTAGCAGGGTCCAAGGGGCAGAGCCCCTGGCTGGAATTTCGCATGACTTTTTCGCTTCGCATGGCTGTGCGATGCGAAATCGACTTATGCGAAAATACCTCATTTTCTTCATTTTTTACCATTTTAAGGCCATTTTCCTCCGATACTCTTCCTTAGGACCCGATTCTACTCTTTTATGGGTTTCGGGTTGTATCAACTTTGTATACTCGTGTTTCTCATAGTCCAACTGTCACCTTTTTAGCTTAAAATGCACCCATGAGGTTATAACTTACCAAGTTTATGTTTTTCTTACATTTTACATCCCGATCTACCATTCTATCAGTTTGCATGTCGAAACCGACTTAAAACTTAACATTTTTAACCCAAACCCACCTTCGGTTCAGATCTGAAACAACTCGAGGATCTGGACATGATTCTTGGTGTTTGATGACGTTCACACACGAGGTTCGTTCTTCTTTTTTGCACGGATTTGGATCCGGAATGTAGAGAGAAAGCGTGTGTTTGAGTGTGTGTGTGTGTGTGGTGAAAGGAAACGAAATGGTGAAAGGGTGGAGGGGTTGGGCTTATATAAGAGGGCTAGAGGCTCCACAACCCACTCATAATTCCAAATCCAAATATTATCCAAACACTTAACATACGACTAACTTAACGACACACAATTAATAACAAAACTTTATGTTATTTATTATTTAACAAAAGTTGAATGAAACAAGTGTTAGTAAAGTTGTAAGCATATTAAACAAATTAAAATGAGTTTGAGTGTTATCATGTTAAATGCACATATAGATGAAGGCTCATGTGCTAGTGTTATTGCAACTCACTAGAATAGTGAAGCATATATGTAAAGTTGAAAATTTGGATATCTTAGTTGGTAAACCAACAAAGTTTTAATAAATCTATAAGATATAAATGATTTATGATAAGAAGATTCTTTTTTTATCAGTCATTTTAGATCATGTTTTAATGATGACTATCATAGTTTTTTAAGAAGAGGTTCTTGGAATATATTGTTCGAACATTGGTTGATACTGGTTAGCATAAAAAAACAATACTTTAATCCATTTAGGAATCATCTTTCTTTTATTATTCTGGACCAGACCAAAGACCCGGACCTGTTTAGTGGTATTCTCCGAACCCTAGACCAGATTTATTGTAAAAAACCGGGTATGATCGGTTAGGGTCTCGCAGGTGTTACCCGGTTTATGTGAAGAGATCCGTTTATTTATATTCTTAAGATTAAGACCCGGAAACCGAACCTATTTTGATAATCGGTTCGGGCATCCTCTTACCCGATTTGTACTCACCCATACGTTTAATGGCTTACGAAATGAACTTTGACTATGAATAGTTTGTTTTGATAAAGCCAACGAAATTTTCTTAAAAAGAACGTCATCATATATTGTAGAAACTAGAAAGTCTTTAGTTTTTAGAATATTTAAAATGTTTTGGCCAAGAATCATTCATTTTGAAAGTCTTTCTTCGTAAATAATTTGGGATTTTTATGCAAACTCTAAATATAAGGGTCATGAAAATTAGTCTGTAAATAACTAAATAAATGCCTCCAAAACCATTTTCATTTATACATTGTAAACTATTTATTTCTTCTAGAAAGATCATATTATTTCTAGTTAGGAATAATTTATTTAATTTGACCTTTAAGATTCGGTAACTCTTTAACATGTTTATTATATATATCTAGACAAGAGCAAAATGAATTTATAATTAGAGATGTCTTCTTCTTTTCTATGTTTATGAGGTAAGCATTTATGACAGTCATATAATGTATTTAATGAAGGTATACATGTCATTTTACGTTCATATAATGGTTACTTTAGTAGGTAAAAGCAAATAAAAACTATGATTGATCCTCAGATGGACTACCAATGTGTAAATAAAATCCTTAATCTTTTGGTTTTTGTTGTGATTTATGTTTAAAATTGCATGTAGTGTAGGAAGTTGTTAAATACATTAAAGAAGACTTTGGTAGCATTAATGGTGGTAGTTACATGCATCTATTTAATAGCTAGATAAAAATGAATGTTTATGTGTCTTGTCTTGTCTTGTCATGTCATGCAAACTTATTTCTCTCCTTTTTTTAAGGATCATTCTATTAAACCAATAAAAATTGAACAAAACCAAACCTTAAGATAACACTAATAGTTAATTCATTTATTACAAACGCTAATTCTTGTATGGTTTGCTTTTTGTCACCACATGCTCTGACGCACTCGTTTCTGCATAACTCAAGGCTACTAAAGCAGCTGTAGGTAATATCATCGCATGAACAACACCACTCAAGTATTAAACCAGAAAGGTTATCAACCTTTTGGCAAATGAGCAAACCTTGTTGGGTTTCTGGGTTTAAAACACGTGTTTCATGTCTTTGATTGCTACCAATTGTTGTGCCTGCGTATATACAAGTTAAAGAAGATCTATCAGTGTAATTATGCTATCATATACGTTCTAGGTATGTTGTAAGAACAAAATTATCGAACTTATAATCTATAAACGAGATGAAACTCAGATTGAAAATAATAAAATATGCGATAACTAACTTCAAAATCTTGTCCTCGTGTGGTGTCGTTTTTCTTTTGTTTGGATTATAAGTAGAAAATGAGACGGTAGTTAAACTACAAATGAGAGGAAGAGCCTTATTTATATGTTGTAAATATTTTTAGAGTTAGTTACTTTTGTGCATTAGAAATTAATTGTAGATTTAATTTAGATATTTAATGTTTCGTTTGTAACTTATATTTTCTTTATTAGTTCTATGTAACTTTCATTTTATTACCTTCTAGTCGTAATTTATAACGTAAATTAATTACTAACTTTATGTAGCGTAATTTGATGTTAAGACTGTTGATTATGAAGCATTTATGATTATCGAAAAATTTTCAGTATTACTTTATTGAATTACTTAAATAGACTATTTAAAATCGGTTAAAAAACATACGTTTTCAATTGAAGTAGCAATTGGTTTTTAACACCGTTTTTTCCGAATCTTTCACCGACTGGATTTCAATCATCCCCAGTTATTTAATGTTTTATGTCGACTCAAAAACTTATTTTCATATCGTTTTATACTAAATTATATAAAACCTTATTATATTAATTTTCTTAAAAAAAAAAAAAAATTCAATAACCAGGCTACCACTACTCCAGAAGGCCCTTGATTATTAAACAAACAATAAAAAAAGCATATTGAAAAATCATTGTGGTCACGGTCCTAATTACTTTAATATTGGTCGTTTTGAAGAATTTAAATACCTTAGCCGAATCAAAATAAAAAAGGTTCATATGCGCCAACGAATAACAAAATATGTAAGCTTAGTCCATTAAGCGACGATTAACATTATTTTATTAACAAATATTAAGGTTTTAAATATATTATACTAGGTTAGGTACACAAGTACAACATAAGTTTAATAAATTTAATTTTATAAAATGTTATTATTTAGTAAGTGCATAATGTTATTACTATAATATTATTTCATATCATACGGCATGAACCCATAATATACCTTAAGTCATAAGTTTAACATTAAATATAAAAGATTTTAAGAGTATCACAACCCTCATAAACCCTAAGAATATATATAATAACATAACTAGTAAAGCACCTACACACTAAAAGTCAGTTGCCCATGTTCATTCAAATCTTCCGCCAGTCATTATTTTCTCTAATTTTTGGTTTGCAAATGTTTAGTTATACTGTTTAAGTTGCACGCCCCGTTAAATTTTAAGTCCAATATTAAATCTAAAATAAATAAAGTAGTGTGACACATTACTTTTTTTTATATAACTTTCATTAATATGATTTATGTCGTGAGCCTAATTTTTATTAGGCCCCCACGGATCATTGAAGTATTTAAATTAAATTCTATTGTTAATACAATTTTGTTTTGTTTATTGTTATCACTATCAGTATCGTACTATTTTATTTTTATATTAGAGTTATTGAGTTTATATTTTAGAGGTTCATGCTATATGTACTGTGGGTTGTAATCCTTAAGCAAGTGATAAACGAGTGCTGGTAAAGTTGTAAGCATACTAAATAAATTAGAATGAGTTTTAGTGTTATTATGTTAAATGCACATATAGATGAAGGCTCATGTGCTAGTGTTATTGCAACTCACTAGAATATTGAAGCATATATGTAAAGTTGAAAATTTGGACATCTTGTCGGTCAACCAACAAAGTTTTAAAAAATCTATAATATATAAATGATTTGTGATAATAAGATTTTTTTTTATCAATCATTTTAGATCATGTTTTAGTGATGACTATCATAGTTCTTTTAAAAGGAGATTCTTGGAATCTATTGTTCGAACAATGGGTTGTTACTTGTTAGCATAAAAAAACAATACTTCAATCCACTTAGGAATCATCTTTCTTCTATTATTCTGGACCAGACCAATAGACCCGAACCCGTTTAGTGGTATTCTCTGGACCCTGGACCAGCCCTATTGTAAAAAACCAGGTCTGATCAGTTTGGGTCTCGCAGGTGTTACCCGGTTTATGTGAAGAGATCCTTTTATTTATATTCTTAAGATTGTAGGTGTAACATTTCAGTTTTTCCGTTTCATGTTTTGTGCCCGACCCGGTTCGTATCCGGGTGAATTATCAATAAAAGATTTCTTTTAATTATTTCTTTTATATAACTATCAAAGAATGACAAAAACAAACCCTAACTAAACTTTAAACGTGTTTTGTACCCAACTCAATAGATCAAGGAGCAAACTGCAATTACCATTCAAAACTATAATAATAAAATAATCCTCCTTGTCCCTCCTCTAACTCACGGCCGTATACCCACCCCCCTCCTTTGCTTGATCCTTAATTCTCGGGTGTAATCGCAAAATTGATCTTCCCAAATCTCTTGTTGATCAAATTCGCGTCAACATCAACAGCTAATTCGCTAAATCAAAATACGTTGTTATATGAACTCTAAAACACTATATAAACACAACGTAAATTCAATTAAATTACACCACACATTCCTCATAACACCACACAAGTCCAGCCCGCGACCTCTGTTCGTCGTTCTCCCCTATTCCTTCACGAATCTAGGTAATTGAATCATGTATATGAATCGTTTATAGCTGATAACCAATAACCCTAGATCAATTTAAACAAACAGCAACCAAATCAAAAAATTGAATTCTTATTGTTTGTAGTTGAATCTAGGTACTGGTTGGATTTGGTTATATAGTTTTGAAACTGATATCAAACACAAACTGAAGCACCAGCCTGATGCTGGTGCATTTCTTGTGAAGCCACTGAACCGGCCCAGGGCGCGGGTTCGAACCCCCTGGACCCGGTTTTTCATTTTTATTTTATTTTGTTTAAATATTTGTTTTATTTTTAATTATAAACATAATATAATATTAAATAAACTTTTTTTTAACGAAACCGAACCTCAAAAGCATTATTTTGCCAAAGTTTATATATATATTTTTATTTAAATATCTAAATATATATAAATATATATATATGCATAATAATATGAAACAAAAATGTATTTTTATTTCAGTCAATCTAGATTAAAGATTCAAATAATTTCCCGTAATATATATATATATATATATATATATATATATATATATATTGTCACACCCCGACTAGCATAATGCGGAAGCGAAAAACGGGAATGTAACAGATACCTCTAGTATCAACAAATTGTTTATAAAGAAACATTACACACTAATTTACAATATATTATATTTCTTTGTTCTATCATTGTTTTACAGTCTACGTGATACAAACAAAACTAGTTCGTTAACTATACATTCTTAGTACTAACGCCCTTGCTTTTATTCACATAGCATCAACCACACACCTTCTTCAAGTAACAGATCACCAAATCATTCCGATTTAGGTATACCTGAAAAGCAGTTTAAAACGGGTCAACTACTAGAGTTGGTGAGTTTCACGAGTTTCAAGAAAACAGTAATGAGTATTCACCAGTCAACACTTGTAATCATGAAATAAGTATGTATGTATGTAAATGATGTATGTGATGTAATTATGTTAAGCTACAGTGAAGCCTGGACTGTTCGTGCTGCGTGGCTCCATTTCCCACGCTCAATCAACCCCTTTCCGCCCACAACATGCCCCGGTAGCTATGTCTAACACTACATAGCTGGTTTGTAAAAATATGGACATGTGCAAACGGGATAATGTCTCAGCTAACCGTGCTGGCCCCGCCTGAGTTTGTCAAACCAATAGTACTATTCACAAGCCACCGGCTCGAAGTTAATCACTGTGTTAGTGGGGACTTTCGTGTGTTAGCACTTAGATAATTCACATCAATACATGTTTCAGGTATGTATATGTAATCAAACATGCTTTTCACCCCAAATGTTCGTAAAACAATTTAGAAGTGGGGTCATGAAACTCACGGTTTAGTAGATAATCAGTACTGTATCAGCTCGTGGTTTGTTCGGTCTGCTATCAGTAGTTCCTATAATCAATATTATAATAATATTAATATTTTAATATTATTATAATATCAATACTAAACTGGGCTGTATAACTAATCTGGGTGTAGCTGGAACGCCCAGAAAGTGGCAATAGGCTTAGGTTGTGATGTTGTTCAATGTCTAATACTTAAAACTGAACTTGGCTCAGATTCCCGTTTTCCCAGCTGGGCCAAGTTGTTCGTTTACGCGTTCAGAAAACAGTTATAGGAAAATAAGCTTGGGTAAATGTATTGGTTAACAAAATGATTAAGTTATAAAGAAATATCACATACTGGGGTCACGGATTAGCCACGGGGCCCGTTTCCGTTTATTCAGTTTGATTTAAGATGAAACGCGCACAATCCACCCGGATTGTCCAGGTTTCTCATAGAAAAGTTCGTTTTCACTTAATTAGTCCAAAAATATGATTTTTGATCACTCTTGGTGTTTTGATATTCCCGCAGATTCGCTAGTCGCAAACTTGCCGGTTTTTATAAAAACTGAATTTGTTTAATATTCAAATTAGCATAATTAATTAACCGTTAATCATTAAATTATGAAAATTTAACCACTTATCAATTAAAATATGTAGATTTTTATAAAAATATTTTTGGAATTTTTTTACTGATTTATTAATTTATAAAAATTCATTTTATCAGCTATATTTCGCCTGAAAATCGTCCGTTTACCCCAAACAATTTCCAAAAAATTCACAAAAATTCCTAAATACTCAAATCATGTCCCAAAACAACCTTTATCAATTTCAAAATGTAAAAAGCTCGCGCGATATTCTTTTCGGTCCAAATTCGGCTATAAAAATTCACACGAACGCATATAAGCAAAACACCTTTAAACTTCTCCAAATGACCCTAAAATTCATATGTAATCAAAATACATTAAATCCGAGTTTCCATAAAATTTTCATAATTTTTGAAGTATTTAGCTATTTTTCCCAAATAAACGTCCCAATTCGGTAATAAATTCGCCAAATATTCTCGGATGGTCGAAAAATTACCAAATTTGAACAGGGACTCAATGACACGGCACATGATGTCCCTGAAAAATTTCAAGGTCTAAAAATATGCACATCAGAACCTTAATCTAAATAGCCCGTAAGCGAGTGTTTCGGCATTACCTTAGCGGGTTTGGCTCGTTTCCGACTTTTTAATCAAGTTTTCAGGTTCTTGTGCTTCTAAGCAAGTTAGCTACAAGTCCTATATCACAAACCAAGCAATTCTTCATCAACATAACAGCCCTTAACTTAGGGTTTCGGTTAGTGCACAAAAACGAACTTTTGAACAGTAAAAACGCCGTTTCAACCCTTTAATCCGTGTTTATGACAAAAAAAAACTATCAAAACAGGTTCCTTACCATGTGTATGATCAAAACATGTTTATGAACCATTTTTAGGATTTTTACACGGTTAGGAATGATTTTTAGTAACAAAGACACGTTTTTATGGTATTAAACGAGTTTAAACAAGTATAAAAGCTACTTATTTAAGCTCCTTACCTTAGGGTTTGAAGGTTTTCTGGAAACTCAGGTTTAGAGCTGCTTGGACCTCAATTTTTATCAAGTGGAATGAATTAAAATCTTAGGTAAATAGTTATATAAAAAAAAATGGGGGTGGAGTGTGTAGTCCGATCGGAAGTCTTTATGGGCCCCCTTTGGGCTGTTTTGGCCCAATATTCTGGTTTCTCAAGCCCAAATATGAAAAGCCCAGTCCAAATTTAGTTCGGGTTCGGTTTTTGGCGCGAAAAACTTATCGGGTGCGTTAAACAGCGCGAAAACGAGTGTTTTTCTGCTAGTTTTGTTTAAAATTATAAGAACATACTATATGTTTGTAAAAATCAAAATATTTTCACGGATCGCTTAAAACATTTCAAGTAAGCGTTTGGTAAGTCTTTTTCGGCTTAACGGATGATACAATGTTTGGTTTGTAACTATCTTTTGCGTTTAAATCTATAGCGGGTAGTTAAACGAACATATTTGCGTTTAACTTGTTTGCTATCAAAGTAAGACCATATTTCTAATATTTTAGCTTGTATACATCGTATATCACTTATAGATGCCCCCCGAGATATCTGGGTCATAACCCGACCGTTCGGTTAATCGTTCGTTTGTTACGCAAAAGGCGTTTATTTCCTTAAACGGTAAATACATAGTGAGGTGTACCTTGTTTTGGCTCAAATGTCACAACATTCTCCCCCCGTTAGAAAATTTCGTCCCCGAAATTTGATTATTCAACTTTGTCTTTATTTGGAAACAGGTGCGGGTATTTCTTTTTGAATTCAGATTTCCGCTCCCACGTGAATTCGGGTCCCCGTTCTGAGTTCCATCGAACTTTGACTAGAGAGATTTTGGTGTGTGTTAATTGTTTTATTTTTCGCTCTAATATTTCCACCGGTTCTTCAACGAAATTCAGTTTTTCGTTTATGTTTAAGTCTTTTAATGGCAAGATTTCGATTTTGTCAGTAAGACACTTTTTCAGGTTCGAAACATGAAAGACATCATGAATAGAACTCAACTCCACAGGAAGTTTCAGTCGGTAAGCTACCAGACCTATCTTAGAAATGACTTCGTATGGCCCAATGTATCATGGGGCTAGTTTACTGGTTTTGCCGAATCGAATGACGCCTTTCCACGGGGATACTTTTAGAAAAACTTTGTCGCCTATTTCAAAGGATAACGGCTTTCTACGAACATCAGCGTAGCTTTTCTGTCGATCTCGGGCGATTTTCAATTTGCTTGTAATTTTACGAATTTTGTCGGTGGTTTCTTGATTTAAGTCAGATCATGTAATTTGGGTATCTCCAACCTCAGTCCAGCACTAGGGTGATCTACATTTCTGTCAGTACAGCGCTTCATACGGTGCCGCTTGAATGCTACTATGATAGCTGTTATTGTATGAAAATTCAACCAGTGGAAGATGTTGATCCCAGTTTCCACCGAAGTCTAGTACACAAGCGCGAAGTAAATCTTCTAAGGTTTGAATGGTTCGCTCAGATTGACCGTTGGTTTGGGGATGGTAGGCGGTACTTAGGTCAATTCGGGTTCCCAAAGCTTCTTGTACAGCTTGCCAAAAACGAGAGGTAAAATGGCTATCATGATCAGAGATGATTGAAACAGGTACGCCGTGTCGGGATACGATCTCGTTGATGTAAATGTGAGCAAGTTTCTCAGTTGTATAAGTGGTTTGGATTGGAAGGAAGTGTGCGGATTTGGTTAGTCGGTCAACTATTACCCATATTGCATCGTTTCCTCGGGAGGTTTTTGGGAGATGTGTTACAAAATCCATGGTAATTTGTTCCCATTTCCATTGTGGTATTTCCGGTTGGTGCAACATTCCCGAAGGTTTTTGATATTCAGCCTTAACCCTCGCACACGTTAAACATTTACTGACGTACGTGGCTATATTCTTCTTCATGCCGTGCCACCAATAATAATCCTTCAAGTCCTTGTACATCTTATCCGTTCCAGGATGAATGGAGTATTTGGAATTATGGGCTTCGTCCATGATCAAGTTACGCAGATTGCTGAAAGTGGGAATCCAAACTCGGTTTTGTAGTATAGAATTTCGTCAGTTCTTTCTTCAAAATTTTGTTCGGTCCCATGCAAGTTTTCATCTTCCAAGTGATCTCCTTTCAGAGCTTCGTTTTGAGCAATACGAATTTGCTCGGGGAGACTGGTTTGGAAGATCATTCCAAGTGCTTGGACCCGTAGTGGTTTGATCCTGTCTTTTCTACTCAAAGCATCTGCCACTATATTAACCTTGCCTGGGTGGTATCGAATCTCACAGTCATAATCGTTCAACAGTTCTACCCATCTCCTTTGCCTCATGTTTAGTTCTTTCTGGTCAAAAATATGCTGTAGGCTTTTGTGGTCGGTGTATACTGTATACTTGGTGCCATACAAATAGTGCCTCCAGATCTTAAGTGCGAAAATAACCGCGCCCAGTTCCAAATCATGGGTAGTATAATTCTTCTCGTGCACCTTTAATTGTCGAGAAGCGTATGCTATGACTTTGTTTCTTTGCATAAGTACGCATCCCAACCCTTTCCGGGACACGTCGCAATAAATAACCAGATCATCAGTTCCCTCTGGAAGACTTAGTATCGGGGCTTGGCGTAGTTTCTGTTTCAGCAATTGAAAAGCCGCTTCTTGTTCTTCTCCCCAAACGTAAGCACGATCTTTTTGAGTCAAAAGAGTTAAAGGTTGGGCTATGCTGGAAAAATTAGCAATAAAACGCCGATAATACCCAGCTAAACCCAAAAATTGGCGAATTTCTTTTGGTAACTTTGGGGCTTGCCAATTTTTGATGGCCCCATTCTTACTTCGGTCTACATGGATACCGTGTCGGTTAACAACGTGTCCTAGAAATTGTACTTCTTGTAGCCAAAATTCACACTTTGACAGTTTGGCATACAATTTTTCCTGCCTCAACAGCTCCAAAATAGTTCGTAAATGCTGCTCGTGTTCCTCCTTGGTTTTCGAATATATCAAAATGTCATCAATAAACACGATAACAAATTTGTCGAGGTACGTTTTACAAACTCGATTCATAAGGTCCATGAAAACTACGGGAGCATTAGTCAGTCCGAACGGCATACCTACAAATTCGTAGTGGCCATAACGAGTTCGAAACGCCGTTTTTGACACGTCTTCCTCTTGGATTTTAACTTGATGGTAACCGGATCGAAGGTCAATTTTCGAGAAATAGTTTGCCCCTTGAAGTTGGTCAAACAAGTCATCTATTCGTGGAAGAGGGTATCAGTTTTTTATGGTAACTTTGTTTAATTCCCGGTAATCAATGCACATTCTAAAGCTTCCATCTTTCTTCTTCACAAATAATACTGGTGCTCCCCAAGGAGAATAACTGGGACGAATGAAACCCTTATCTAACAACTCCTGCAATTGGTTGGATAATTCTTGCATTTCAGAGGGTGCTAGCCGGTAAGGTGCCTTAGCAATGGGGGCTGATCCTGGGATTAAGTCAATACGGAATTCAACCTGTCAGTTCGGTGGTAATCCAGGTAAATCATCTGGAAAGAAATCGGGGTATTCACGTACAACGGGAATTTCTTCTATGCGTTTCTCATCAGGATTTTTTATAGTCACGTTTGCCAAGAATGCCATACAAACTTGGCGTAAACATTTCAACACTTTAAGATGAGACACAAGAGGTAAAATCGAACCAGACTTCTCTCCTTGTACCAAAATTATTTCACCATTCGAAAAGGGAATTTTAACCGTCTTGTCGTTACACACAATCTCTGCCTTATTCTTGGTTAACCAGTCCATGCCGACAATAACATCAAAACTTCCTAACTCTACCAGGAGTAGGTTAATAAGGAATGGGTGGTCATTAAGAATAATGGAACAATTTTGGATTATTTGGTTGACAGTTATAGAGTTACCGTTAGCGAGCTCTATAGTATAGGGATTTGTTAGTTCACTAACTGGCATATTACCCAGGGACATAAAACTAGTGGAAACAAAGCTTCTATCAGCACCAGTATCAAATAACACAGAAGCATATTGATCAGAAACAACAAATGTACCTGTTACTACGTTCGGGTCTTGTCGTGCTTCTCTAGACCCAATAACAAACACGCGTCCTCTAGGCGCACCAGAAGTCGATGCTTGGTTTCGACCGATGACTGCTCCTCGATTCAGCTTGGGGCAGTCCCTTCTAAAGTGCTCCGTGCCACCACATTCAACACAAGCACGGCGATTTACTACCGTTGAGTTTTGCTGAGCTGGTTGCTGACGAATTGGTTGCGGTCTCAGTAGTTGGGGACGGCGGGGTTGAGTTGTCTGGGCTGGTCGGTTAACAATCTCCATACCGATTCGGCAATTAGGACCACCATTGTGTCCAGTCCTTCCACACCTTTGACATATTATCGGTCTACACTCCCCCACAAGATGAAAACTAAATTTATCACATTTTGGCCACGGTCCCTTGTACCTGTCTCGTTTCACCTCAGAACTACTCATGACATAATTTTGCATTGTTGGGCGTGCACGTTTATTTGCTGGCCTTCCTTGTGATCCCGATCCATAATTGGTTCGCTTCATACCTGATGATTCCCCAGCCATTCTCAACACTCCGCTTCTTACCAAGTCGAAAGTTACGATGCCGGCCTAAGTCACGGCATTCTCAAATGATGTATGGCCAACAGAGTTCACCAAACTCCTCACTTCCGGGGCTAAACCCCAAATATAACGTTCAACTCGTTTATCTTCAGGAGTTACGAACCATGGTACTAAGAGAGCCAATTCATTGAAGCGATTCGTGTATCCCAAATGATCCGCTCCTTTCATCTCCAAACTCCAAAGTTCGTGTTCTAACCTTTGCATTTCATACTTTGGGCAAAAATGTTCCAGCATCAGTGTTTTGAGTTCAGCCCATGTCATGCGTTTAATTGTATCTTGCCCTTTTATCTGTACCGTAGTGTTCCACCACATTAAAGCATGATCCGTAAAAGTAGAAGCAACATGCTTGACAATGTTTTTGGGTGGACAATTGCTGATATTGAGGACAGATTCAGTCTTTTCGATCCATTTGATTAACCCGTTTGGCCTTCAGTGCCCTTGAAATCAATCGGTTTACAGGCCATAAAGTTTTTGATCGAATATTCCCTTCGAGGGGAATTAGGGTTGTTATTGTTATTGTTTGGGTTCGGTGGGGGATTATTTGCATTGGTAGGGGTATTTGTATTAGGTGGGGGATTGTTATTTGTAACTGTTTCATTGTTGATTAGGGGAGCATTATTGATTTGTTGCTGGTTTGTTTGTATATTGGCATTAACACCAACAGTTACTTGTGTTACAATAAGTGGGATTACTGCCTGCATTTGCCTAGCAATCATCTCGGCTATTTCTGCCTCAGTCATAGGGTTCGCTTTCTTTTGGGCCATTCTATAATGATAAACAAATAGAAGCCAATTAATACTAATTCCAGACTACAGCACTTGTGTAATAATAATCACAATAAATGTTGTACAGGTAAACCAGATAACATACTGACATTTCACAAATTGTTCTGTACATTGATATGAAAAAGTACATAGACTTAGCCTGATAAAGGCCAGTGCTTGCATGTATATATCAAAATCTGTCACTAAGTGATGGTTAGACTTAACCCTATAAGGGTCAGTGCTTGTAATAATGTACAAAATTCTGCCCCATGTTAACATAACATACTACTATATTCATACATGGAGTATTAAAAGATCACGTACACATATTTGTAATATTCCGCATCTATCCATACAGACGATAGGCTAGCCACAGACATAAAAATAACAGCACCGTAATCACCCAGTAACAGTTCCACAGCCGAACTGTCACCCTATCCAAACACCAGTGGTGGTAGGCATCTGACTGCTGCAAGTAAGTACTATCTAATGTAACCTCGATAAGTACTGGGTCACGTCCCTCATTTCCTGGTTAATGTTAGCTATGGCTATCAAGTGGTCTATCACACGGTCAGTCAGGACAGCCATCCAAGAGTTGTTTCCTACGTTTGGGAGGTCAGGGCGAGGGGTAGGTATACTCAATGAACGGGAAGATGAAGTATCTGCCCTAGGGCGTGAAGGTCCTCCCCGGTCATGGGTAGATCTGAATGGAATCGAGGTAGGGTCAATCGGGGTTACCCTAATACGAGCAGTCTGTCGTACTCGCGCAGTAGTTGAAGTCGTCGGCGACAGGTGAATGGGTGGAGTGGGTGATCTGGCTACTCTAGCAGGTGAACGATACTGATTGTTAACTTCATTTTGATCCCTACGTGGTGACCTGGGTGGATAGCTATCGCATCTGTAGCCGGACAGATCAGGCACATTCCTGGGTAGTTCTCTACAAATAACTTCTTCTTCCACCTCTTCCTCCTCCTCATCCGGTTCCTTTTCTGGGTCCTCCTCTTCTGGATCCTCCTCTGATTCTTCCTCGGGATCCTCCTCAACAGAGATTACCGGTTCTTCTTCCGGTACATACTCGTTATTCCTTGACATGATTCTGCATAAGGGTTAGTTATAAGAATAATATCTATTGCTAGCGCTAACTATTGTCGAAAAGATTAATTAATTAAACCAAATTTATTATTAATTATATTATAATATAATATTATTTTTATTGAAATTTTAATTAGTATTATTATTTAAATCAATATTGAATATAAATGAATATAATATTCATAGTAAACTTTACCATCATCAACAGTATCGTACGTACATATATTCATACACCTTGTTTCAGATAAGCACGTATGAGTGTTATATATATATATATATATACTTTCACATTACCTTTTATACAAATATGTTGCCACTTTTACCTAACCACACATTCCGCGACTTCTCCCCGAATTCCCTCGTACACGCAAGTTTGTTATTATGTTCCGGACCACAATAACGCACTTGCCCTACAAGTTCATCTCGACATCCATCAGTATATAATATTAATTTATTATTTAATTATTTCCCAGAGTTAATCGAGCCTACGGTTATATTTTAGGTACCCTATGGGATAACCTAATCCTTTATAACCAATAGCTCTGATACCAACTTCTGTCACACCCCTTACTAGCACAATGCGGAAGCGTAAAACGGGAATGTAACAGACACCTCTGGTATCAACACATTGTTTATAAAGAAATATTACACACTAATTTACAATATATTACATTTCTTTGTTCTATCATTGTTTTACAGTCTAGGTGATACAAACAAAACTAGTTCGTTAACTATACATTCTTAGTACTAACGCCCTTGCTTTTATTCACATAGCATCAACCACACATCTTGGGCAAGTAACAGATCACAAAATCATTCCGATTTAGGTATACCTGAAAAGCAGTTTAAAACGGGTCAACTACTAGAGATGGTGAGTTTCACGAGTTTCAAGAAAACAGTAATGAGTATTCACCAGTCAACACTTGTAATCATGAAATAAGTATGTATGTATGTAAATGATGTATGTGATGTAATTATGCTAAACTACAGTGAAGCCTGGACTGTTCGTGCTGCGTGCCCCCATTTCCCATGCTCAATCAACCACTGTGGCCCCTTTCCGCCCACAACATGCGCCGGTAGCTATGTCTAACACTACATAGCTGGTTCGTAAAATCATAGACATGTGCAAATGGGATAATGTCTCAGCAAACCGTGTTGGCCCCCCTGGGTTTGTCAAACCAATAGTACTATTCACAAGCCACCGACTCGAAGTTAATCATTGTGTTAGTGGGGACTTTCGTGTGTTAGCACTTAGATAATTAACATCAATACATGTTTTAGGTATGTATATGTAATCAAACATGTTTTTCACCCCAAAAGTTCGTAAAACAGTTTAGAAGTGGGGTCATGAAACTCACGGTTTAGTAGATAATCAATACTGTATCAGCTCGTGGTTTGTTCGGTCTGTTATCAGTAGTTCCTATAATCAATATTATAATAATATTAATATTTTAATATTATTATAATCTCAATACTAAACTGGGCTGTATAACTAATCTGGGTGTAGCTGGAACGCCTAGAAAGTGGCAATAGGCTTAGGTTGTGATGTTGTTCAATGTCTAATACTTAAAACCGAACTTGGCTCAGATTCCCGTTTTCCCAGCTGGGCCAAGTTGTTCGTTTACGCGTTCAGAAAACAGTTATGGGAAAATAAGCTTGGGTAAATGTATTGGTTAACAAAATGATTAAGTTATAAAGAAATATCACATACTGGGGTCACGGATTAGCCACGGGGCCCGTTTCCGTTTATTCAGTTTGATTTAAGATGAAACGCGCACAATCCACCCGGATTGTCCAGGTTTCTCATAGAAAAGTTTGTTTTCACTTAATTAGTCCAAATATATGATTTTTGATAACTCTGGGTGTTTTGATATTCCCGTAGATTCGCTAGTCGCAAACTTGTCGGTGTTTATAAAAACTGAATTTGTTTAATATTCAAATTAGCATAATTAATTAACTGTTAACGATTAAATTATGAAAATTTAACCAGTTATCAATTAAAATATGTATATTTTTATAAAAATATTTCTGGAATTTATTTACTGATTTATTAATTTATAAAAGTTCATTTTATCAGCTATATTTCGCCTGAAAATCATCCGTTTACCCCAAACAATTTCCAAAAAATCCACAAAAATTCTTGAATACTCAAATCATGTCCCAAAATAACCTGTATCAATTTCATAATGTAAAAAGCTCGTGCGATATTCTTTTCGGTCCAAATTCGGCTATAAAAATTCGCATGAACGCATATAAGCAAAACACCTTTAAACTTCTCCAAATGATCCCAAAATTCATATGTGATCAAAATACATCAAATATGAGTTCCCAGAAAAGTTTCATAATTTTTGAAGTATTTTAGCTATTTTTCCCAAATAAACGTCCCAATTCGGTAATAAATTCGCCAAATATTCTCGGATGGTCGAAAAATTACCAAATTTGAACAGGGACTCAATGACATGGTCCCTGATTTCTCTGAAAAATTTCAAGGTCTAAAAATATGCACATCACAACCTTAACCTAAATAGCCCGTAAGCTAGTGTTTCGGCATTACCATAGCGGGTTTGGCTCGTTTCCGACTTTTTAATCAAGTTTTCAGGTTCTTGTGCTTCTAAGCAAGCTTGGTTCAAGTCCTATATCACAAAACAAGCAATTTTTCATCAACATAACAGCCCTTAACTTAGGGTTTCGGCTAGTGCACAAAAACGAACTTTTGAACCGTAAAAACGCCGTTTCAACCCTTTAATCCGTGTTTATAACCAAAAAAAACTATCAAAACAGGTTCCTTACCATGTGTATGATCAAAACATGTTTATGAACCATTTTTAGGATTTTTACACGGTTAGGAATGATTTTTAGTAACCAAGACCTGTTTTTATGGTATTAAACGAGTTTAAACAAGTATAAAAGCTACTTATTTAAGCTCCTTACCTTAGGGTTTGAAGGTTTTCTAGAAACTCAGGGTTAGAGCTGCTTGGACCTCAATTTTTATCAAGTGGAATGAATTAAAATCTTAGGTAAATAGTTATATAAAAAAAATGGGGGTGGAGTGTGTAGTCCGATCGGAAATCTTTATGGGCCCCTTTTGGGCTGTTTTTTCCCAATATTCTGGTTTCTCAAGCCCAAATATGAAAAGCCCAGTCCAAATTTAGTTCGGGTTTGGTTTTTGGCGCGAAAAACTTATCGGGTGCGTTAAACAGTGCGAAAACGAGTGTTTTTCGGCTAGTTTTGTGTAAAATTATAAAAACAACTATATGTTTGTAAAAATCAAAAATATTTTCACGGATCGCTTAAAACATTTTAAGTAAGCGTTTGGTAAGTCGTTTTCGGCTTAACGGATGATACAATGTTTGGTTTGTAACTATCTTTTGCGTTTAAATCTATAGCGGGTAGTTAAACGAGCATATTTGCGTTTAACTTGCTTGCTATCAAAGTAAGACCATATTTCTAATATTTTAGCTTGTATTTATCGTATATCATTTATAGATGCCCCCCCGAGATATCTGGGTCATAACCCGACCCGTTCGATTAATCGTTCGTTTGTTACAAAAAAGGCGTTTATTTGCTTAAATGGTAAATACATAGTGAGTTGTACCTTGTTTTGGCTCAAATGTCACACACACACACACACACATATATATATATAATTAACTAATTGACAATAATGTTTCATTTATATATACCATGTTTATTAATACCTAATATTGGTTATTATTATTTATATAATCTAATTACTTGAAAATATGAATATGATATATCATTTATATTTGCTAACAAATAATAATATTAACAATAATAGCTATAATAATAATAATAATAATAATAATAATAATAATAATAATAATAATAATAATAATATTCAAAATAATAATAATCTTAAGTATAATAACAATAAATAAGTCATCTAAAACCTAAACGACTCCCATTTATCAAGATGATTAAATCGCAATAATGACTAATAATATCTCATCGAATCTCAAATCATTATTGGTTCTTTTCCTCATTTAATTGTTAAACAATTAGGACATTTTGGTTGACGTATCTCGTAGGCTTGAACGCGTTCATCTTCACTTTTATTATTCTCTTATCCTCATTAATCCACCTATAACGTAAGTAATTCAAATCCCCCTTTTTACCGTTTTATATTTTGGGGGCGATGCGTGTAAATCCCGTGGAGGATCTTTCAATATGATATCAACTGATCTTAATGTTGGTGCGGAAATCCAACACAAGATGATACAAGAATAAGTATAAAGAACTCAAAAGATTGCTTCAAAACACACGTTATGATTAATGTCGGGTGCTTAAGCACAATGTTTACAATACTCGTCTAATGTGTCTATGATACAAGACGGCCAAAATCACACACGTCAACAACCCCTAAACCTTATACAAGATATCTATAAATAGAGTAGCCAACATACCATCCCAACAAAAGCCCAAAGCCCACCAAGAACCATAAGGTTCTTGGCTTACATACAAAACATGAAACCGGGATTAACTAAGTGCAAACCATCAAGTATTGACCCAACAATCTCCCCCTTGGTTTGTAGCTTTGTTGTTTCATCATACTCCATAATTTCAACATCAGCATCCTTTAGGCTGCCTGCCCAATAACCAGTTCTGATAATGGAAGCCACCATTCTTGTGTATTCTTTTGCAGCGGCCTCAAAGAGTGGATCAGCAATGATTTGAAATTTGCTGAGGGTCTTGATATCTCGTTCTCCAAGCTTGAACAAATCCCTTGGATAGACAAATTTGTATTGCCCCGTACCTTTCTGCAACCGTATGATAACAGTAGCAGACATACTGTCGAATGTCCAGAATCTCATGTTCTCCAAGGTTCCATCAGGTACAGGAATATGAGTAGCCTTCTTTGTTGCAAGCCACATCACGTTTATCATAGTTTTTCCCGTTTTGGGATCTTATACACCTTTGGCCTTTTTCAAAAATGATTCAGCAGTGGTCATCTTCGGAAAGCCTCTATCCACTTGGTTTCTGAGAAAATTCCAGAAATCAGTTCCTCTCTTATCACTGGTTGGATTGTGGAATGATCCATTGATGAGGTCACTAAGATCCACTTTTGTCCAAGACCCAAAATCTTTCATCCTCTTGTAGTATTCGGTGTTCCCAGATCTTCGTTTAACCCACCACATGTTCTTTTCAGCATCAAATCCCCAAGACATAACTCCAGAACGATCACCATATTTATCTGAAAAACCCTTGTTAAAATAAAAACAAATCTATCGGGATGATCGGAGGATTCAACATTCTGATTTGAGTTCTTCATAATCATAATCTTCTTTTGGACTCAATCCGATCTCTCATTTGTCATTGGAGGTGCGGACATGTATTGTTTCAATGTCTTGGATTAATCTATGTTTACAACAGAATGACCACCAGAAATGTCACCTTGATCTGTATTAGGAGTTGTTGAAGTGACATCAGCACCACTCTTGAAATCATCTCCAAATTTCTGAACAAGTTTTTGTTGAAGATCAAGATATATAGCAGTTAGTTCTCCCATACCAGACTCAAGCTCTTTAATCTTGGAATCTTTATCAGAGTTACTGGCTTCAAGTTCTTGAATACGGACATCTTTGACAACTGAATCTTGTTCGAGCTCAAACACTCGACGCTGCAAAGCATGAACGTCTATTGGTTCAGCTTCCAATGAAATCCCCTTTCCCTTATTCTGAAAAAATTATTCCTGTATAGCAAGAATATGGGCAACCTTCTCGGAAACACTGGAGCTTGACTGACCCTGATTGGCAGGGTCGGATGATCCAGATGGAATATCAACATGAAACAAACTCTTGAGCAATATCATCAAATATCTGTTCCTGGGTCTGAAACTCAGCAGTTGATTGAGTGAAGTCAATGTGAATCTCAGGAACTGCTGACTCTTGTGGTTGTCGTTGGCTTGTTGTTGGTGTTGCAGATTCATGTATTAGAACGCCTGATCTTGGATCTTTTTTCCTTCTTTTTTCATGGAACTAGATCAGCATCTGAATCTTCTGGCATATTTTCATCTTGGTTTTCAGCAACTGTCTGAGGAGGCTTCAAAGCAGTTGACTAAAGTAATTCTTTAAACTTCTCAAACTCTAGTAACTGTTCAGCAGGCGGAGCAGTCTCCGTTATATGTTGTTGAGACTCCAATTGTTGTACGGGAGTCTCCTCATCTTCATCATCAGAAATAATTTCAAAAACGGCAGTACGCCTCTGAACTGGCGCCACATGCTCTTCAGCAACCTGAGCTGTCACCGGGACATTCTCTGTTTCAGCAAAGTGGCCGAATTTAATTAGCCCATGAATGCGTTGATAGACGACCTTTACTCCTTTTCTTGATTGCTTCATCAACCCAAAGGTATTAGGTCCCAGTGACTTCATATCCAGTGTCTCAACAGATTTAACAAGATTAGTGTAATGTGAATCAAAAATCATCTGTAGAAATCGAGGATACATAAGAAACATCTCTTTCTTTTTTCCCTTCAGATTACTCATCATCTCATCAAAAACGAACTTGGAATAATTGTAATTCCAATCCATGATCAGAGCAACAATAGCTAACATCTGCGTGTGGGAAATCTCATCTGAACCTCCTTTTCATCCCGACACACACGTAAAGTATGTGTGTATCAGAAATCTCCAGTACGAGTGAAACAACTTCTTGACTGCAGGAGGGTAGGATCCTTCGTAGCCCATTCTTGTAAGGACCTCAGAAATAACAGCAATTGAATACTCTGTTGGGTAATCAGGTTGATCTCCAAATAAGAGCGCTTCTCGTATAATAGCCTTTGTGATGACGACTGGCTGTTTCTGTACTTTGGAATGAATACACACAACTCCACTTAGTCTTTGCTGGTTGATTGATGCATTATTCTAGAAGTCCATGATCATTCTCTTGCAAATGACAAGACTTTCTCGCAAGGCGTGGGAAATCCTGCAAGTATTGAGGCCAACGATCATGGACTTGAACTCCTTGTGTGCTGGAGGGGGATCAAACAAGTATCCAGCTATATTGTGAGTATCAACAAACTTTAAAGGAGCTTGATCAGCCATTTCTGCAACAAACGAGCTAAATTAGTGAATGTTTTCACAACTCGAATAACAATCATGAGTTCAAGAACATCAATTTTAATTTCTCAAGCAAGATTTAGTAATGTAATTTGATAATTGTTTTGTCCAAATTTGCTGACTTCTGTCCATGTAAAGAGATTTCGGTTAAAGTATGGAGTTTTTGGTCAAGGACAGGGGATCTCGGTCAACCAAAGTCAACCGAGAACCATTTGGTTAAACCATGAGTTTTTCGGTCAAACCGCCAACGAAAAAAAACTTTTTGAATTCCGCCTAGAACTCTGTGTCATCCCTTCCAAATGACTGAAATCTCCAATCCACCATGGAACCTGCACTAATCTCTCAAGACCATCCCAATGGTCTCAATCAAAATCGACGACCAAACTGATTAATATCATTATCGGAATCAATTAACATCTCATCTCAACCAATCCTACTAAGATTATCACAGTGTTGACAAGCTGCATCCTCGATCGACATCATACCTGTACTCGTACACAGAGAAACTTAAGTGCAAACTGTCTTGATTTTAGTACAAGGTATTAGGGTTTTCGGCCAGATGAGTTTTCTTCAGAAAGAGGCAGTTTTGAGAATAATAATTTTAATTAGAAAATCCATTTATATGCCAAACTTCATGGGCCAAGAACCCTCATGGACCAAAAGATGAACCCAGATTACAGACCTTGGCCCAAATAAATGGTCCATGACATTTTGCAATCATCAAAAACAAATCCCGATTTATGAAAAATTTGATTTCTTAAGACATTTGTTTCGACACGAGTAAGCATGATGTAAAAAAACAAAATTAAAAAATAGGAAGATTAAAATAAAACTTAAACTAAACAAAATTTACCTATCCAATCTTTAGAAAATCAACATATATTGGGATCAAATTTCAGCTATTTAAAAATGAACCACCTTTTTATGAAAAGATCCGAACATGAAATCATATTGATTAAGGTACTTTCACAATGATTCATTTTCAGTATTATTGTGACATAGTGAAAAGGTTGTTAGTAGGTAATTTTTTTCATGATTTTTATTGCGCCAGTGATTTGATTATATTTGATTAGGCATAAAGCTTACATGGACATCACTTATGGACCTCTGATGCCCCTTATTTATTCTCAAGGCGTATTTGGCTTTCCCCATATCACCCCAATTTGACTCCAACCCCCTAGCACTTGATCAAAATATTTTTCTCTATACAAAATAATTTTAAGTTTTAAGGTTGAACGTTGGACTTACATGCCATCCGGACTTACAAGCCTTACATTCAGGATGTTTAGGACTTATTTGAATGCCCCACCCCTGTAGTTCCCTGGGACCCCTTTAAGCTTTTAGAAAACAATTTTTATGATAATTTTTTTTTTAACACAAATGAAATATAATCTTTTTGGTGATCAAGATACTAACGTGCTCGTGTATGATTGGGTAATTGCTTTTCTGCCTATCATTCGGAGAGATGTATCTAGGGACATACACATATTTTCAAAATGACTCTCCACAATAAGATTAGCAAATTTAGTTTATATCACTTTGAACTTTTAATTATCATGGAAAGCTACCATACACATCATTGACTAATCAAAAGCCTTTTTAGCCTAGTAACTTCACACGATAGACACTCAAAATCACTCTATCTATCATTTCTCAAATGTTGGATCAATTTTCATTTGAAAATACTTTTAAGCTTTTGAAAAGCTTTTAGCTGAATAATAATATCACTTCCCAGATGATACCCCGAAGACGATTTAAACTCAATCACCCCAGCTGCCTTCAGTTTTCAAGTGAATGGCTATCCTATGTGTCTACAGGTAGACGATAGGACCAAATACATAATAAAATGTGTCCTTCAAACTTTAGGCGGCCGACATAACTTTCAGTGAGGGAATTTAAAGGGATAGTTAAATCAAAACCATTTTTTTTTATGAATGTTTAGTCGCCCCAGTCACTTTCAGTCCTAAGGTTAATGGCTATCCCTAGAGTCAAACATTGATGACGGGATCAAACATATGAAATATGTCCGTTGAACTTGAGTGGCCGGCATGATTTTAAGCAAAGGAACAAAATTTTTATTTTTAAATTGTTAATTAGACACACACACACTCTTTTTGTATTTTTCTTTTTCTCCCCCTAAATTTGTACAGAAATTATGACATGAAAAAAATTTGTGTACACAATTTACACCTCAAAAATACTCAGTCATCAAAACGCAACATCTTAAGAAATCCCACAAGCACAATAAATCTGGCTATTCCAACCGGTTTTGTAAATAGGTCCGCCACATTATTATCAGTGTGGACCATTTCAAGTTGAATCAGTTTCCGGTCATAACAGTCACGAATAAAATGGACCTTGATGTCAATGTGCTTGTTTTGGAATGCTGAACGAGATTTTTAACAATTGCAACAGCAGCATCATTATCACAAAATATGGGAGTGTTAAGAAATTCCAAACCGTAATCCAGCAATTGATGTTGCATCCAGATAACCTGTGAACAGCAAGCTGACGTAGCAACATACTCCGCCTCGGCAGTCGAAGTGGAGACCGTTTGTTGTTTCTTGCACTGCCATGAAATGAGACGATCTCCTAGAAACTGGCAGCCGGCAGATGTGGATTTCCTGTCAATGTCATCTCCACCATAATTGCTATCAGCAAAAGCATAAAGATCAAATTCTGAGTTTTTGGGATACCCAAGACCTAACTTCGGTTGTCCCTTCAGATATCTAAATATACGTTTAACAACAATTAAATGAGAGAGTTTAGGATTAGCCTGGAAGCGAGCACATTGACAGATTGCAAACATGATGTCTGGATGACTGGCGGTGAGATACATCAGAGACCCGATCATCGATCGATAGTACGTTTGATCTACGGGACTCCCTTCAAGATCAGATGTTAGAAGAGGCCTTTCTGCCATTGGAGTGGCGGCACTCTTGGAATCTTGAAATTCTAATTTTGCAAGCATATCTTCAACGTACTTTCCTTGATGAAGCAAAATTCCTGTCGAGCTCTGACGAACCTGCAATCCTAGAAATGTTGTCATCTCCCCCAACGAGCTCATCTCAAACCTCTTCTTCATAACCTCTTCAAACTCTGAACACAGCGCAGCACTGGTAGAACCAAAAATAATATCATCCACATAAATCTGCACCAGAATCAAATCTTTCCTGACTGTTTTAAGGAACAGAGTTTGATCAATGGTCTCCCTTTCATTACTATGTCCCAGAAGATGTGCCGTCAACGTAGCATACCATGCTCGAGAGGCTTGGTGAAGACCATATAGTGCTTTATCCAACTTGTAGACATGATTAGGATTCTTAGGGTCTACAAACCCCGGTGGCTGATCCACGTAAATCTCTTCCTTAACTTCACCATACAAAAACGCGGTCTTAACATCCATCTGATATACCGTGAACCCCATGAACGACGAATAGGCCAGAAAAATCCGAATGGCCTCAAGTCTAGCTACAGGAGCATAGACTTCGGTGTAATCTAACCCTTCCACCTGAGGAAAACCACGAACAACTATCCGTGCTTTGTTTCTAACAACAACTCCCGTGTCATCTTGCTTGTTTCGGAAAACCCATCTTGTATCTAGTGCTTTCTTTCCCTCTAGCAGTTCAACTAACTTCCACACTTTTAGTTTATCGAACTGATTCAACTCTTGGTGCATGGCATCCACCCAACTTGGTTCTTGAAGAGCCATTTCCACCGACTTCAGCTCAATCTGACAGATGAAGCAAGAAAACAAACAACTGCTTATGTGTCCCGTCTGACTTCTGGTGGACACACCTGCTTCAAGAGAGCCGATAACATTTTCAATAGGATGATTTCGTTGGGTTCTTGTCGGAATTGGTTGTTCAGGAACATCTCCAATAGGAGATAAGTTAGATAGATTTTCATCGACATCAGTGAGTGGATTCTTCCATCCAGAAGCTGCCGTACTATATGAGTACGAAGTGCTAGCAACGTATTCATTCTGAATGACATCGGGAAATAAAGTGCTCCCGAAGATTTGACGAATAAGACTCCCCCCCTCAACTGCTGAATCATTTACTGAAGAGTTTTGAATATGCACGGTTTCTGTAACTTCTTTCGATTGGCAGACGGACGCAGGTGGTTTGTCATCAAGTGGTTCTGCGGCATCAGTGAGTGGATTCTTCCATCCAGAAGCTGCCGTACTATGTGAGTACGAAGTGCTAGCAACGTATTCATTCTGAATGACATTGGGAAACAAAGTGCTCCCGAAGATTTGACGAATAAGACTCTCCCCCTCAATTGCTGAATCATTTACTGAAGAGTTTTGAATATGCACGGTTTCTGTAACTTCTTTTGATTGGCAGACGGACGCAGGTGGTTTGTCATCAAGTGGTTCTGCGACATCATCATCCAACAGAGGAGATATGTGAGATACTGCATGTGAACCTTCTCTCTCAGTATCTGCAGTGGCACCACCTGAAGTTTCTATGTTGATGACCGGAACTACATTGAATGGCTTGAAGTGTTCGTTGTAGTCGAACAGCCAGTCCGGACCAACACGTGCATCAGTCTCGTTTTCTTCCAACCAACGAACGTCATAGAATTCAAGAATCTGTTTAGTTAACTTATTGTAGACTCTGTAGGCGGTGTGACCAGCATACCCAACAAAGTAACAATCATCAGCTTTGGCACCAAACTTCGGAGTAGACTCAAGATTCAGTAGAGTACACAGACAACCAAAGGCTCTGAAATGTGCAACAATAGGCTTATGAACATAAACGATCTCATACGGAGTTTTCATTTTTGATTTGTTGATTATCACCCGATTCTGAACATAGCACGCCGTGTTGATGGCTTCAGCCCAGAAGAACAGAGGCAGTTTACAGTCACACAGCATAGTCCTTGCTGCCTCGATAAGAGTCCTGTTTCTCCTTTCAGCCACACCATTCTGTTGTGGTGTCCGAGCTGAGCTGTATTGATGAAGCACCCCCTTTTCTGAACAAAAATAATTCAATGAAGCATTCTTGAACTCCGTACCATTGTCACAACGAATTCCTTTCAACTTCAGATTCAGCTGATTTTCCATCAGCAGAGCATAGGCAACACAATTTTCAATGGTAACAAAATCTTTAATGGGTAATCCACGTACCAAATCATTTTTAGCAAGACGATTCAAATTTTTCATATTAGCATGACCTAGACGACGATGCCAAAGCATTGCATTATGTTCAGACACTTTTGAGAACAAACAGGTTATTTCATCAGTGACAATTTTGTTCTTGTCGATCATGTACGCATTATCTTTTCTTTGTGATCGAACAAGAATCCAGTCTTCAGGTATAATGATATCCGGTTTAAAAATCAAACACTCCCTTTTAGTAAAATGAGTTGAAAACCCTTTATCACAGATTTGTGACACGCTCAACAAACTATGCTTCAGCTCTCGAACAAAATTAACATTCTCAAATTTCAGAACACCATTACTTACAGTACCCTTCTGTGTGATCTTCCCTTTTTCTCCACCCACAAAGGACACATACCCACCATTAAAAGTTTGAATGTCGTGTAGCTGGGAAATGTCTCCTGTCATGTGCCTGGAATAGCCACTATCAACATACCAAGGTCTGATGATATTTCTCCATAGCTGCTCCTACACAAAGTGCGGAATTAATTAGATTTTGGCACCCAGTCCATAGTGACACTGGGTACTCCTAACTCGTCAACCCTGGTTACGGGCTGCCATGACATATCTTCTCGATTATCTAAACTGGAAGAAGAAACCTTCTTTGCTGGAGACTTAGGCATCCATTTATATTTATCATTGAAAGATTTAATGTTGTTTGTACGAATGGATGGTTCAATCTCTGGTTTGCGTGTAGAGGGAACAAATGAATTTGTTCTCCCGACAGGCCGAGGCTTAGAAATCGAATTCGTTTTTGAAGTAGAAACATAGTTTCTATTCCTTTTACTAGACATGTTAGGCTTGGTCTGATGAGGACTAAACCTACCAGTTTTGTTCCTATTCCAATCACCATCAGAAGGATTTGCCTTGTGATACAAAAAATTTCGTCGATATGTATCACGAGGCATATTCCTCTCGTAAAATCCATAGTAAGGCACATATGGACGATGTAGACAGTTTCTAGCAATATGACTAGGAACCCCACAGTTTAAACAAGTTTGACGTTTTACATAAAAATCATTATGGTGAACCTTTTCTCATGATCTATTGTGTGGGTCAGTACGTTTAGCTTGATATTTATCGTTTGACACATTGTTCGGTTCGACCCCCTTTAGTTCATTTGAGCATCCCTCTTTAATGAACTTGGGTGGTGAGTAGTTTTTAGTTAAACTTTTATTTTTAGTTTTCTTATCAAAACCCACATCATCAGATTTCACAGTTTTAACAGAATCAACCACACAATTGTTTTTGCCCTTAACACCAGAGCCCACACAAACCAACGACATAACAGAATTCAAAACAGGCAGTTTTAAAGAAACATCAGAGTTAATGTCTTTATTAAACAAAACACAAGAGTCATCATCCTCATCAGTCCAATCCTCAACAACTACTTTCTATGCACATGAAGTAAACACGTTAGAATCGTTCACTCCTAAAGTGGATACATCTGTATTCACAAGATCAGACTTTTCATTCTTATCTTCTTTACCGTACTTCATGCCCTGTACCTTTTCTTCCTGTTCTTTGGTGATAGGAAGTTGAACATAGTTGTTATTGTAAGGTGGGGGTACCTGACTATAACCTATACCCCTACCTTCGTTTTCTTTCCACCATAGCTGATTATCAATCATTGAGCTAACTATTTTACTGGAACCCTCGAATTTTTTAAAATCAAGCTCAGCTCTTTCAAATATAGTAGTTAAATTCAAAATTTCAATTTTGGAGGCTTCCAGTTTAGCGGTTAATTCAGCAATCTCCTGCTTGGCATCTAGATGATGACAACACTTTATGCTGAATTCAGATTTAAGCTTAGAAAAATCCTTTTGATTTGTTTCAATTTTATCTAAAAAGGCTTTTCATTTTTCTTAAGTTTAAAGTTTTCAGATTTCACTCTCTCAGTATCTCTAAGCAAGTTATCATTGTGGAGTTTGTATAAATTAATTTTATCAACACAATCTTGAGAACATGGTTGAAAATTTACCTCAGTTGAGCTGGAAGAAGTGAAGGCCATGAACACAAATTGAAGTTCCCTGATCTGCTCCTCAGCAGCATGTTCTTCCTAAGCATTCTCAACGTGAGCATAATTGGCAATCTGATTGCCAATGTTGAGAGCAGCCATCTGATAATCCCAAGAAAATTGTTGAGCAACCAAACCTCTTTCACCATTTCCCGAGCTCCCCCCAACTTCTCCTCTAACATTTCCCACTGGAACCAGCGCCCTTTCTGTGTTTCCTTCCTTTGCTGGGTTGGTACATTCACGAGCAAAATGACCCGGCTCGTGACAGTTGTAGCATCTCAGTGTATCCTTGTTAAAACCCACCTTTTGGTTGTTTGGCATATTCCAATTGTTCCTTCCTGTTCTCTTAGTGAACTTCTTGGCCCGAAACACTGCCAAGGCGATTTACCAAGAGATATCCATTTCTTTAACATCATCTGGATGGATTTGATCAAGCTCAGCAGCAACTACAGGTTGAACCAAAACTCCAGCTAGGAATACATTGTAGCAGTTCATGAATCCCGCCATTAAAGCTATGTTCTTTTGAGTTTCCTTTGGGATAGAGGGAATCTGACTGGAATTCTGATTGGGAGCAGCACCAGATGATTGAGGTTGACCACTTTAAGCAGGTTTAGTAAAGAAAACTGGAGCTGGTTGAGATGGGATGGAGGACGGTTGGCTCTGAGTGGACTTGAGCATTTGGAAGTTTCCTTGAGGTGGAAATTGCTGAGTGGCTTTAAACATAGACAAGCTGTCTTGTGAGATAAGGGCATTGTTGGAAGCGACGTTGTAACCAGCAGCACTGTAGGAGTTTGCATGTTATATTGCACGTTGCTTGTCATCCATGTCACATGCCTTAATGGTGGCCATCATCTCAGATATAGACATCCTGTTGAGATCTTTTGTCTTCTTGATAACCGCAACATTCATATCCCAGCTTTTGGGCAATAAGTTCACCAGCTTGTTGTTTATCTCAGATGTTGCCAGATAGATGCTTGCGGATCTCATCTCAGTCACAAGAGCAATGAATCTTTGAAGTTGTGTTTCCAGCGATTCTCCCAAAACATGATTGAACATATTGAATTTCTGTCGTAGCAAACCTTGGCGACTTCTCTTCATGTCTTCATTTCCTTTATACACTTCAATTAACGCCTCCCACAACTCCTTAGCAGATTGAAGTTCTTTAAAACTTAAAGCAATCTCAGGTGAGAGAGCCATAGTTAAGGTTGATAGGGCTTTTTCATCCTCTTCAACTTTAGCAAGATCATCATCATCATCATACATTGCAACAGGCTTCACAACAGCTTCAGTTGAATTCTCACGTTGATACGTGATGATTTGGGGTCCCCTAACTATGCTTCTCTAGATCTTAGCATCTTTCATTTTAACATACTTCTCGAATCGAAATTTCCACTCACTGAATCCCTTATGTGACAGTAGACGAGGCACACGAGTGGTCGTCCCCATTATGGAATCCAGTTCTTGATGGAGCGAAGCATTTGATGACAGATTACTGTTGGTTAACTGTTCCATTTTATAAAAAAATTATTAATCAGGTCTAACTAGGTTCTCGGTTCGGTTTCTGACCGAAAACAAGCTTCAACCGAATACTACAAATGTTGACCGAAAACTACAAGATTTGACCGATAATCACCGAGAATACTATTTCTTGACAGAAGACACTGATGTTACACTTTATAAAAAATTATTAATCAAGTCAAACATAGCTTTGCAGTCACGAATTACCACCCGAATTGCAGTAATTATTAAAGAAATACTTGCGAAGGTAGGATCTAGATCTCATGATTACAACGCATTGTTTGGAATCATCATTGTTACTGTTTTGATTACAATTTGGCTTGGTATTACGTTAGTGTGCGTATTATATGTGTTCTGGAGAGATTTTGGCAGTGCAACGAGAGAGAATACGATTATGGAAAAACTCTATTTACATTAAGATACTTTACAAGTATATATAGTGATGACCTCATTTGTTAAGACATGCCTTAATGAATGAGTCATTGGTTACATTAAAACTATACGAATGACCTAGAGTCATTCACTACATTTACATTATACGAATGGTTTTTCATTCGCTGTCTCATTTGTTAGTCATGATTAACAAATGACACTTATATTATAGCAAATATGACTCATTCGTTACTAAGTAACGAATAAGCCTTACAATTAAGGCAAATGCGCTATATACATAGTTACCAAAATGCCCTTTACATTATAAACTAATATAATAATTATGTAAAGACCGAGATGCTCAAATCGTGTATCAACACCAAGGATCGATGGCTTATTTGACCAGCCCCAAGGAGCTAGTTGGTTCTGATTCTGGCCTTACATGACTACACTGACGACCTGGTTGTTTATTCTAATGCTTCTTCAGGGGCTTGGATATGTTCTTATGTAGCGCGGCCGAGTCATAGCTTATGCCTCGTGGCAGTTGATGCCTCACGAGGTGAATTACCTGACCCACCATCTAGAATTGGCAGCAGTCATGTTCATGCTTAAGCTGTGGAGACATTATTTGTATGGTATTCCTTGTGTCATTTACACTGATCATAAGATTTTAAAGTATTTCTTCAAACAAAAGGAACTGAATATCAGGTAGCATCGTTGGTTGGAATTAATCAAGGATTATGATCGTGAAATTATGTACCATCCCGGTAAGGCTAACGTAGTGGCCGACACGTTGAGCCAAAAGGAGAGACCGAAACCCATTTGTGTAAAATCCTATCAGCTTATTCTCAAACCTGATATTTTGAAACAGATAGCCAATGTTCGGAATTAGGCCTTACAGGTGGAATGGATTATGTCAGAACGAATATGAGGCCAAGAGGAGTCGTTGGAAGACATCGATGACGGGGTGAAGTATAAAGATGGTCGTTTATGGATACCCAGGTATGGGGGATTCAAAATTAAAATTTTAGATGAAGCTCACAAGTCGCGCTATTCCATTCATCTAGGCACGACTAAGATGTAACAAGATCTCAAGAAGAATTACTGGTGGCATGCGATGAAGTATGAGGTAGCTCAATATGTGAGTAAATGTTTGACTTGTTTACAGGTTAAAGCTAAGCACCAGAAGCCTTTAGGAAAACTACAACCCTTGGAAATACCCGATTGGAAATGGGAGCATCTTACGGTGGATTTTATAACAAAACTGTCTCGCACTCCTAAGAGTAATTATGACACCATCTGGGTAGTTGTGGATAGATTAACTAAGAGCGCTCATTTCTTGCGATTCGAGAGACTTATAATTCCGAGCAGCTGGTTGATCTGTTTATTTGTGAGTTGCTTCTAGGCACGGGGTGCCCGTGTCTATTGTTTCTGATAGGGACACGCGTTTTACTTCCAGGTTTTAGGAAAAGTTTCATAAGGAGATGGGTACCAAACTTCTCATTAGTACTGCTTATCAACCCCAGACGGATGGTCAATCCGAGAAGACCATACATACTCTCGAGGATATGTTGCGGGCCTGTGTTGTCGATTTTGGTGGTAGTTGGGATCATCATTTGCCGTTGGTTGAATTTTCCTACAACAACAGTTATAACGCCACTATTGGGAAGCCACCGTTTGACATGTTGTACAGGCGTAGGTGTAGGATTCCTGTATGTTGAGGCTATGACTGAAAAGATTGATAAGATTAAAGCTTTTATGAAGGCCTCGAAGGCCTACTATGTTCAAAACCAGCGTTCGGGTTATGTTAAAGGTTTCTCCTTGGAAAGGTATCATTCGTTTTCGTAAGCGGGGGAAGCTTAGCCCTAAATTCATAGGTCCGTTCCAGATCTTTTCTCGTGTTGGGGAGGTAGCTTATAGATTGGATTTACTCGAAGAGCTTAATAGGATTCATCCTACGTTCCATGTGTCGCATCTAAGGAAGTGTTTGGTAGACGAGGAGGCCCATGTGCCTCTTGATGACATTAAACTCGACAGTAAGTTGAATTATGTTGAGGAGCCTATCGCCATTCCTGACTGTCAAGAAAAACGTTTGAGGAATAAGGTGGTTAGGCAGGTGAAAGTGCAGTGGAGGTGCTGGAAGGGTTCCGAGGCTACTTGGGAGTCCACGGACGATATGATGAAGCTCTACCGACAACTGTTCTTATCACAACGGGATTCGGGGACGAATCCCATTGTAAGGGGCCCGTTAATTTTCGTTAAAAAGGAATTATGCCATGTAGAGTTTGTATATTAATCGGGACAGATTTGGCATCTTAAGGGACCTCCCGATACATCTTGGAAATCTATTTATTTGAACTTTGGAAGCAAGCCATCACGTATTGCAAGTATAGGGGCTAGATATGTAAATTTCTCAAATTAAAATACCTAGCAGCCCCATCTCCACCGATTTTCTCCATTATTCCAGCCATTTCATGGTTCCATACTCTAATTCCAGGTTAGTACTACATCAAGGAATGTGTTTTTCATCTTAATCCATCTTTATTACTCGCTTATTGATCAAAATCTTCCGATATAGGACGTAACCGGTGGCTGTCTGTTTAAGCTTCTTTCGGGGCTGAATAAATTAAGGCTAGGTATGTCACTTACTTCATACTATAATATCATAAGCAATGGAGTTGGTTTGATGGGTCAATTGTTGATAGACTGAAAACTAGGATTTCGGTTGTTTAAGTTGTTAATTATTGCGTTTCACGTGTTGTTTGAGGGGATTAACAACCAATTCATATTGTGTAGACTTGATATGATAAAAGGTCTTTGAAAAAGTTAACTTTTATGAAAACGGGCTGAATTGGTTGGTGATTGCTCAAACGGTTCGGTACAACGTGAATTCTTGTTTAAATAGAAATTCGTGTGTTGTACAAATGAATTGCCGACCCGTTCAACAACTGAAGTGTCGTGTTGACTTTTTGTTTGTAATAATACTAAATTTTATTCATACGGGGCTGGGTTGGTTGGTAATTACTTAAACAACTAGTTAACGCGCGTATTCGCCACAGTTAACGACTTTAGGGGTAGTTGGGAAATCCTTTGTCCCTGGCTTTAACTAAGGGTGGTTTTGGTAAATACAAGGCCTCGAGGGCTGATGTAATTGGAATTAGTATGGGTGAGACTTTTTGTCAATAAAATCGTGTTGGAATTTCTCGTACGATAAACGAGTCGGTACGGTTTAGTTAGTAATTGTTGTGTGCAACCCGACAGGCTTTTGATTTGTGGAATTACTTAGAGGTTCTCTAGCTCGTTGGTACTTGCGGGACTTGTTTTAGGTGAGTTTAGGATGCCCCTTTTTACCCTTTTACGTTATGGGCTAGGATATACACCTTACTATGTTTTTACTCGTTAAACTGTTTAAGTGAATACGTGTAGACTTACTTGTATTACTTTATATTTTGGATGACTTATACATATTACCATATAGCCTAGACTTATTGATGTTATTTGGTTCATTGTGACTATGTTATATGTAAGTATGTCTATTGATGTGTGTGCTTGATGAATTGTGACCGGGTCAAATATATTACTCGGGTTTAACCCGTGGTGAGGAGGCCCGTGTTGCATATTCATGATTGGGACGGGTTAAATAAATTACTCGAATCCTTGATTTTGTGATTCGTGTTGAGGACGCCCGTCTTGTGCTAAAACTGTAATTAGGTCAAATATATTACTTGGGAATTAACCCGTTGTGAGGTGGGCCGTATTACGTGTATTTTTCTGTAATCGGGCCAAATGTATTACTCGAGTTTTAACTCGTGGTGAGGAGGCCTGTATTACATATTGTTTTCGGCTACCGAGTCAAATATATTACTCGAGTCTTGACTCGTGGTGAGGAGGCCCGTGTTAGCATAGTAAACCAAGGAAAAATTTATTTACTTATTTAATTGTGATTTTTTTGTCCACTATTTTTATATTTATAAATTTGAACTGGTTTATAAATGTTGTTTATATAAAATATGAACTCACTGAGCTCAAGCTGACTTTGTGTGTATGTTAGTTTGAATTTCAGGTTGAGGAGATTGGAAATTACCGCTTGGAAGTGCTTGAGACTACTCGGACGGTTGAAGGCATCTCTAGTCGATGATTTTAAATAAAACAAACATTATTTTATATTTGATTTTGAGCATATTTCCCCGGTTTTGGGATTTGATACTTGTTTATTTTTACACTGTATGTCACTCTAGACTGGTTTTAATAAAATGAACTCGTTTTGACTTTTAATTTTTGAAAATTTTGGTTACGATGACCAACTATTTGACACCCGGGTTTCAGGGTCTTACAACATGTTCGTATTCTAGTGGCATGATCGAAAAGACACTTATCCTTGTTTAAAAATAATTGGTGCTATTCACAAACGTAAGGAATTTATTAATTCTCAATGTTATTTCTTTTTATCATACATATACTAAACCGTGTTACTCGCTCAACATGTGTTGTTGACAAATTAGTTTAACGCATAGTGCAGGTTGTTATATGAAGTGAAGAATTAGTTTGGACTTAGGCTAAAATTATAAAAGTTTAAATGTTGTATTAATTTCTCTTTCATTTGAACTATTAGTGTATGATTGTTGTGAATAAATAAATTTAGATATTGACACTTATTATTATATTTACTGAATTTGAGCTATGATACAAATTATGTCACACCCCGGCATGTTCCGCCGTAGGTTGGGGTGTGACAGATTAGTATCAGATCCGAAGGCTATAAGATAGGTGGTTAGATGTAACGAACTAGTAGCATGCTTAGGGTCCCTAAACATGTTCCTATATGTGCACCCAACTTGTTTAAATATTGTAATAGCTTAGTATATTTAAATTGTTTATCATATTCAATTGTACACTAAAGCACACACTTATTCCCAGGCTATGCCTCACTCTCAAAATTATTTTAAAACCTATATTTCTTCTTTTAATTTGGGAAATTCATTAAGAATTCCCGTAATTTTTATTCGATTCTCCTTGAAGATGATTCGTGTGATGGATATGTAGTAACTGGAAGGATGACACACTTGTTATCTAAACCCTTGACACCAAGGCTTGTGAGCCTAAGGAAATGCAACGCGTGTAAATCTCAATTAACCGTGAGACCTGGTTGCTTTCTAGGGGATTCAGTTAGGGTGTGAAACCTATTAAGCCGAAGCATATCACACCAAACATCCATGAACCTACTAACCTCATTGTATTAAACGTTATCACGTGACGATTACACTCCTAAACTATAACCGAATTCACAGTGGTGGCTAAACTCGGTTTTTTCCTATGTGGTTTTAGTTGAATGAATGGAAGGAAAAGCCATGGCGGTTCATGGATACCCCAACAGTTCGCATCGATGCCTCATACTTTGATTTTAATCAATTTTCGAACATTTTGTTGAGATAAAGCCAGGGTGATACATGGACAATTCAACAATTAAATTTTTATTGATTTTATTTATGAATGTCAATGTTGTTTTCTCATTTTTATTACAAAGAACCATGGTGATTTTATGAACTCCTAACCACTAAATGGATTTTATTTGAGTGATTTCATACTATCAAAATTTTGAAGGTTATATTTTAATTCTTTTCATAAATGATAAAAATTTTCAAACTCAACCCCAAGGGATATGAGGATTTTATTTTACAATCCTTAGGCATGTGTCAATCTACATTTTTTATAACATCATATATTTGCAATACATACCCAAGTCTTATGAAATTTTATACTTGAAACCCACACATTTATATCAATTACTTGAAGCTCATTAACTTTTACAAATTTTTCCTGCAGCATGTCTTCTCGCCTTCTTAACCGCCGTCGTTGCACTGATAGCTCTAGCCATAGCATGTCATCCTGCATCGCGAAGGGAATCGTAGGAGCCCTCCCAACAATTATTTCTCACTCCAAACCATGAATGCTGCTACTACACCCGTTAACCCAAACCCAATTTCTTGCTTTTTCAAACAATTCAAGAGTGCAAACCCGACCGATTACTTTGTACCCGAGGGTGCTACCACCCTCTTCCAATGGTTCGAGCATATGAAAAACGTGTTCCTTCACTGTGCTTGCCCAGAAGATAACCAAAGTTTTACTGACTTACATGTTTATATTTTGCTGGCTCAATTTCACATTTATTTACTATGTAATTATCGACTCCAATGTTTAGTTTAATTATATTGACGACCTTACAGTTGTCATTCTTTATCCCTATTATTTTAAGTTACTTTAGAATTTTGTTTATTTCGTTTAAACTTCAACGATTTCATTTATTTGTACCCAAGATTGTTTACGCTTATCCTTGACCTCAAGGAGTTGTCTGTATATTTTTTTTGTTATTTTCCATCCTCATAGTTTATCCTTCTTGATTTAAAAGTTTCATATAAGAATTTATTTAATCTTAAAACCTACACAATATGAGGAATTATGTGGACCATCCGATGATAAAGGTAATTATGGGTCGACACATAATTATCCAAGTCGTCGCATGGAAGACATAATAAGTAGACTCAAAACCTGGAATGATTTTGGAAAACTGGACAAATACAGTATGAGAAGGACATGGTTGATACGCCGCTGGTACATCCTATATATAAGTGTCCTTGTCATATTTTCCATTTGTGGCGTCTCTTGGACCATTCAAAGATCGGTGTTATTCATTTTATTTAATTATGTGTGTGTGTGTATTTGTTAAAACTTTTAACAACTTCTTGAAATAGTTGTTTTCTTTAAAAATTTTATTTTTATTTTAATTTCAGGACGAAATTTCTAAAAGTTGTGAATCCTATAACATTTGTTACTTTTCAAACCTGAAAACCCGACACATTTTGAATTTTTGGTTTTGTTTATAAATATATACAAATATATATTTATATATATATACGCACACACACAAACATATATATATGTGTGTGTTTGTGTGTGATGTAATCTCAAGATTTGTTTCATGTATTTTGTGTGGCGTTTGTCATTTTTATTTGAATTTGTATTTGTTAAACCGACCCATTTCGTTGTTTCAACGAATTCTTGTTTGTTGTTCATCAATGATATAATAATGACGATGATTTATGTTTATCGTCTACTCGCTTTCCTTTTCATTTTGTTCAACTAACAAAACTCTGGGATTTAAAATTTCTATTTAAACTATCCTAAAAACTATACGGGCATAATAAGAAAACATCCAAGAAATTTTAACATTCAATCCATTACTACAACATTTCAAAGTTCAGGGTCATATATGTAATTATACTTTAATTCTTATTTTAAACAGCTTGAAACCTGAGGGGCCGGATCTATAAAATTAAATTAAATTAAAATATTTTAAAATAATCCCCCTTCCTTGTTAAGGTTTTCCTGCCTGGAATTCAAGCCATTTGCCAATGACGCAACCAGATTCCAGAAAAGCCCTTAACACCCATTAAACGCCAATTATATAACAATTAAAGATCGTAAACACCTTAAAAACATAACGGAAACATTTAATCGTCAATTATAACACATAACAACAACGATTAACGTGTATTTAACCCGTGTGAATGGCCGAATTTTATTAAAATTCCAATAAACGAGTAATCGTGTCCTTACGTACCAATTCATCCTATAAGTAGGATCTAAATCATCAACTAAAGATGTCCATTTCATCAATCTACACTAAAATGCTCTCTAGAATTTGTAATTGATCGTCAAAATTTGTTCTCCGGCCATACTCTGTTCATCGTCATTCCTTAGCATCACCAGGTAAATTTTATATGGTTGTGAATCATTTTAAGTGTAAGCCACGAAACCCGGGAATCAAAGAGTTGGTAATCATGCCATAGAATTTATATTAAATGTCAAAGTTGAATTAATTTATTAAAAACAAGTCTAGAGTGACATGCAGCGGAAAATATTCAAGTGAAAACATCAAAACCGGGAAACACATCCGAAATCAAATTCGTAAATAAGTTCTTGCAATAAAGAGAAGACTATTTGTTTTATTAAATTTCTTTGATTGGAAATGCCTCCAAACATCCGGGTAACCTCTAGCACGTCCACGCGGTAGTCCTCAACTCCTCGAACCTGAAAATCAATCTAACATACACACAAAGTCAGCTTAGGCTGAATGAGTTCATGTTTTCATAAATAATATTTAGATATAAATTTTAAGTCAGTAAATATAAAAATAAGGTAAAATAATATATTTCCTCAGCCAAGCGCGCAACAAGGGCCTCCTCACCCCAAGTCACTAAAGACGAAGTAAAGGACACAAGTAATCCTCTTGCCCCAAGGACAGATAAACTATTAGGGGTCTTCCTCACCTTAACCCCAAAAGGGGTATAAGGAATTTTATCCTCAATTTGACCCGGTCACGTCTTAACAAAACATTCATATCAATGGTTTTCCTCAGTCAAACATGTAACGTGGACCTCCCCACCCCAAGTCACTAAACACGTGGTCAAGGACTTAAGTAATTTATTTGACCTGGTCACGGTTTAACAAAAACATTCACATCAGAGCACGCATACATACAATTTAGTCAAACAATCAACTAAATAACATCCTCAAGCATAGAGTATAAATAATATATAATTTCAAAAATATACAATTATAAGCAAGTCTATGCAATATCATCTAAATAGTTTAAATGAGTAAAACCATAGTAAGGTGTGTATGCTAGCCCAAAACATAAAAATATTTAAAAATGGGTATCATGAAACTCTCCAGACACGGATCACACAACTATCAACGAGCTAGAGAACCGCTAAGTAATACTCAAAATCAAAAGCCTGTCAAGTTGGACACAACAATTACTAACTGAACTGAATCGATAGGCTCGCTTTATGAGACGTTCTAAAATGATTGGATTGACCATGTAACATTTCATTAATTTTCAAACCTGAAACCCGACCCATTTAAAATGTTCGATGTAATTCATTCAATTATTATTATGCTGTTTATGATTATTTGATATTTTATTAATATTGTTATCTCAAGCATTAAATTGAGTCAAGATCAATTTAATTCATTTATGTTTTGATAAAATTTCAACTATTAATCTTTTACTAATTATGATTGATTGCATATTTTAAATGACTTTCAACTATATTTATTTATTTTGACTAATTCCATGACTTTTGCCCATGAGATCCCCCTTTTGACTTGGTTTTGAAGATCTTTAATTCACCTAAACTATATTCAAATGTATACCATCTTTACCTTTATCAATTTTTTGTCAAGCCTTTTAATTTCATCATTACTCTTGCTTAAGACTTGGCTAAAGACTAGCTTGACCAATTTATCCGGTCAAGCATTGTTATTAACGACTCTTGCACTATAAATTCATACTCTACCTTTGTAAATCCTTTACCACAACCCAATTAACTCTCATTCATGCTCTAGCTCTCTTTTGGTGTTCAAGTCCATGGTTTGATTATTAAAAGTCAAATTGTTCAAGTCTTGCTCTTTCGTTAATCAATCATCGGATAATGTTTGTTTTAAATTTTGAAACACAAATAGGTCAGAATCTTAATGTCAAACCCAATTTACATTAGTGATGACGTATCATCCTTTGTTAATCGGCCCGTCTAATGTTCGGTTATAAAAACTTTATGTCAAAAAAACTAACTTTTGCAAACTAATAAACAAGACTAAACTATTCTATCATGTCATATCAACTTACCCTTGCAAACATGTTAGACAATAACCAGACTTAAACTAAGTTCGTGTCCGACTAAAAATGAATCGCTCGTTCAAACAGTTTTCTTGAATAATGTTCGGTTCGAAAACAAACTGAACCCATTTAATTTAACTAATAATTATTATAACCTACTCTTTTGCTAAGGCTAAAATCAATCAACTTAAAACCAAAGAATTTACCTTTTTCTTTCAACTAATAAAAATAAAATAAAACAAAAATATTTATTTTAAAAAACTTTTTCGTCTAAGAATTTAAATTGAACATGTCGGCCACCTTTTTCTTATTTTCTTCAAACTCATTTCGATCCAAGTTATTTATTTATCTAAGGTCGCTCATTGAACCTAACTTTGTCAGTTCACTCACTCAAAAATCCGTCTTCGTTTACTTATTCATTATCGATTATTAAACAAGTGAGTTCTTATAACCTCTTTTTACTTTTACACTTTTTGGGGTGTAGCGCATTACAAACTTTATTTGTTATTTCATGTTTCAGTTGTAAACTAAAATTCACATGCGTGTCCTGTATGCATTTGTTACGTATCATATTGCTTGTAAATTATGTTATTATGTACTAGTTGTTTCTTGTTTTTTTGTGGTGGAAGAGAGTCATACACATACTCCAACGCAAAGTGAGAGGGTCTGACGGGACGTACCTGCGCCGCCTATTCTTCCACATTTGTTGGAACATTTGTCGGTATCATTATCATTATCTATTGATGTGCAATAAGTAGTTATAAAATTATTAACTAAAATTATATTAATCTAGACAGTAAGTAATAATTCTAGACTCTTAACTAAATTTACTAACTGGTAAGTGAACCAATCCACTCTAGTAAAGCTAAGTAAGTTCGGATACCGAACCCACAGGACTCTTTAAATTACGTTTTACTAGCTAATTAGACCAAACTACAGACACGACTATTTATTTACATTTGTTTTGAGGGTATTTTTATTAAAATACTAATTTTAAACTATTATTAATAAATAATTAAGAAAAAAAAGGTAATTTAAATAAAACACAAGTTTGTTGATTTTAATAAGATAATAATGTGAAACTACCTAAGATATAATCCCCTAAATTTCAGTTGTCAATTAACCGGGAAAATATTTAATTATGGACTGGGATCGTAAAACAGACACTTAAAATAAAACCTGAACAGGACCTCTGACCCTTCTCAAGAAGACCCCTATGGGTTTCTAATAAGTTTTAACACACACCATTATTAAAAATCAAGTTTCGTTACGGTCACCTAATTAATTATGACTTAGTTCCTTTAGAGAAATCCAACCTTACTGCGGAGAAATCAAAGACAATTTAATATAATTGATTCAATAGACAATATTAAATAATCAACCCTAGACGGACTCCTTACGAAGAACTAAATTTAGCAAGATTAAATAATAAAGATCTATCAATAACCTAGCACCTTACAACTATTTAGGTTAGCAGCACACTTAGGTTTATTTGATTAAATAATATTATTCCTATGATCATAATGCATATCAATCATGAAATAGTTAAAGACACAAAGTAGATGACCTAATAGCAACCTATCATAATGATAAACAATAATTAAGGAAACTAATAGCAACCTATCATAATCACCATGAACATCACCGGTAGGAGAATATCCATAATCTAATTGTTCTTCATCCTCCTTTTCCTCTACATTCTCTGGCTCATTTGGTATAACAGGCTCTGCTGCAAATGGTTCAACTTGCTCAATTACTGTCTCAACCCTTTGTACATCAACTGGTTCAACAACAATCTGTTCCAGCACCGGCTGAACCACTTGTTCTAGTATATCAATATGCACAAATCCTGATGATGATCCACCAACCTCTGGAATATCAACTTGTATAGATGGCTCATCAACCTTCTCTTTGCCTTTGGCCTCAACACGATCTTGATCGTACTACATCTTGAACTCGATTTCTTCTATCAAAGCTTCACCACTATACACTTTAGTAAAAACCGTATCATTCAACTTCTCAATTTCTCCTCTGAAATCAATACCCAATTTTGTTTCCAAAACAACAAAATATTTCATAAGAAGATTTAACAAGTCAGATTGTTGTTTCCATCTTAACTCACCATTTTCGATTATTTTCTTCTGTTCAGCATTTTCTTTACTCAACCTTTCATTCACAATCACCAAACTATCAATTCGAATCCCTTGTTCAGTAACACTAGCCTTCAACAAGTCATGATCTCTGAAATTAGGAAAATCTCCATAAAAGCTAGCACAAGTGAAGGTAAGCTTAAATCGTGAACCTTTTCAGCTGCTTTAGGTGAAACACGTGGAACTTGAACTTGTGGAGAAGGTTCCACAACTGGTGTCTTTAAAATGTTATCATCTTTGGCCAAATCAACAGCTAGTTCTTCAATTAAAAATGCTAGATTGATAGGAGTCACAGCCACCTCTTGTTTAATATCAGGCTAATCAATGAGTTTTAAATTTGGTGATGTAGCCCTCTTTGACTTATTCTTTATATTTAGCACCTTAGGTTTCACCGGCTTCTCAACTACCTTCTCAAGAATATAAGATTCGTCCTGTTCATCTGTAGACTTATGTTTCTTGGAACTCTAAGCCCTCTTCTCAAACTTAGCTCTTGGATTAGCTAATCTCATCCTTCGGCCTTCAGAATCTGACTCTATTTCTTTAGTATCCTTCTCAGATGTAGCTGCGTAAACTTCTTCCTTAGTAACAGGTGTAACGATTCACCTTCTGAATTAGACTCAATCTTGATAAAACGTTTACCCACTGGTTTAAACTCCAAGATTAACCTTTCTTCTTCAGCCCAGTCAGAATCACTACCATCATTCCTCCATTTATTGTCAGACAGTGAACATAATCAGGATTCTTGAGATGTCCAAATAATCCTCTGTACTTCGGAATATCAGCTTCTTTGATTTTCTTATAAGTAGCAAGCTTAGACAGATTATTGCCCGTGATGTGATCTAGAAAGATCTTTGGCCCCTCCTTCTTGACCATGGAAATACATCCTCAACAAGCATCTGTACAAATCTCGGATACTGCAACCATTGTTTATCTTCGAAATTCATATTTCATGTTATCTAATATCATTCGGGAGAAGTTGTACTTCAGGTTCAAGCAAAAAGTAGCCATTATGCTCATCTGGTAATCTAAAATCTCCTCGTAACCTCCTTTCCGATGTCCACGGCAATGAACCATAATATGAACAAGATACTTGAACAGCCTTGACAGTGCAGTCTTCCTCAAAGCTAATCTGTTTAATGAGTCTCTGTAACCCATTCTAAGAATACATCCTTTCACCATTCTTTCATCCAAATCAACTGGGTCTGATGATTCATTTTCAAACTCCAAGACTTTCCTAATCAGGGCTTCATTCATGACAATCTTCTGACCTTGTACTGTAGATAGGATATATGTACCGAACACCTTAGCATTCTTCTAAAACTCAGTCACAATGCTCTCATATGGATCCACTGAATGTGTAATAGCCTTGTAGACTCTAGATCTCTTCAAGAATGGCATGATACTTTAAGCTTCTCAGCTTTAGGATCCTCTTCGTTCAAATAAGCACAGATGTTGTGCTTCGGATCAGTAATCTTTCCTTTCTTACCCATATGCAAGAATAAACAGAAAATCATGTTAAAATCATCATTAACGTATAAGTAGTATCAAACGGATATGTTTGTCTCAGCGTATTTGTATTTTAGCGTATAAGTCCTAAACAACGTACAAGTTTGGCTTCAACGTATATGTTTAAACAACGTATAAGTCTGGCTTCAACGTATATGTCTAAACAACGTATAAGTCTGGCTTCAACGTATATGTCTAAACAACGTATAAGTCTGGCTTAAACGAATATGCCTAAACAACGTATAAGTCTGGCTTAACGTATATGTTAAATTGAACGTATAAGTCCTATCAACGTATACGAATAAGTACCGTATATGTTTGAATGTTTGACTTTGGTCAACGCATAACATATACGGAGTATATGTATAAACATATACTGCATATATATCTGTGATTTGACCAAAATTAAAACTTCAAATCTGCAAATCATTTGGACACCACACCTATCATACAAGTATCGTTTCTGTCTATTTAGTCCAAATTTGAGATCAATGTTATCAATTACAAATGTTTAACTATCCATAACTCAGTATATCTGAACGTATATGATTTTCATTTCAGATCTAACCAATAAAACCCCTGATAATCCAATTAAGTGCTATCAAAACACTCGTAATATCAATCTAAAGATTAAACGATAATGATTTGCATCAAACACTGGATTAATCTGATCAATTGTAACTAATCTGTGAACTTGGTTACTGTTCATCATCAGATTTGGAAACATTATCTCACCTTTCAGATTTGGATTGGTGTGCAAATCAGCAAAACAAATATCCACAATAACAACAAAAGATTATGAGAAGCGGTGAATCAAGACAGAGAGAATTTCAAGCAAGTTCAAGCGTATAAGTATCATATGCGTCGTATAATTCTCTATATATATTCAGACTTATGCGGTGCATAACTTATGCGCCGTATAAGTTTCTCAACTTATGCATTGCATAGCACATGCTTTCATCTGTTATTTCATCCAATTCACACCAATGTAATGTCACAAGTACAAATCAATGTCCTTGTTTATTATAAGAATAACTTAAATAAGCTCAGTTTGAAAAATCACTATCTTACCAAGTCCAAATTAATGACCTTGAATAAAATAGATAAACATTTTGATCTTTTGATTTTGATTTGATCAAACAAGATTTTTTGTTTCATGAAAAACCTGAGATAGATAGTTCACCCGTATATCAAGTGTCGAAAACTAAATCAGAAAGAAAATCATTTTGGTTTTACAATTGAACAAATCTCAAATGAAACTTAACAAATCAATACAGAAATCCCAAGTTTTTGTGAGTTTGAGCAGGGAATCATATTGACCAAATTGCCCTTCCATCATAGTTTTATTTTCAGCGTTTATTATGACTGGTATTAAGTTAGTCATTGGAATTGTGGTCCACCTAAACCTTTTAAACAAATAATTTAGGAATTTTTGTGATAAATTTAATTGGTTCAATTATACACAAAATCTCAGAATTTAACAGTTCTAATCTTGATTCAGGCGTAATTTGATTTTTACATAGTCACCCCAACTTGACTTAAACCTTAGAATCATAAGATAAAAAGACTTTTATTTTAAGCATATCGGAAAATAATCCCCACTACAAGACATACCCCCGTTATCAAGCAATACCCTAAGGTCATCTGTGGGCTTGAATACGTTGTGTCCCTTGCGGTCCGTTTCTTATTGGTAATAAGACGCGAGCAAGGGGACAACGTATGTCTAACAGCGGATTTTGATCAAGTCAGTAATGAATTTAGTACATAAGTACTTGTGCGATCAAGTTTAAATACTTATAAAGCAGCTTAGTCTGCGGGTTTGCTTTTTAAAGCTTGTTTAAATATTCATCGAAATGAATACCCAGATGATAAACCGCATAAAGACCCAATGGATCCAGGAACCTTAAAGGCTTGAGTATGACCAGCTATTACATTTCTGCCATCATTATCAAGACTTTTGTTAGAAACTAACACCCCATCAATTCGGCAATTTTAAGTTTATATCACTTAATTTTCCCAAGTTGTTTGTTTTAAAGGCCTACCAATGCACCAATACAATTAAGCACACAGCCTTTTACACCTACTTTTTACTGGATTTGGGACTAGATGATCAATGTACTATCATCTTCCCTTTTTGCTTCAAAAACTCATTTTCTGAGGAACAACATTTTTTTAATGTTTTTAACATTTTCAATTTTTTTATACTGTTTTCGGCTTTTATAATTTTTCAATGTTTTTGGATTTTCTGATAATTTTCTCCCCCTAAAATAAAAAACTGTATGAAAAATTATTTACAAGAGAAAATTTGACTCTGATATTTGGGATCACAAGGTATCCGACCCATTGACTATCTCGGTAACCCTCCTTTCAACACCGCTCAAGACTTTTAAACCGTTCAATTTTAATAAGTACTGAAATCTTGACTTATCAAAAGCTTTGGTTAAAAGATCTGTCTTTTGTTCATCGGTGTGAATTTTGTCTACGGTAAACAACTTCTTATCGTAACAGTCATGAATGAAGTGATACCGTATCTCAATATGTTAAGTTTTTGAGTGGTTTACCGGATTCTTGGTTATTGCTATAGCTGCATTATTATCTATGAAGATAGGAGTTGTAAGAAAATTCAAACCGTAGTCCCGCGTCTGTTGTTGTATCTAAAGAGCCTGAGAACAGCAACTAGAAGCTGCTACATACTTAGCTTCAGAAGTAGACAACGAAACCATGGTCTGCTTCTTGCATTGCCAGGTGACAAGTCGCTTGCCGAAGAACTAACACCCTGCCGTCATAGATTTGGCATTCAGCTTACAGCTTCCATAATCCGAATCTGAGTATGCCCTCAGCACAAACTCATCGTCCTTTGGATACCAGAGACTGACCCCCGGACATCCCTTAAGATAGCGTAGAATTCTCCTAACGATCATGAGATGTGAAACCTTCGGATTCGATTGATATTGGGCGCACAAACATGTGGCATACATGATGTCTGGCCGAGAAGCAGTAAGATACATCAATGAGCCTATCATAGATCGGTATAACGTTTGATCAACCTTTTCCCCATTGGGATCAAGACAGATACCATGATTCAATGGTAGAGGAGTACCGATTGGTGATGCATCAGACATGTTGAACTTCGCTAGTACGTCATTGACATATTTTGTCTGATGGATAATGATACCATCTGACAACTGTTCTACTTGAAATCCAAGAAAGAATTTCATCTCCCATATTGCACTCATTTCAAATTTCTTCTTCATTACTTCTTCAAACTACTTGCACAGAACATCGTTTGTCGACCCAAAGATGATATCATCGATGTATATCTGCACGATCAATAGATGTCTATCAGCAGATTTGGAGAAGAATGTACAGTTGACGGTTCCTCTTATAAACCCGTTGTCCAAAAGATGTTGAGAAAACGTCACATACCAGGCTCTTGGCGCCTGATGGAGACCGTAGAGGGCTTTATCAAGGAGATACACTTTGTCTTTGTGGATCGAATCGACAAACCCCGGTGGTTGTCCCACATAGACTTCTTCATTGATCTTCCCGTTAAGGAATGCTGACTTCACATCCATCTGATAAACTTTGAAACCCTTCTAAGAAGCAAACGCAAGAAAGATCTGAATAGCTTCTAGCCTTGCAACTGGTGCATACACCTCGTTGTAGTCGATACCTTCCCTCTGATTAATTCCCAACACAACAAGTCTTGCCTTGTTTCTGATAATGATCCCATTTTCATCCCGTTACACGTGAACACCTATTTGGTGTTGATTTGCTTTTTATCTTCATGTAAGTCAACCAATTTCCATACCTCGAGCTTCTCAAACTGCATAAGCTCCTCTTGTATGGCATTGACCCAGCTTTATTCTGTTAGGGCCTCTTTTTACGTTTTCGGCTCAACCTGAGAAATAAAACAATTAAATGAGAATTGATTTTGCAAAGGAGAAATATTAGAGTAAAAACACTGGAGGTTCTGTTCGATTTGTCTTCTTGTTTGCACCACAGCATTCAGGTCTCCTATTATATTATCCTCGGGATGGTAGGATAAAGTTCTCGGCACCACCTCGGTAGGTACTGACACTTCAGTTTGGAGATTAGTCACATTCTCTTCAACAGCAATAGTGGATGGAGAAATGACTTCGATAATCTCCTCAGCTGATTCACCATCATCATCATTGGAGAAATGACATGATTCGTCTCTGAAAAGTCATAAGATTGAACATCATCAGGTACATCTTGAAGAACAGACACAGGAACATCAGGCGTTGGTACATTGTCTTCTGATAGCTGTTGATTGTATAACATCGTCAAAGTGTCATCAGAAAGACCTTCCTTATGGAGCTTTAAAATCTCCCAAACGCTCTCATAATCAAATAGCCGTGAATCCCCCGGTCGTAGAATGGTAGGAGTATATCTTTGACAATCCATATTTTGGACTTGGACAATCTTGTGGAGGCTAGGAATGTAGACACGTCTAAGTGGACTAGAATACCCTACGTAAAACCTTCAACAGATTTGGGACCAAATTTTACATTCGGTTTAAAAACAGTACACGTTGATCCAAACGGTTCAAGCCACTTCAGATTAGGTTTTCGACGATTAAGTAGCTCGAAACACGTCTTGCCAAATTTCTGACTGTAAGCACCCGATTGAGAGTATAACAAGCTACTGCCACTGCTTCTGACCAAAAATTAACTGGTAATTTTGAATCTGAAAGAATAGTTGGAGCCGTTTCAATCAATGTTTGATTCTTTCGTTCAGCAACCCCATTTTGCTGTGGAGTGTACGGTGCGCTAAATTCATGAAGAACTGGTCATTACAGTACTCAAGCATCCTGTCGTTCTTGAACTTCGTCCCATTGTCACTTCTTATTCGCCATATTGGTAGATTATACAAATTCTCCAGCTTCTTGAATAAGATCATGAGGGAATCATATGTCTCTTCCTTTGATTCCAAAGACATCACCGACGAAAATCACGAGTAATCATCAGTAACCACAAGTTAATAAAGCTCTCCTGTGATACTTTTGACATTTACTAGACCAAATAGATCTATATGGAGACATTCGAATGGTAAGTTGATGGTGTTGATAATTTTCTTTAGATGAGGTTTCTTTGTCTGCTTTTCCTTTTTACAGTCCAAACACTCTTCGCTTAACTGGAAATTTTTTAATTTCACTCCCTCTACTAAGTTCTTGTGAACCAGATGGTTCATCTTCCTCACACTTATATGTCCCATCCTCCGATGCCATAAAACTGACTCCCGTTCAGATGCTCTTGGGATGAAACATTGAGCAGACCCTGAAGAAGTTGATGCAATGCTTATGTTCATGACATAAAGATCATTCTCTCGAGGAGTACGCATAATGATCCACTCTTCAGGTATTTTGAAACCCGGTTTCAAAATCAAACACTCTCAGTCAGTGAAATGAGTAGAGAAGTGTTTATCACAAAATTGTGATATGCTGAGCAAATTATTGTCCAATTCTGAAATGTAGTTGATGTTCTTGAATGTTACTCTCCCATTCTTCAATGTGCCCTGACCAACTATCTGTTGTCCTTGGTTTCCAGCAAAACCCACATACCCTCCATGAACAGATCTGACATTTTTAAGAAGATGGACAGTACCCGTCATGTGCCTAGAGGCTCCACTATCCATTATCTAATGAGAATCGTGGGATCTTGGAAGACCCTGCACATACAGTTAACAGTTTTAGTGAAACAAGGAAACCCAAGCCTTCTTGGTCTTGGGTTGTTTGAAGTTTTGTATAACAACCTAACATTATCATAATCTAAATCACCAGTTAATGAATCTTCACTGGTCACTTGTGACTCAGATTCAGTAATTACTTTCTCAACAACCTCTAGTGGTTTAACAACTATTTTTACCACCCAGTTTTGACCCGTGGCTTGCCTTTTGTTATAAAACGATGTCTGAGTTGTTTTTGAAACTTTTGATTTTGAAACATCAGTTTTAACAACCCTTTCAACATCAATTTTAACTGACTCATCTCGTTTTAAGATTTTCACATTTTCAGGAACACTCACTAGTTTCTTCTCACTCACATAACCTAAGCCAGGTTTCTTGCTAACAGTTTTTTGAGCGGGATTGCGATCATGTTTATATCTATTGGAACAAGCGTAAAACACGTGCCCAACCTCATTGCATTTAAAACAGCATCTCCTATCAATAAACTTATTGATTTGAGATGTAGTTTCAACCTGATCACGTTCTGCCTTCAACCGATAAAACTCTTTATTCGATTGATTTCTAAAAATAGCTTCTTTTTCAAATTCAGATATCTTACCATGGACAAACACAATATTTTTTCTTGAAGTGGTTTAAATCGATGAAATTGCTTGTTATAAAAACTTGTTTTTGCAAATCTTTTTGAATCCACAACTTCCTTTTCTTTACCTGACCCATGATTCTTAATAGTTTCTTCGATTAACACTGATTCTTCCACTTTTACTCCAGTTGACATATCACATCCAGAACTTTCATTCTTCTCAGAATTAACACAATCATCATCAGACTTTGAGTTATCATGATGTGGAGTGTTGAGTTCCACATTTAGTGTCTTTTTGAAACCTTTTAGTTTTATGGGAATATAGGTATTCCATATAGGTGGAGGCACACCATATAATCCTCTTTTATGTTCTCAATCTCATTATCCTTATGTTTTGATGAATTTTTAGGGATAATGTGATCAAGAACATATGACGATGCAGCATAGCTTACTAGTTTCAAATTAATCCTTTCAGTCTCAATCTTGATTGTTTGAAGCTCAAGTTTGAGTGCTGCATTTTCGTCTAAGTGTGTGTTGATGGCAATTTGTTTGTCCTCAACCGTGTTTTTTAACATTGAAATGGTTTTTTGATCTTGTGAAATCTTTTCCCATAAATTCTTTTCATAAGTTTGAAGTTTCAAATATGCCTCATTAACAACATTCAGAACAAACAATGCTTTGTCATAGTGCATTTTCAACTCTGTAATTTCAAAAGTCTTAGAGTCACATTAATCGCAAGGCAATTCACATTTTTCACATAAACTTGAATTTATAATTACCTCATTTGCCATGAATGCATAATCGGTTGGTTCCTCGCTTGAAATTTCTAAATCTTCATCAGTCATGTCTTCAACAGTTCCATCAACTAACTTCTCCTTTGAATCTTCAACCTTACCGGGTGGCACTTCCTCGCCATTAAAGCAACCTGCAAAACTTATATATCAGGAGGAAATAATGAGGTAAGACAATCAGAAGGAACCGTGTGAATTCTGTCGTAAGTTCTTGGAAGATTGTTATCAGAGTCATCTTAATCAACCTCTTGATCAAATTTGTTAACCACTTTATCCATCAACTCTTTCTCAACCATATCCTCAACTAGCTTGACTTCAACCTTCTCAACCTTTTCACAATCCTCAACAACTTCAGCTATATTAACTTGAAATAGCGAGTTCCAGTTGAACCCCTTGTCCATCTGTGCAATAGCAACCTTTTGTTGTGATGTAGAGGCCTCTGATCTCTTGCCTTTGATTGAATCAGCCTCATTTTGAGAAGGACGGTGATAAATTGCTTGCTTATAATAATCCCTTCCAAATGGATTTGCAGCATTATCCTCTACATTCTCTTTTAAAATGTCCCTTTTCTTTGCATCGGAAACATCTTACTTTGGATTTGTCAAATCCCAGCTTTGAATTGGAACCATCCAACACATTTCTTTGAATCTTTGTGCTCTTCTTATCAAACTTGCCATACACCAACGAATGTCATTCATCTCCATCTCTTATGGGTCGATCTGATCATAATCTTCTTTTGTCATATTGTAGCAGCCAAACATTCATAAGATTCCAGAACTGAACCCAGAAATGCCATATGTTCCTTGACAGTTTCAGTGGTTAGGCACCCAGTATTCTTCAAATTTACAACAATGGTGCACTATAACATATTAAGGTCTTGTGTGTTAGAATCTTGAGATACTGGTATGGTCCCTGAGTAATTTACTATATTGTGGAGTAGCAGAAGTAGCAGGTACACTAGTTACAAAGGCTTGACCAGTTTGTTCAGCATAGAATGTAGTGGGAATCTTGGAATTTGAAGAAGCACTTGATTGTGAACTCTTGTAGTATAATCCCACACCTTGTGATACAACGGTTGATTTCATCTTTTGCTTCTTTCTAAGCTCCAGGTCATGAGCTTCAAGCTTCTTGATAAAACTTACAAGATTTATACGAGCATACGCAATAGGGTTTGAATGCTGAATCATAATAAAAGTACCCCATTCTTCAGGTAATGCATCCACAAGCTTATCAATTGTAACATCCAACTTTTGTTAAATAGTAAATAACAGAAAGTTTTATGATTATTTGTGTGTCGTTAAATTAGTCGTGTGATAAGTGTGGATTGTGAATGAGATTTGGGCTTGGGAATGGGTTATGGGCCATAGGGCCTATGAAACCCCTATAAATACCCAACCACTTCCCCATTTTCTTTCTTTTCCTTTCCAAGTATACACACACACACACTAAAACGCACACTTTCTCTCTAGCACCCACATCCGAATCTAAGCAAAAGGAAGGAAGAACCTCGTGTGTCAACGTCATCAACACCAAGAATCACGTCCAGATCCTCGAGTTGTTTCAGATCTGGACCGAACCCGAGAGCAGAAGGTGAGTTGATTAAAAAGGTTAAGTTTTGAGGTCGGATTCAACATGCAACTTGTTATTCTAGTGGATCGGGTCGTAGGAAGTTTGAAAAACATAAACTTGGTGAGTTATAACCTCACGGGTGTGTTATAGAACAAAAAGGTGATGATTGGACTAAGTAAAACACGGGTATACAAAGTTGGTACAACTCGAAACCCATAAAAAGGGTTCAGACGGGTTTTAAGGAAGGGTCTCGGGATAAGATGGCTCTAAAATGACAAAATAAGGTAATTGGGTCTTAATTGCATGAAAAAGAGCTTCGCATCGCATGCCATTCGAAATCCAAGAATTTCGCATCGCACGCGATGTGAAGCCAAATAAGCATGTGAAGCGAAATGGCCATGTGAAGCGAAATAAGCATGCGAAGAGAAATTGCCATGCGAAGTGAAATAAGCATGCAAAGCGAAATGGACATGCGAAGGGAAATGGCCATGCGAAGAGAAATGGTAATGCGAAGCGAAATTCCATGCGAAATTTCCATGCGAAATTCCACCCGAATCATTTTCTGATGCGAAATTCCAGGTCAGCTCAACCCTAGTCAGGGGCTCTGCCCCATGGACCCTGCTAGGGGCTACTGCCCCTAGACCCCGCTACCAGGGGCGCTGTCCCCGGACCCCTGTTCGTTGAGGGTTTCATTAACTTAGATGTAGGAAGTAGTAGTAATGCATAATTGACACACGTAATGTATTGTACAGTTAGCCGTGCACAACTAAGGAAGGGCATTACCATTAACGGCGAGAGAAACCAACTTCAGGTGAGTTCTAGCCCCCTTTATCTGCTATGTTTTCGGGGCTATGTGCGTACTTCTATGTGATAGATAATACACTTACTTGATTGGCAAATGTATGATACGTGAGTGGTTGTGTATTGAATGTATTATTACATAATGATTGTATGAACAAGTATATATGTATTTATAACTAGAAGATATGTAAAGTATGCACGTATGATAAATGTATGGTTATTCGAGGCAAAAAGGACCAGACCCTCATAATATCTGAGATGATAGGGACCAGACCCCTACAATATCTGAGATGTTAGGGACCAGACCCTCATAATATCTGAGATGATAGGGACCAGACCCCTACAATATCTGAGATGTTAGGGACCAGACCCTTATAATATCTGAGATGATAGGGACCAGACCCTCATAATATCTGAGATGTTAGGGACCCGACCCTTACAATATCTAAGATGCTAGGGACCAGACCCTTATAATATCTGAGACCAGAACCTCATAATATCTGAGATGATTGGGACCAGACCCTCATAATATCTGAGATGTTAGGGACCAGACCCTTATAATATCTGAGATGCTAGGGACCAGACCCGTATAATATCTGTGATGTTTAGGATAGAATAGCTTATGGTATACCATAGGGTTTATGAAAGAAAGTATGTAAGTACGTTTGCATGTATATAAAGTATGTACGAAAGAGGTAATAACAGGTAAGGTGTGAATACGCAGACACGTATGAGTAAGGATATGAATGTAATATATGTTAATTGATTAACTAGAACTCACTATGTGTAGCTTACTTTTAATATGCATGCAAGCAAATAGATTGAGGCAGCTGGCTTAAGGAGGGACACATGGCATGAGCTAAAGAGACTGGCATATTTGAAGAAGTGTCGTGGCTGTTTTATGTTAATGTTTAGTAAAAGACAACTTGTATGTTAAGACATGATTTGATGTTTTGTAATGAAATGTATGACGTTTTAATTATTCCACGAAAGTTTTAATTATTCCGCAAACGTTTTAAATAACTATGATTTTAGAACTGTGTTTATGAATAAATCCAACGCCAAAGTAGGGTTACCAAGAACGGGGCCTTACAAGTTGGTATCAGAACATAAGTTCGAGAGAAATAAGCATCCTACGTGCTTAGAATCAAACAGAGAATGGGACTTAAGAAAGTAATTAAAGAAGATGCCAGTCCGAGAATGCCATGTGTCTCCCAAGCAAGCCTAGAAAGTGATCATGATCTTGTGTATAGTAAATAATGGGTAAGAAAGCTAACTTAATAGCTAGATATAGAATTGCTTGTTTGTGTGAAGATGTGAAATGTGTGATCAACCAACTATTATACGTAGAAACTAGCACAAGTGGACTCACAAAGGGAAGTGTGTAGGAAACGGAGAGTACTATGATCAGCTAATCACAACTGGCCACTGTTATTACCTGTTACCCTTACTATCCTTGTACTAAATAGTTCCTAAAGTGACGACGTTTATGTTTTCCTATAGAATACGAATGGCTGGTGCTAAGAAGACTACTGGACAAGGGAGTCGCACGAGTCGACGTGGTAGACCACGTGTTACCCAAGTACCCCCCGAGCAACCGATTATCGAGTCTGATGGAAAAAGAAGTGTGACTATGCGAGATGAAGGGAATCAGCTCGACCCGGCGATTCAAGCTGCCATCACTCAGGCAGTAGCTGCTGCGATGCTGAATCACCAACAAGAAAAGTCAACCGCAAGCCATGCAGAAACTGTTGAGAAGACTGGAGAGGGTAGTAAGAAGGAGGAAGAGACTGAGAAAGAGGAATCAAGTGAAGATGGGTCTGTGAAGGTCACTGATGGTAAGAAAGGCAGAGGTGGGTGCAGCTACAGGTTGTTTAAAGGTTGCGACCCACCAAGTTTTCTAGTACAGGGGATGCAATCTCTACTCTCCAATGGATAACCGCAACGGATAACGCTATCCGAATTAGCGAGTGTCGCCCCAACCAAGCAGTGGATTTTGCTACCCAGTCATTTGGGGAAGAAGCTATGTTTTGGTGGGAGACAGTAGAGCAAAGGAAGACTGCTGCTGAGATCAAAGCTTTGAAGTAGGAAGATTTGAAGGTGATGGTTACGAAGAAGTTTTGTGTAGATGCTGAAGTTGAGAGGACGGAGATGAAGTTCCTGAATTTGAAGGCGGGAAAAATGACACACCGCGAGTACACCAATGAGTTCAATCGTATGTCTAGACTTGTCCTTGACATGGTAAATACTGAGGCAAAAAGGGTCAAGTGCTACCTAAAGGGACTACCACAAAATATCCGCACCTTTGTTCGTGCTAGTAAACCTGCTACTTTTTGATTCTGTTGTCAAACTTGTAGAAATGGTTTATGATGACCTGGCTGCGGATGATGTGGTGGTCGAAGAGCAGATATTGAAGAAGTGGGTTGATCCTGTTAAGCGACGTGGTACTCAAATGTGGAACCCCAGGAATAAAAAGTAGAAAGTGTGGGAGAAAAAGCCGTGCAAGACTTGTGGAAAAATGCACGGTGGTGAGTGCAAGTGGGGTAAGGGTAGTGATGTGTGCAATAAGTGTGGGAAGACCCATGTAGAGGAATGCAGGCAACGGTCGAATGCCTGTTATATATGTGGAAAGGTGAGGCATTACGCTAACGAATGCAATGCGAAACCCGCTTGTTACAAATGTGGAAGGACGGGTCCTATGGCAAGGGAATGCACTGAAGGTGAAGCTAGGGGAAGCAGTAAGAAGGATGCTGAACAGGCTAGGCCAAGGACCAGAGCCTACATGTTGACACAAGAACAAGCCTAACAAATCCCAGATGTCGTGACAGGTACATTTCTAATAAACGGTATTTCCGCTTCCGTATTGTTTGACTCTGGTGCGACCAGCAGTTTTGTAGCTACTCAGTTTTGTAAGTTAGCTAAGATGAAATGTTGTCGTGTGCCTGAAACTTTTATGGCAGAAACTGCTAATGAGACCTCAGTTAAAATTATGAGATTTGTTAAGAATTGTAAGATAGAATTGGAGGGACACGAATTCCCTGCTACCTTGTATGTAATAACCTTAGGGGGATTTGATGTAGTATTAGAGATGGATTGGGTGTCTGAATTCGAAGCTTAGATAGTGTGCAGGAGTAGATTAGTAAGAGTGAAGTCTTCGGATGGTGGTACAGTAATGATTTTTGGTGATAGAGAAAGTTCAGGGCTTAACATCATTTCGATGATAAAAGCCGAAGGTCTGTTAAGGCGAGGGTGAAGTGTCTACCTGGCGTATGTTGTCAAAGCTACGGCTGAGACGAAGGAAGTGAAAGACGTTCCTGTAGTGTGTGACTACCCAGAAGTATTCCCTGAGGACCTTCCGGGGTTACCACCGGAATGAAAAGTAGAATTCCAAATAGAATTGATACCAGGAGCACAGCCCGTCGCGAAAGCATCTTACCGTTTGGCGCTGTCTGAGATGAAGGAATTGATGTCCCAACTGCAAGAACTCCTAGACAAAGGTTTTATAAGGCCAAGTATTTCCGCGTGGGGCGCATCGGTATTGTTCGATAAGAAGAAAGATGGAAGCATGAGAATGTGTATCGACTACAGGGAATTGAATAAGCTTCCTGTGAAGAATAGATATCCGTTGCCACGGATCGATGATTTGTGTGATCAGTTACAAGGTGCAAGCTGGTTCTCACGAATAGATCTTAGATCAGGTTATCATCAGCTGAAGGTGAAAGAGGCAGACACCCCTAAGACAGCGTTTCGAACGCGGTATGGACACTACGAGTTCCTCGTGATGTCGTTTGGCCTTACTAATGCTCCTGCCGCATTCATGGATATGAAGAATAGGGTATGTCGGCCAATGTTGGATAAGTTGGTTATCGTTTTCATAGACGATATCTTAATTTATTCAAAGAGTGTCAGGACCGGGAGTTGGGTGAAACCTTCGGAAAGGTTGACAAGAACACACTGACTCGATTACCTAAAGGCCTGTTGAATATCCCGGCGGAATCAAGATATCCAACGAGTGAGGATGAAGGAGTGAAAAATAGCAAACACAAAACAATAATAGATTATCAATAAAAGAACATTCAAAGACAAAGATTCACTATATTTAATATATCAATAATGGAACAGTGGAAGGAATGTCTAGGGTTTCGTGTGATGGCGGCGGCTATACGAGGAAAAAAATAGAATATTCTTTGAAATGTTTCTCGTATTCCGTGTGTACCAACCTTATTCAAATCCGTGCCTTAAATGGAAACCTAGGACCCTATTTATAGACCCTGACATTCATTCTAGAAGTTCCTAATCATTACATAATGAAATACAAAATAATACAAGTGTTCCTAATCATTACATAATGGAAGATATTCCCTTCCAGCAGACTTCATCCTTCTTGACTGGTCCATGCTTTGCTCGAACTAGTCCATCGAGCAAGCTCATTCTTCTTGATGTCTTCAGTTATACTTATTCAGCAATCTTTAGCACGCTCGGATGTAAATCTTGCTTGGGAACTGAAAAGTGCTTGAAGTCCTTGCTTTTATCATGTGACATCTTCTTATTGCATCCATGCTTGTCCCCATGTGCTCGATCATCATGTGCTCGTAACACTCGGTTAAAACTTGTATGATCAAGCTGTTTGCTCGATTGGCAATCCATGCTCGATAGAAGAACACTCTTTCTCATTGTAGTGTAGCTTGCTCGAAGCCTTAACACTTAGAAGAATTAACCATTTAAGGTTCTGAAGACGTTGCTCGAAGTAGTAAAACCAAGCTCGATCGTCTATGCTTTCTCGAAGTCCATACTTAGTCGTTTTCTAAGGAGGTTGAGAAGATTCCAATCTTCCTTATCATAAATCTGACCCAACAATCTCCCCCTAATTGGAACAAGCTCAGATGCACCATAACACACCTGCGTAGAGTTACACATGTATCTAACATAAAATATATATATAATTCAAGAACATGTCATTTCATTACATAATTAGGAATTCTGCCTCTTGGGCATTACAACGTAAATTTTTACATCAAAAACACAAGTTAAACAAAATTACAAAGATACACAGATATAAAATCAATCATCATTGAGCTCCGTTCTGCTATCTCCTCCTCCTGCTCCTTTTGTCAGATCTTTCCTTCATTCTTTTGACGAGAGCTGCCCTTTGTTTGATCATGTCAAGTTCCACGGCATCGAAGGTGTCATTTGGAAATTTGGCATCAATCAAGTCTTGGAGATCTTGAGGATGCATGAATTGAAGATCATCATCATGTCTAATCACTGCAATAGGTATGCATGTTGCATTCCTCAATGAGATAGAATCATTATGCTGATTATATGAGATAAATGTTATTCGTCCATTAATCTGAACCAATGAGTTTGGTTCTCTCATCTCTTCCCTCATAGCTAAACACTCCTTCAACGTTTTCCTTTATCCGTGTGAGCTACTTGCTTGGGATTTCCTTCTTTTATCTTCAAACAGAAAGAGCTCCAGTGTGTGAACTTCATTGATTCTTTTGTTTATTTTATCTCTCTCTGCTTGACTTCTGACCTCCCTTTTCTTTTGATTCAGAAATGGGAATACCTTTTCTGATTGATCTTTAAGGAACTTTGATAATTCATTCCTTGGTTGACTAGATGGCTGACTCCTGATTTGATTGTCATATAATATCAACTCAGCCATCTTTGTAAATTGGGCTATTGTAAAATTTCTCAAATCATCTCTGAAGATGATGAGAGTTTCTTCTTGATCCTCAGTTATAACCCTCAAGGTCTTTGATCTTTTGTCGAAGAAGAGATGTGTGGGCAAGTTTAAGTTCCTTGGTGGCTCAGGCCTCACAACCTCAGACCTTGGGGTTCTGCTCAAGCTTCCTTGTGTGTTTGTGTTTGTTTGATGCAGCCTAGCCTCTTCATACCACTTCCTTATTGTCTCAGCTGTTTGTACAATTAGACTTGACATTTTTGATCCCTTTTTATGTAGGGCACTCATCATCTTTGCTCGAACTTCTTCTTCGGCTCTCTACTTTGCTTCCTGCAATTTTCTTCGTGTCTCTAAGTACAGTTTCTGCTCTCTATTGTATATTTCCATTAATTGTTCATGAGGCATGTTTTGAAACTGTTCCTCTGTCACTCCTTTCCCCATGACAATCTTCTTCAGTATTTCTACTCTCTAAGGATCCTCAAACCATTTTTGCACTTCTTCTTAGCCTCTTCTCTTTCCCTTGCTAATCTCGTCCTTAGCTCTTGTTCTCTTTCATATGCTTCCTGACTTTTCTTGTCTTTGTGAGACTCTTTCACAAGATGGATTTTTCTTTTCAGTTTTTCAAGAGAAAGATTAATCAAAAAGTCATAGCTGTATCCATACAATTGAAGAAATTTTATATCATTGTGTTTGGCTTTCAAAGATTCATACTCTGCTTAATAACTTACTTTCTTCTCAGTTCTCTTCTTGCTACTATCCGACTCCTTTAACACTTTCTCCCCTTCATTCTTCTTCCTCGATATCTTCTTCACATAGTCTGAAACGTCACTTACAAGAGTATTTCTGTAAAGCCTGTCTATTAAATCAAAGGATTGCAAGTTTAGGAATTCAGGCTTGTGACCGGCTTTAATCAAAGCTTCTCTTATAGAGTTCCTCATTCTCCACCCTTCAGCTTCTCTGGCTATGTCTTCTTTTGTTAGGCTTTGAAGATACTTAAGATCATAGTTCAGGCTTATTAGATAGTCTCTGTGTTCTCCTTATCTTCATTCTCCTCTTCTAAGTTAATTACTTCTTCAAGATTATGAAGAGTCTCAATCATTGGTTCTTCAAGTCTTTCAGATTGAGTTCTCTTTCTTTCTTCTAATTTGTCCTTCCTTATTTTGTATATCATCTTCTTCACTGATTTTTGTCTCTTGGACTTTGGTGTTTCTGTATCAGATGTATCTTTTCGTTTCAAGTGTGATTGAGATGGATTGGGAGTGTTCTGCTGATTTATTTCCACTTCTGGTCCTTCCAGTATAATTTCTTCATCAACTGACTCAGAGGTCTCAGATTCTTCATCATTCAACTCTTCTGACTTATGATCATATTCTTCATAAACTTCATATATAACAGGTTCAGGTTTGTCTGTTAGAAAGAGTTGGCTTTTCTACCAATATTCTTTCCTTTGCTCCTCTTGAGCCCTCCTGGTTGCAGCTACAGTTTCTGGACAGAACTCTTCAGGATTTAGTAAGATATCATAATGTGTTCTAAGCATCACTAATTGAGCAATGAATTTGACATAAACATTCCATGGCATCTTTGGTGCCTCTGGTTCTTCTCTTATGCCCAGACCCATTTTTTGTTCATTATCTTTTTCTATTTCAATGTCGACAGGTTCAATTTCAGGCATTTCAAGTTCAATTACTACAGGCTCTTCCAGTTCTTCCTATTCAGTTGTCACTAGTTCTTCAGAATTGTCTTGTTCTTGTTCATCAAAATTCATATTTTCTCTTAAGGCATCAAGTGTAGCCTTTATCGCTTCATCTGCCTCTTTCAGCCTCCTCTCATCTTCTTCTTCTTTCTCTTTCATGTTTATTAGTGCTTCAAGCACATCCTGATGGATTTCTTCCTCATCCTCTTGGTTCAAAGACTCTAACTCTTCAGTTATCAATCGCATAGCAGTCTTCACAGATTCAACATCTGCTATGTCTGGATCAATTATATTTTCTCTGTGCAATATGTCATCAGATTGAACATTGTGTTGGGCCAGGGGATGTAGATCATCATTAGTAAATTCAATCCCCTTTCCCTTTTCTTTTTTTTTTCATTATTTCTTCTTCAATTTCTTCTTCTTCTTTTTCTTCTTCTTTATTCTCCCCCTCAACATCCGAATCTCCATCATCATATGCTTGATTTAGCATGTTTAATGCATTTGATGGTCCAACTTCCACAACTTCCTCATCCGAGCTTTGATATAGTTCTCCAATCACCTTAAGACTTTTTGCACCTTAAGGTTTCTCCCCTGTTTTGGTGCATGTGAAGTCTTCTCAACCTCGGATACATGAGGAATCTTTGACCCTCTGCTTTCTTTGTATTGGACACCAACCCTTGAAAGATAAGTCTTGAAATGTTAAAGGGTTGCTGATAGAGTATTGCAACTGTGAGAGTCCCAAGTTCTCTGCTCAATAAAGTCCAAGTCCCTCTCCAAGGAGATAAGGACTGGATCACGTGATGAATTAGGAACCTGTAGAGGAAAGGAAAACTTCCCTTTTGAAATTGTCCCTCCTTAACTCCTCCCTGATAGCCCATAGTCTCTTGAATGACTCTTAGTAACCTTGGGACTAAGTAGGACGGCTGAGCCTCAAAATTGTCATTAAGGTCCAGTGCAGCTCTGATTAAGGCTTCTGCTATCTCAATGTCATCATGTAGAACCGACGCCTCAATTTCTTCCCCATTGACGTCATTAACATATGTTGCAGACCCCCAAAAATCCGAAATATGATTTCTGTATATTTTGGGGTTGTTAGTTAAAACCACCCTCAGATTGGAGTTACTCAAAAAATTTATCATTGGCTCCAACTCTCGGTTGTCATCCTCGATCTCCAACTGAGCACACATATTATGCCGCTTTTGAAATTTGAAAGCCATCAGTTCTGCAAAAACAAGAAGAGTTGTCAGTACACAAGGATGCATAACTAATATATGAGAATAGATAGATGATTAATGGCGTCTTCAATAACTTGTTCCGTAGTAATATGTGTACCTGCAAGAACATGCAAACAGTTAGTCCGTAAATCAATTTGAAACCCTAATTTCAAAATTGGTGCAACGATAATCGAATAACGATGTCTTACCGAAGTCGAAACAGAGCTAATGGTTGTAATCGAACTAAAATCAAGCAAGTATTAGAGCAATCGAGCAAAAGGAAGATAGCACGAGCAAGAGGGTTTTTTATGGTTAGGTTTTAAAGAGAAAGAAATATGTGAAAAAGTTTCTAAGTCCCCCTTTTATACCTAACGTTTGGATGGTACAGTACCTTGGTTTGTCGTCTAGTGCACGACAGTTGTCATTTAATTCAAAATTTAATGTACCTCCCTTGCTCGAGCATACAGCCAAGGTAACAGCTAGCTCCCATTGTACATGAGTACATATACCACCTTTGCTCGATGTACTTGGAATATTCTATCCTTGATCACTAGTGTACTCGAGACAGATTGCTCGACTAGACTTGTGCTCAATGCCTTAGCCAAATTTCTAATGATAATCATAGTACCTGCTCGAGTATTAAGTCATACTCGAGGTGTAGTGTGCTTGACTATACTTATCAAAATTTAGTCAATACAAATTTCTGAGACAAACCAGTAATCGAACTTTACTCGACTATACATCATGCTCGAAATACTTATAAATATATATCCTGAAAATGGCCTATGCTCGAGATGCTTTCTTAAGTGTTAGAGCCTTTGCTCGACTAACTTAGAGTGCAAAAGCTCAATGTGCTCAATGTACCATTATGCTTGAAAGCCTTAACATATTAAATCATTCCTATGCCTGTACTCGAACTCAAAACCTAAGTGTCTAGTCCACAAATTTGCTCGAACTACTTAACAAAGTGATCCATTTCCTTAAGCTCGAACTCTGATGCCAACACCTTCTGAACACTTCTATGCTCGAGACACTTAAATGTTTCCTACCATGCAAACATGCAAACATGCTCGAAACATAATGATTTTCATGTCATATCAGATGCTCGAAAATAAAATGCATGCTTGGAACACTTAACAGCAAATTTTCAGGTCATGCTCGAAACAGATAGTCAATTCATGCTAGAAACAGATAGCCAATTCACAGGTCACATGGAATGATCGAAGCAGTGATATATAAGCAAGCACAGTCTCTATGCTTGAAACACAATGATCTTCATTTTGAGAAGTACAACTGTTATTTCATTAATCCAAGACATGATCAATCATGTTTTGTGCCCAAAATTTCAACTTTTCATTAAGAATCATCATTGTAGAACAGTATGTTAAATCGAGCAATCAGTTTAAGCAAAGTCAAGGACCTTTCCTCAATTGCCTTCGGCTTCAGCAAATTGATCTGGGACCTTGTTTCGGTATGAAAAATAAAGAAAATCTCGATTTCCACCCTCCTTCATGGATTGACAAATGCTGTCCCAAGCAATCCAGTGGTGCCTGTGCAATTCACTTGAGTGAGACAGAGGAGAGTGGAATTTCGGAAATTGTATCTGATTAAATCCATGTATTGTGGACATTGCGTCTATCTCGGAATTCAATTGTGCTCTCTGTCCCTTCTTTCACAGAAAATCGAGACGCGAATTAATGTACTTTAAGGTGAAATAAGAGATCAAAATCCAGTTCAGATGGAAATTCATTTTAAGTCATTTGGAAAGATCTCAACATGAGATCAAATTATCTAATTACTGTCACACCATTTCTTTTCCAGCCTTATTATGACCTTTGTCAGGTTGACACTAGGTGGAAGCACTTAACATGATTCTTATAACTTTCGTGATATGCTTAAGATTCAAGAGCTTGCGTAGGAATGCTTACACTTTGGACTTCAGGTTGTTCCTAATCTCTTCTCAAAGCTTATTTAGCTTTCCCCAATCACCCCAATTTGACTTCAACCCCCTGATGCCTTGATCAAAATATTTATTTATTTGAGCAGTCATATATATATATATATAGATATCCGACTTCAAGGTTAAACGTTGGACTTACAAGCCATCCGGACTTACATGCCTTACATTCAGAGTGTTTAGGACTTATTTAAATGCCCCACTCCTGTAGTTCCCTTGGTGCCCCTTAAAGTCAAGATATTTTATTTATACTTAATAATTTTTATTCTTATTTTCTTTATAACGCTCATATTTTATTTTATTAAATTTTGATTTTGATAGACCAAGACAGCAACAGGCTCGTGTATGATCGGGTAATCGCCTTTCTGCCTATCATTCGGAGAGATGTGTAAGGAAACATACCTTGATCATTGGATGAAACACCACATCAGACTTAGCACAATTTTTAGGTTTGTATCACATCAGTCACTACACTCAAAAACTTTTACCATTTTAAAAACCATTTCCTTTTGAATGTTCAATTAAGAAATATTGATTTTCAAAAATAGTGTTGTCATTTAAGCATGTTTAATAAGTACACATTATCACAGTATCAAAACACATTCATTCAGACAGTAGAAATCATTCAGATAATCACATGAGTCTGTCGAGCATGCTCAGAAGTTCATCGGGCATACTCGAAAGTCACTCAAGCAAACTTAAGATTTATCATTTCAAGTATTGTGCTCGAAAGACTTAGTTGAGTGCTCGAGCAGTATACTTCTGCTTGAATTACTTCAAAAATTTTCACAACACATGTCCATGCTCGACCACCAGTAACACATCATTTGTGCTCGAGTTACTTTGAGTAACCTCAAGTATGGTTTGTTTGTGCTCAAAGAGCATTAGACATACCATGCAGCACAGAATTATGCTCGAAATACTTGAAAAAGGTTTTTCAAGACAGAATTCAATGCTCGAGCAGCTGAGCTATGACATATGTGCTCGAATGACTTAGAATAGTCTTTCAATAGCCTTTGCTTGTTCTCGAGGCGTAACATGCACACTATCAAGCACAAATTCATGCTCGAAGTACTTAGAATCACAGAAATACATCATACAGGCACATATCAAAGTACCAAAAGCTGTAATTAGCAGTTCTATCAAAATTTCCACGCAAAGACAGTCACACACATGATTCATGCAATTTGAGTAATCATTCAAGCATAACAATTCATCATGCAAACATTCAAGGTGAGTAACACAGATAATCAGTAAGGACCTCACTTAAGCACACATCCTAAATCAAACTTCATTAGCATTTATCATTCCTAGGCACTTTAACAGAAAATGAAACCTGGTTTTATCTAAAGGTTTGGTTAATAAATAAGCCAAATTGTCATATGTATCTACCCTTTTCATTTCTATCAAACCTTTTTCCTGACAGTCCCTAATGAAATGATGTCTAATTTCAATGTCCTTGGTCTTAGAATGTTGGACTGGATTCTAAACAATAAACATAGCAGCAATATTATCAATTAAAATAGGTGTAAGTAAGAAATTCAAACCATAATCCAGCAGTTGATTTTAAATCCACAGAACCTGTGCACAGCATGCGGAGGCAGCAATATACTCAGCTTCAGCAGTAGAGATTGACACTATAGTTTGCTTCTTGCATTGCCAAGACACCAGCCTTTTCCCTAGAAACTGGCATCCTCTAGAGGTTGATTTTGTACTCATGTTGCAACCATCATAGTCACTGTCTGTGTAGGCAATCAAATCAAAGGAAGGGTTCTTTGGATACCAAATCCCCAAATCGGGTTTTCCATTTAGATATCTGAAGATCTTTTTAACTGCTAGCATATGTGAAACCTTAGGGTTAGCTTGAAATCTTGCACAGACACACAGCAAACATAATATCTGGCCTAGATGTTGTGAGATACATCAATGATCCTATCTTGGACCTATATTCATGCTGGTCCACTGGCTCCCCTTTTTCATCAGATACCATTTTCTCATGTGTGTCCATTGGTGTGGACACCGTCTTGAAGTCTTGACACTGGAATTTGTTAAGAATCTCTTGTACATACTTTGATTGATTTATGAAGATTCCTTCTGCTTTCTGTTGTACTTGTAGTCCAAGAAAGAAATTCATTTCCCCCATTGAGCTCATCTTGTACTTGGATTTCATTACTTGCTTAAACTCTTTGCACATCCGTTCATTTGTAGAGCCAAAGATAATGTCATCCACATACACTTACAGCAGCAGCAGATCTTTGTCTCTCTTTTTGTAGAATAGAGTCTTGTCAATTGCTCCTCTGCAGAAACCATTTTCCAACAAATGATTTAAAAGCTCATCATACCAAGCTCTTGGTGCTTGATGTAGTCCATACAATGCTTTGCTGAGCTTGTAAACTTTGCTGGGATGCATTGGATCTTTAAATCCAGGAGGCTGAGTGACATAGACTTCTTCATCAATTTTTCCATTTAAAAATGCAGATTTTACATCAAGTTGATAGACTTTAATGTTCATTGATGCGGCATATGCAAGAAAGATTCTGATAGCCAGTAGCTGTGCAACTGGAGCAAACACTTCTTCAAAGTCCACTCCTTCTTCCTGTAAGCATCCTAGGACCACCAGTCTTGCTTTGTTCTTGATTACAATTCCTCTTTCATCCTTCTTGTTTCTAAAAACCCATTTTGTACCAATAGCATACTTGCCTCTGGGCTTGTCAACCAAGTCCCATACATGTAAGTCTCTGAATTGGGCTAATTCCTCCTGCATAACTTCTACCCAGCTGTTGTCTTTCAAAGCTTGGTTAATGTTCTCTGGTTCAACTTGGGATAAGAAGCAGGCATACATGCAGATGTTTGCCTTTTTAAAAGAACTTCTTGTCACTTTTTCATGCAAGTCTCCTATTATGTTTTCTGCAGGGTGGTTTCTTTCAACAGAGGTGGTCTGCACAACTTGTTGTGCAGACACTTCTGTCTCTAGATTTGTCATGTTCAACTCAACAGATTCATCTTCAATTCTCACTTGAGATTCTTCATTTGCTTGAACTTGATTGATCTATGATGATGATGCTTCAGTTGACCCAAATTGTAGAGAGTCAAACAACGACTGGAACCTATCTTCAAATTGATTTATTCCTTCAGTCTGAACAGGTTGTTGACCTTGATTGGGTTCACTCTCTACTTCACTTGGTCCTTCAATAGAGACTTCCACTGCATCATCTTGTCCATTCATATCAACTTCAGCAGCTTGATTGTTGTTTCTTTCAAAGTTAAATCCATGAGATTCAGGAGGAACAGATGACCATAGCTTGTCCAGATCAACTTGTCTTTGTTTTCCTTTAACTTCAAAGCTGGTTCTGTACATGCTATCATCCATATCTTTAATGTAGATTTTGAAAGAATTGATCATCTTTACCAAGTCAAAGAGCCACTTGGGTCCTTCAATATTGTTAAAATGGTTTTCATTGAATATTATATCTGAAGATTCAATGACCACCATGTGCTCCTTTACATAGACTCTCTAAGCCTTTGAATGAGATGAGTAACCCACAAAGAAACATTCTGGTGATTTTGACAGGAATTTGTTTAGATAGTCCTTTGTATTCAACAGTGAGCATCTGCATCCAAAAGGCTTCAAGAACTTCACATAAGGCTTTCTTTTGAAGCTAACTTCATATGGAGTCTTGTTTTGAGCCTTGTTCAGTAGAACCATGTTCTGCACATAACATGCAGTGTTGATTGCTTCTGCCCCAAAAGTGACTGGCAAATTTGCATCAGCAATCATGGTCCTTGCAGCTTCAATCAATGTTCCGTTCCTTCTTTCTGCAACACCATTCTGTTCAGGAGTTCTTGGTGCGTTGTATTGTTTAAAGATTTCCTTAGAAGTGCAGAATTCATCCATAATTCCATTCTTGAATTCTGTCCCATTGTCACTTCTAATGACCTTTACTTTCCTTTCAAGCTGATTTTCCACTTTTAGCACATAGGATCTGATCAAATCTGAGGTTTCATATTTGCTATCCAAAAAGTATGCCCAAGTAAACCTTGAATAAGCATCGGTGATCACCAGGCAGTATCTTTTCTTCCCAATACTTGGAACACTTACAGGACCAAATAGATCCATGTGTAACAGTTCCAATACCTCATCAATGGTGTTTATCATTTTGCTCTTGTGTGAGGATTTGTGTTGTTTCCCTTTTTGGCAAGATGAGCATTTTTCTTCTAGCTTGAACTCTCTAGTGGGAAGGCCGACAACATGTTCACCTTTCACTAGCTTGTTCATGTTCTTCAAATTTACATGCCACATCTTCCTATGCCACAGTTTGGTCTCATTTTTAGTGGCTTTGGAAACAAAGCATGATCCACCTCTAGATGTAGCAGTATTCATTCTTAGCTCATAGAGGTTGCCATTTCTTGGAGCCATCATCATGATCATTACAGTTGGAATCACAAACTCAGGCTTCAAAATCAAGCAGTGTTCATCATTGAAGGCTACCTTGTATCCTTTCACACACACTTGATAAATCCTTAGTAGGTTGTAATGTAGTCCTTCAACATGCAGCACATTCTCAAATGATACTTTGCCATTTGTGAGTGTTCCTCTTCCAACAATCTTCCCCCCATTTTCATCACTCCCAAAGGCAACCGGCCCTTCATATTTTTTTTCATAGTTGATTAATGCATTCTTCTCACAGGTCATGTGCCTAGAACATCCACTGTCTATATACCATAAGTCATTAACGTTCAAGGACTGTTCCTTCACATACACATAAAACAAGATTAGTTGGATTCTGATTTACAAACTGTAACAGTTTGTAATTCTGTGTCAGTTGAAGATTTATCAGGTGTTGGAGCTAGAACTGGAAGTGGGTCTTCATACACAACTTCACATTCTTATTCTGATTCTGAATTTGACCCATCCTTCATAGCTTGTGACTTGATTAAGTTTTCAGTTTGCTCAATCACATAGATCTTCTATTCAGTCACCTCGTTCTTTGTCTTCCACTGGAACCCTTTTGGTTCAAACCCCTGTTTTAACAAAAACTTTTCATCATCATTAAGAACTCCTGGTCGTATCTTATCTTTTCCCTTATCAATTGACCTTTTGTTCTTCTCAGCTTTATGTGACTCTTTCTCATTTTCCTTGATTTTCAAAATGGTATTGAGTTTCTTTTCAAGGATCTGCTTTTGTTCCTTACGACCAGATGGTTTTCTATTTCCACTCAAGTATTTCTCATACATTTCTTTGTAACTCTTCATATAAAATCCACTCACCACATCAGGAATTTCAAAGGTGTCCTCAAGAATCCAGCAAGAATCAGTGTGATGTCCATAGGCATCACATTTCTTGCACCAGACCTTGGCAAAACTTCCCATATCTTCAAGCAATTGTTGGTCTTTGATTTTGTCACTGGGTTTGGGAAAGTCAAAGCCTAAAGAGGTCTTTGGACACAAAGTGTTGGAAAAATCCATCTTGATTGGCTCACTGATGTCAATTATTTATGGATACTTTTCTTTGACGAAAACAATTTTCTTCAACTTGAATGGAGTTCTTGATGAGCTTCCTTCTTCTTCTCTTGAGTGTCTTCTCATTGGCACATAATCAACATCCCCAATATCAAATAACTCATGGTTAGAGAAAACTGGATAAATTGGTGGATGTGACTGATCATAAGAAGATTTCACAGTTTCTTCTGTTCTTTTCTTGATATCAGGCTGTGGTCTTGCACATATATCAAACACTACATGGTGTCTTCTTATCTTCTCATAGTGCTTTATCAACTTTGGAGTAATCTTTGGTAGAAGAGGAATCTTATCACCTTTCTTTTTGCCTGATCCTTTCTTCTTCTTGCCCTTGGATGACTTAGAGCTTCCACAGCTGCAGTTGCTGTCTTCATTGGAGTACTCACTCCACTTCATTCTCTTTCCTTCCAATTTTTCATTTTTCTTAGTCTCCGGTTCCTCACTCTGCTTCACTGCAAACTCTCCATTCTTGTCTACAAATACATCAGCATATTGCTTCCTAAACTCATCCTTATCATCAAAGACATTTTTGAATAGCTTAAGATATTCATTTCTGCTCTCCTTGTCTACTTTCAGTGGGTAGCTATCACAAAAAGGTGGTGGCACCTTTTTATATTTCTCTTCCTCAGTCATTTTATCAACATAACCCACTAAATTTCCTGTACAAACAAGGTTCTTCAAGAATTCCATTTGAATCAGTAATTCAACATTCTTCATTTTCTCTTCTGCATACATCTTCTTCAACCCTTCAATTTCAATTCTCATTCTTGATTGGGTTTAGTATACCATCATACATACCTCTTCAAGCCCCTTGATTTGACTTTCATAAGTTGCTTCAGTTGCTTCATTGACCTTCAAGAAGACTTCCTTTCTCCCATACTCAGTTTTTCACTTTCCAATCTCCTGATTTAATTCATCAATGGTAATAAGATGATCAGAAATTGAAATATCAGATTGTACCTGAGCATTTGAGGATTCAGCCTTGTCATGCACTTTGGCCATAAATGCAACATTTGCCTTCTCCATTTCAGCTGCATGATTACTCCAATCAAATTCCCCATCCCGTGACACCCTGGTTACAGCAACATTTCCCTAGTCTCTTTGCTGATTCACATTGTTCTGACTACTTCTGTTTTGATTTGTGTGAACCTGCATTTGATTGTTTCTTTGAGGTTGAAATGTTTGTTGAGGGAGTCTGTTTGGATTCTGATAGGGGTTTTGGTTGGTGATCTGATTTCTTTGTTGCTGGAAATTCTGATTCTGGCTCTGGTAGAATTGATTTTGGTTTACTTGATTGCCAGCCTGCTTTAGCATGTTACATTCTCTAGAAAAATGTTCTGGTTGTTGACAATTATAGCAGATGACCTTTGATTTGTCAAAGCCGATTCTTTCATTTGGTCCATTGAAGCTTGTTCTACCATTCCTGTTATACAACCTTTTGCTTCTTACTGCTAGCATGGCTGCTTGCCACTTTATGTCCATGTCCTCTAAATCATCAGCATCTATTTGTTCTAGATCTTCTTGCACAATGCTTGTGTTTATCAGATTCTTGGCCCAAAGGCATGATATGACTCGGTAAACATGGAGAATAAGGATTGGTAGTCTGCTCCTTGATTTGGTTGTGCTGTAAGAATATTGGGTGCCCATTTGTTGTGGAGGGGTGTCATCTTCGATCAGCTGAACATTGAATCTTGATTGACCACTGCTAGTTGATCTTGTTTACGATGGTTCCTCAATGATAGGCTGACGGTTCTTGACTGAGAGGTTGCCCATTGGTGCTACAAGAGCATTGTTTACTTGAAAGCTTGGCTTGTCCTCTCGAATCATATGATTTTCAATCATCTCATGTTCTGCAGCCTTGAGAAAGGCAATCACATCATCGAACTTAAAATTGGGAAAACTAGCTTTTTCTTTGATAAACTTGCTGGCAGTGTACCATTCACCGGACAAAAATGATAGAAGCTTTTTGTTCAGCTCAAAGTCAGAGATCTGCGAATAAGTCGTTCTTATGTTGTTCACAATTGTCATAAACCTCTACAACACTGATTTCAGTCTTTCCTCGTCCTTAAACTTGAACCTGTCTAGTTGCTGCTTCAGTCTATCTTTCTTGATGTCCCTTAATTCAGTATTCCCTTCAAACATTTCGATAATTGCATCATACATACCCTTTGCAATATTATGATGATTAACAGTTGTCAAAATCTCCCAAGAAAGCCCTAACTTCAGCATAGACAAGCTTTTTCATCCCGTTTCTTCATTTTTAGCTCAACGGTGGTATTCTTATTTGCAGCTGTTGAAGGAACGTAGTTTCCTTCAGTGATGGAAATCCATAGCTCTGGGTCGTTGTAGTTCACAGCTTCTTCGAAGAGCACCTTCCATTTGATGAAGTTTTCTTGTCCTAGCAGTCTTAGAATCTTGTTGGTGGAGACTTCTTGGTCTTCCATTTCAGCAGATCTGGAATTTGCAGTAGTGAAAACAGAGTAAAGCTTCAAGCTTTTTCACAACCTTCAGTCCCGTGGTCTTCATCGAGCTTACTCAAGCTCTGATACCACTTGTCAGGACCGGGAGTTGGGTGAAACCTTCGGAAAGGTTGACAAGAACACACTGACTCTATTACCCAAAGGCCTGTTGAATATGCCGGCGGAATCAGGATATCCAACGAGTGAGGATGAAGGAGTGAAAAATAGCAAACACAAAAAAATAGTAGATGATCAATAAAAGAACATTCAAAGACAAAGATTCACTATATTTAATTTATCATTAATGGAATAGTGGAAGGAATGTCTAGGGTTTCGTGTGACGGCGGCGGCGGCTGTACGAGGAAACAAATAGAATATTCTTTGGAATGTTTCTCGTATTCCGTGTGTACCAACCTTATCCAAATCCGTGCCCTAAATGGAAACCTAGGACCCTATTTATGGACCCTGACATTCCTTCTAGAAGTTCCTAATCATTACATAATGAAATACAAAATAATACAAGTGTTGAGTCCTCGAGCAAGGTAACAATCTTGCTCGAGCAAACTCACTATGCTATGTATGCTCGATGAGTGTCCTCGAGCATACTTTACTTAGAATATTTCAGTGAAGATATTCCCTTCTAGCAGACTTCATCCTTCTTGACTGGTCCATGCTTTGCTCGAACTAGTCCATCGAGCAAGCTCATTCTTCTTGATGTCTTCAGGTATACTTATTCAACAATCTTTAGCATGCTCGAATGTAAATATTATTTGGGAACTGAACTGTGCTCGAAGTCCTTGCTTTGATCACGTGACATCTTCTTATTGCATCCATGCTTGTTCCCATGTGCTCGATCATCCTGTGCTCGTAACACTTGGTTAAAACTTGTATGATCAAGTTGTTTGCTCGATTGGCAATCCATGCTCAATAGAAGAATACTCTTGCTCATTTTAGTGTATCTTGCTCGAAGGCTTAACACTTAAAAGAATTAACCATTTAAGGTTCTGAAGACCTTGCTCGAAGTAGTAAAACCAAGCTCGATCGTCTATGCTTTCTCGAAGTCCATACTTAGTCGTTTTCTAAGGAGGTTGAGAAGATTCCAATTTTCTTTATCACAAATCCGACCCAACAAAGAGCGAGTCTGACCACGCCGAGCATCTAAGATAGGTATTAGAAGTATTGAAAAAGGAGAAGTTGTATGCAAAGTTCTCAAAATGTGCATTTCGGTTGCGAGAGGTACAGTTTGTAGGTCACATAATCAATCCCGAGGGGATTACTGTGGACCCAGCTAAGGTTGAAGCGATAAAGAATTGGAAGACGCCACGAAACCCAACTAAGATACGCAGTTTCTTAGGGTTAGCTGGCTATTATAGGAGATTCATTCCTGGCTTCTCTAAGATAGTCGCACCATTGACAGGTATGACCCGAAAGACTGTGGATTTCGATTGGGGTATGTTCCAGGAAGAGGCGTTTGAAGAATTGAAGTTAAGACTCACTCAAGCTCCAATCCTTGTTCTGCCCGGTGGAGAAGAAGATTTGGTATTTTGCACTGATGCTTCATATCAGGGGTTAGATTGCGTGTTGATGCAACGAGGGAAGGTCATAGCTTATGTGTCTAGGCAATTGAAAGTTCACGAATGTACGTACCCGACGCATGACCTTGAGTTAGCAGCTGTGGTGCATGCTCTCAATATTTGGAGGCGCTATTTGTATGGTACCAAGTGTACTATATATACAGACCATAAGAGTTTGAAATACTTCTTCGAGCAGAAAGAGCTGAACATGAGGCAGAGAAGGTGGTTAGAACTGTTAAAGGATTATGACTGTGATATCAAGTGTTACCTGGGAAAGGCTAATGTGGTTGCTGACTCCTTGAGCCGAAAGAACGCAGAAGTTATCGCGACAGTAATGTCTTATAAGCTGATAATCAACTCGGATTTCTTTGAAGAGATCCGCAAGGTCCAGTCAGAAGTGTTGATAGATGAAAGATTGATGAATAAAGAAAGGATTTTTGGGCAGCAGAACAAGTTGATAGACAATACTCATGGCGTAAAGACCAGATTTGATCGGATGTGGATTCCTCGTCATGGGAATCTTAGAGATCGGGCCTAAACGAGGCCCATAAGTCTCGGTACTCGATTCACCCAGGTATCAAGACTTGAAGAAAGACTACTGGTGTTCGGGTATGAATAATGAAGTAGTAGGTTATGTCAGTAAGTGTTTAACTTGCTTACAGGTTAAGGTTGAACACCAGAAACCGTATGGAAAGATGCAGCCGTTGGAAATACCGGAATGGAAATGGGAACACATCACCATGGATTTCATAACTAAGCTACCGCGTACAACTTGAAATGATGACACCATATGGGTGATTGTGGACCGTTTGACCAAAAGTGCTCATTTCCTGCCTATACGAGAGGCTGTCTCGTCAGAAACGTTGGCAAACGTGTTTGTTAAGGAAATTGTTACAAAGCTTGGGGTGCCGTTATTGATTGTTTCAGACAGGGATACATGCTTTACTTCAAGATTCTGGAAGAAGTTCCACGAAGCCATGGGAACAAGACTGAACATCAGCACGGCGTATCATCCTCAAACAGATGGGCAGTCTGAAAGGACTATCCAAACCCTTGAGGATATGCTACGTGCTTGTGTGTTAGACTTTGGAGGAAGTCGGGATGATCATTTGCACTTGGCAAAATTCTGTTACAACAACAGTTATCATTCAAGTATTGGCATGCCTCCTTTTGAGATGTTATATAGAAGACGTTGAAGAACTCCCTTATGTTGGGGGAAAATTGGTTAGAAAGAAATTTGAAGTTTGGAAGTGGTGCAAGAAACCTCTTCAAAGTTTGATCAGATTAAGGCCAGAATGAAAGCTGCTCAGGATCGTCAGAAGTCATATGCGGATAAGCGGAGACGGCCCATTGAGTTTGATGTTGGAGACCACGTGATGCTTAAAGTCTCACCTTTGAATTGAATTATACGTTTTAGAAAGAGGGGAAAGTTGAGTCCAAGGTACATAGGACTGTTCAAGATCATGGCCCGTGTGGGTGAAGTGGCTTACAAACTTGATCTACCTGAAGAACAGGAAGGAATCCACTCTACCTTCCATGTTTCCCATCTAAGGAAATGTCTAGCTGATGATACATCTCACGTGCCTCTTCTAGACATTGAGGTAGACGAGCAACTGAATTATGTTGTACAGCCTGTTGAGATAGTCGACTGCAAGGAAAAGCAGCTTTGACGCAAGGTTATTCCCCTAGTGAAGGTGATATGGAATCATCGTAAAGGATCAGACGCTACTTGGGAGGTCGAAGAAGAGATGTGCAAGTTTTACACAGATTTGTTTAAGTAATAGTTAGGTTTCGGGGACGAAACCTCTTTTAAGGAGGGTAGACCTGTAACATCCAACTTTTGTTATATAGTAAATAACAGAAAGTTTTATGATTATCTTTGTGTCGTTAAATTAGTCATGTGATAAGTGTGGATTGTGAATGAGATTTGGGCTTGGGAATGGGTTATGGGCCATAGGGCCCATGAAACCCCTATAAATACCCAACCATTTCCCCATTTTCTTTCTTTTCCTTTCCAAGTATACACACACACACACTAGAACGCACACTTTCTCTCTAGCACCCACATCCGAATCCAAGCAAAAGGAAGGAAGAACCTCGTGTGTGAACGTCATCAAGACCAAGAATCACGTCCAGATCCTCGAGTTGTTTCAGATCTAGACCGAACCCGAGAGCAAAAGGTGAGTTGATTAAAAAGGTTAAGTTTTGAGGTCGGATTCCACATGCAACTTGTTATACTAGTGGATCGGGTCGTAGGAAGTTAGAAAAACATAAACTTGGTGAATTATAACCTCACGGGTGTGTTATAGAACAAAAAGGTGATGTTTGGACTAAGTAAAACATGGGTATACAAAGTTGGTACAACCGAAACCCATAAAAAGGGTTCAGACGGGTTTTAAGGAAGGGTCTCGGAATAAGATGGCTCTAAAATGACAAAATATCAGGTCTTAATTGCATGAAAAAGAGCTTCGCATCGCATGCCATGCAAAATCCAAGAATTTCGCATCGCACGCCATGCGAAGAGAAATAAGCATGCGAAGCGAAATGGCCATGCGAAGCGAAATAAGCATGCGAAGCGAAATGGCCACGCGAAGTGAAATAAGCATGCGAAACGAAATGGCTATGCGAAGCGAAATGGCCATGCGAAGAGAAATGGTCATGCGAAGCGAAATTCCATGCGAATTTCCATGCGAAATTCCACGCGATTCATTTTCTGATGCGAAATTCCAGGTCAGCTAAACCCCAGTCAGGGGCTCTTCCCCTTGGACCCTGCTAGGGACTGCTGCCCCTAGACCCTGCTACCAGGGGCGCTGCCCCGGACCCCTAATTGTTGAGGGTTTCATTAACTTAGATGTAGGAAGTAGTAGTAATGGATAATTGACACGCGTAATGTATTGTACAGTTAGCCGTGCACAACTAATGAAGGGCATTACCATTAATGTCGAGAGAAATCGACTTCAGGTGAGTTCTAGCCCCCTTTATCTGTTATGTTATCGGGGTTGTGTGTGCATACTCCTATGTGATTGATAATACACTTACTTGATTGGCAAGTGTATGATACGTGAGTGGTTGTGTATTGAATGTATTATTACATAATGATTGTATGAACAAGTATGTATGTATTTATAACTAGAAGATATGTAAAGTATGCACGTATGATAAATGTATGCTTATTCAAGACAGAAGAGACCAGACCCTCATAATATCTGAGATGATAGGGACCAGACCCTTACAATATCTGAGATGTTAGGGACCAGACCCTCATAATATCTGAGATGATAGGGACCAGACCCTCATAATATTTGAGATGACAGAGTCCAGACCCTTACAATATCTGAGATGCTAGGGACCAGACCCTTACAATATCTGAGATGTTAGGGACCAGACCCTCATAATATCTGAGATGTTAGGGACCAGGCCCTTACAATATCTGAGATGCTAGGGACCAGACCCTTATAATATCTGTGATGTTTAGGATAGAATAGCTTATGGTATACCATAGGGTTTACGAAAGAAAGTATGTAAGTACGTATGCATGTATATAAAGTATGTACGAAAGAGGTAATAACAGGTATGGTATGAATACGTATCTTCGGACACGTATGAGTAAGGATATGAATGTAATATATGTTAATTGATTAACTAGAACTCACTCAGCGTAGCTTACTTTTAGTATGCATGCAAGCAAATAGATTGAGGCAGCTGCCTTAAGGAGGGACACATGGCATGAGCTAAAGAGACTGGCATATTTGAAGAAGTGTCGTGGCTGTTTTATGTTAATGTTTAGTAAAAGACAACTTGTATGTTAAGACATGATTTGATGTTTTGTAATGAAATGTATGACGTTTTAATGAGTAAATCCAACGCCAAAGTAGTGTTACCAGGAATAGGGACTTACATCAATGTACTCATACTTTGGCTTGTCAATCTTTAACCTCTTCATTTCATTCACCAGATAACAATATCTCTCAATTAGCTGTGTGAAAGATTCTCCCTTAACTTGAGTAAATATATCAAATTCTTTCTTGAGCAGTGCTATTTTACTCTTTCACATGTCAGGGTTTCCTCGATCTTTGTTTAACAATGCATGCCCAATTGAATAACACGAACCATTATGCTGCAATAGTTGAAAGATCTCAGCAATTTGAAAGAGATTCAACATTTTATTCTCTTTAAGGAAGAAAGCTTTATCCGCATCAGCAATTGAGATAATCAATAATTTTCCCCATTCTCATTCTTGGGAATAATCTACTCTTCCTCAACGGCTGTCCATGTTTCATAATTCAAAGCTTGAACATACGTCTCAAACTTGTCGGCCCATAACAGATAATCTTCCATTCTAAGTAGCTTGGGAGGCTTGTTGGATGTCCCCATTTCATTTTCCAAGTTAATGTTTTGAAGTAGGACAGACGGCTGTGACACAAACGCACTTAGGTTTTCCATGAAAGTCAACGTATAGGAATTTTGGTCGACGGATATGAGGTCAACGTAAAAGTATGAGGTCAACAGATATGAGGATGGTCAATGTATAAGTAATGATGGTCGACAGATATGTTGTTTAGTCAACGTATATGTATAGTAGCATGTATGTCCTTCACCTTATAACATATACGGCGTATATGTTATACGTCGTATATGTTATACGTGAATGACTTATACGTAGCCCCAACATATACGGTAAGAAACATGGTTTTGGTATTTTGGTAATTTTAAGGTTTAAATGTTGATGAACTTGAGTGAATTTCCGAAGGGTTTGTCACAGATAGGTAAGGAGTAACTTGTGAAAGTTTGGAGAACTTTTGACGGTTGAATTAGTAGTTAGAGAGAAAACCTTTGAAAACATGAAGTATTCAAGCTAGTAACGAGCCACAAAGCTCTAATACCACTTGAAAGAGGGATGATGTGCTAATGTATACAACAGTTAGGATCTCTAGATGTTACACCTTGTATCTCAAAGTGCAGAATCTATTCAGATTGAACACAACAAGAAAACGTTAAGCATATATTTCATTGATAACTTCAAAGCATACAGGATATGACACTTAGGCAACTTTCTCTCTCTACTCTTTCACTCTAACATTCACCAATAGTCCCTTGAATAATGCATAAGTCCCCTATTTATAGGAAATAACATGTAAGAATCCATGCCCGTATATGTTATCCGGCGTATATTATATACGCTCCATAACTTATTATAACGCCCGTTAATTCCGGTTCCAAGAGTTAAAACTTGTAAAGTATGTATTATTCTCGGGATTTAACCGACATTTCTCGGGAGACTTTACGTCATCCCGGTGCGTTAAAATTATGTAACTTTTCACCCAAGTTGCTTCACACTTCATACTAGAGGGACTAGAGTTTTATTTATTTTATATCATAATATTAAAAAAAATATATATTCAGCAGCAGATCGGACCTCAAGACCCCCCCTGCTCCAAAATCTTCTGTCCAGCCGTGTTTCAACCGTAAAAACTTCAATTCAAGGTGGGTTTTATGATTCCCCATGTCTTTTACACCTTAATTGATCATATTAACGCGCTTATTGGTCGTTAAGGTTGAGTTTTGATGATAAAAGTTTGCTGACAGATTCGTATACGTTTATTGTAGGGTCTGTAACGTGATGATAATCCATTGTTTTTGATCGATTATTGTTTCCATGATATTCTACTTTGAGTCTAGTTTCCAGAAAGGTATAATATGTAATTTTTGGACGAGATTTGAATGATTTTTATGAATTTATCAGATCGAGTGTCAAAGCTGATGCGGGATGATGGATTCTGGTCTGTCTTCCCGACATCGTAACTCTTTTTCAACAAGTCCAAATTAGTTGGTTCCACTTATGGAACTTAATATTTTGAGTTAATAATCAAACCCAATTGGAATAGTTTAATTTGGTTTGGTAATAAATTTTATAAAAATAAAACCATTTTGTTGCGCACTGAAATAGCTGCACGTACCTTGCTGTGTAGGAGGAATTTTTAAAATTTTTTTGTCCAATAGAAAAATATAATAAAAATATTTTTGTAAACCTAAGATATTTGTTAAAGTCTGGTAAAAATTTAATAATTTATTTCAAAGGTTATCCTATGTAATTAAACGCATCTTCGCATGCTAAAATCTACACGTTTTACTCGTTATTGATCGATAAATTCGTTTTAGGCTTAACCGGTGGATGTTAAATTGTGTTCTTGTCGGGGCTGTTTGAAGTGAGTTTTTGCACCCTAATCTTCCTAGGTATGTCCCGTATATCATACTTAAGTATTGTGTTCATTGGTATTGTTAGTGTTCGGTTGACTAGAATTGTAGTTTGGTGCGTTTAACGCTAGGGTTGAAGTGATTAACGACCAATTCAGCTCGGCGACACTTGGTTTGATGTACGGGCTGTTCAAAATTCATTTTTGTAAGTTATGGGGCTGAATTGGTTGTCGGTTACTCCAACGGGTCGGTACAACGCGCAATTGCGTTTATTGAGTAGTTGGTGCGTTGTACTTGCGAGTTACCGACCCATTTGACTCATGTAGCATCATGTGGACTCGTTGGCTGTGATTTTATCATTTGGGTCCACATGAGGCTGAGTTGGATGTAATGGCCTAATCGACTCTTAAACGCGCATATTGGTATCAACTAGTGCTTCCGTGGGTAGTTTGGGAATTCTTTATTCTCGGGAGTACCTAAGGGTCGAATTGGTGAATGTGAGTCTTCGGGGGCTGTTGTGAGTATGTTTGATGAGGTCGAGGGTTTAGGTAACTCGAACCCTGATAGAACGTCTCGTAGGATAAACGAGTCATCTTGATGTCATTAGTATTGATTGAATGTAAACCGGCAGGTGTTTGAGTCTTGGGATTACTTAGAGATTCTCTAGCCCATGGTGAATCCGTGTCTCATGTCAGGTGAGTTCATGATGCCCTTGTTACTCTTTTTACTTTTGGGCTAGCATGCACACCTAAGTGTTTTCTCACTTGATGAAATATTTTAAACGGTTTTATATAGGCTTGCTAGTATTGGTAAGCCTTGGAATGTTATAGAATATGTGTGTGTGTAAGTCCCCCCGGGGCGTCGCTGATCGATACGAGATCCGCACGAGGTCTAGGAGTGCGGAATCCTCCTAGACTCGTTTATTGGTGTAAAGATGAAGAACACAAAACGTACACGAACAAATACACGAACAAATACAAGAACGGGATAATCAAATCTGCAGATTCTTTATAATAATAATTAAACAAACACGTTACATATCGTAACATAAACAGAAACACGTCCGACCCGAGGTGAGCTCTACCTCGGGTCGTCCCTAATGACACTCTCTCTCTGTTTGTTCTCTCTCGACACTCAAACTGTAACACACAACTCTCTGAATTTCTGGATTCTTAAAACTAAACAAGACACACGCATATATATATATAAACTTCAGTAGGCGTCAGTAGGCGAAGTTGTTCATAACTTCGCCTATGGCGAAGTTGTGATAATTTCGCCTAAGGTGAAGTTGTCCTAACTTCGCCTTTGGCGAAGTTGTTCTAACTTCGCCTAAGGCGAAGTTGTTCTAACTTCACCTATGGTGTCTCTGCTGGTCTGAATTGCATAGCGACGGTCACAAAATGCACCAACAGTGTGTATATATATTATTGTATGGCCAGTATTTGGCGAATGTTGTAGTCGTTATCGACTACGGAATGTTACATATGCCTACTTCGTGTTTGCATGCGTTGAATGGAATGATACGTGTTGGGGTTGTATGTTTTCTCGGCCCTGAATGTTATTATATATATATATATATATATATATATATATTTATATATATAAGAATGCACGTATAGAGATGTTCATACGTAACGATGATTATTTATTAAATGTGATGACCTACCTGATGTATTTTCGTTTACAGTTTTAAAACCGTTGGAATGATTATTAAGACTTTTGTTACTTATTTAAAACTTGAACTCACTCAGCTTAAGCTGACTTTGTGTGCATGTTAGTGTGAGTTTCAGGTTAGGAAGATGATGCCTTATCGCTTGGACGTGCACGAAGCTACTCGGACGGTGAAGGCATACGGGGATGAAGAACTTGTTTCTGAACATTTTATTTCAAAAAGACTTATAAATTATACTTAAATTGGTTTTGGGCAAGATTCCCGGGTTTTTGGGAACTTACTTTATTATTCATGTTTTCCGCTAAATTTACACTATGAGATGTTTGTTTAATGGAAGAAACCGTTTTCAAGTTTAATTATTTTAATAAGTGTTTTGTATGAATACCAACTTTGGGGTTCCCGGGGTTTGGGGCGGTTTGGGGCCTTACAAGTTGGTATCAGAGCCATGGTTCGACGGATCCGAGCATCCCCGAATGCTTGGACTCGAACTGTAAGAAAGAAACTAGTATGCCCACCGCGAGTAGCTGCACGCCAAGAGGCAGGGGGTGAATTTGAAAGTTTTCAGTATGTGATTAATTGTAAAGTGTCAGATAGAATGCTAATGTGGTTAGGGGTAGGGGTGCTTAGAACGGGCCGGTGAAGTAAACGACTAATAACACTTGATCAACGTTATTAGCAGTTTACCCTTACCTTCCATGTTCTAAATACTACTTGTGTCTGATTATGTTAGGGTTCCGTCTTTGTAGGGATAGGATGTGTCTAACTCTCGTGTCGTTAGCGTTAAAGTTCGTCTCATTCCTTAAACTCTCCTGTTCATTTCTCATCCTCTCGAATGCTTTGCGCGTAATTGTTTAGCTGAGGCATAGCATGCTGTCACTCTGGGTTCCTTGGTACTTGACCGCTCAAATTCCTCGCTCCTACAAGAATGTATGGGCAACTGTTTAGCTAAGTAGGAGCGTAATGTTATCCCAGATACCTTTCTACTTGATGAATTACAGGCGTCAGTATTATTTGATTCAGGCGCCAGTAGAAGTTTTGTATCTACCGCTCTCTGTTCCTCGTTGAATAAATCACCTGAGCGCGTAGTCGATGTGTTTGAGGTTGAGGTCGCCGTAGGAAAATCTGTTTCCGTGTCTAGGGCTTCGTTCGACCGAGCATTTCACCTTGGGTTGCCCCGGTCCTGTTCGTTAAGAAGAAGGACGGTAGCATGCGGATGTGCATTGACTACCGTGAGTTGAATATGCTCACTGTTAAAAATCGGTACCCTCTCCCAAGGATTGACGACTTATTTGATCAGCTCCAAGGAGCTAGTTGGTTCTCGAAGATCGACCTTAGGTCCGGGTATCATCAGTTGAAGATTTGGGAGGAAGATATTCCTAAGACTGCCTTCCGCACTCGTTATGGGTACTACAAATTTCTCGTGATGTCTTTCGATTTGACCAACGCACCGGCTGCGTACATGGACCTTATGAACCGGGTGTGTAGACCGATGCTCGATCGTTCAGTTATTGTGTTCATCGACGACATTCTAGTGTATTCCAAAAGTGAATCCGATCACCCCGGTCATCTTACGCAAGTTTTGGAAGCTCTGCGAAAGAACAAATTGTATGCGAAATTTTCTAAGTGTTCATTTTGGTTACGTGAGGTTCAGTTTTTGGGTCATGTTATTAACCTGAGTGGTATTTTGGTTGACCCTGTAAAGGTGGAAGCCGTAAACGAATGGGAATCTCCTAAGTCTCAATCCGAAATTCGTAGTTTTCTAGGCTTGGAGGGTTATTACCGCCGCTTCATTCCCGATTTTTCGAAAATCGCTTCGTCATTGACCAAGTTGACTATGAAGAGCGTTAAGTTTGTTTGGGTACTAAGTAGGAGGAGGCTTTTCTCGAGTTGAAGAACAGGTTGACGCATGCCCCGATTCTAGCTTTACCCGATGGCACCAATGATTTAGTGGTTTATTCTGATGCCTCTTACCAGGGGCTTGGGTGTGTTCTGATGTAGCGAGGCCGAGTCATCGTTTATGCCTCACGGCAGTTGAAGCCTCATGTGGCGAATTATCCTACTCACGATTTGGAGCTGGTGGCGGTTGTGTTTGCGCTTAAGTTGTGGCGGCAATATTTGTACGGTGTTCCTTGCGTTATCTATACCGATTATAAGAGCTTAAAGTATTTCTTCGAGCAAAAGGAACTGAATATGCGTCAGCATCGATGGTTGGAGTTGATTAAAGACTACGATCTGGAGATTATGTACCATCTGGGTAAGGCTAACGTGGTAGCCGACGCGTTAAGCCGAAAGGAGAGACCAAAACCTATTCGTGTGAAATCCTATCAGCTTATTCTCAAACCCGACATTTTGAAACAAATAGCCAACGTCCAGAATGAAGCGTTACAGGTGGAATGGATTATGTCAGAACGTATTTGGGGTCAGGAAAAGTTGTTGGAAGACGTCAGCGATGGGGTAAAGTATAAGGATGGGCGTTTATGGGTATCGAGGTATGGGGGATTCAGAGGTAAAATTGTAGATGAAGCGCACAAGTCGCGCTATTCCATTCATCCGGGTATGACTAAGATGTACCAAGACCTGAAAAAGAATTATTGGTGGCCTGCGATGAAGTTTGCGGTGGCTCAGTTTGTGAGTAAGTGTTTGACATGTCTACAAGTTAAAGTCGAGCATTAGAAGCCGTTTGGGAAACTTCAGCCGTTGGAAATACCTGAGTGGAAATGGGAACATCTTACGATGAATTTTGTGACTAAACTGCCTCGTACCCTAGGAGTAATTATGACACCATTTGGGTAATCGTGGATAGACTGACCAAGAGCGCTCATTTCTTGCCGATTCGAGAGAGTTTTAATTCTGAACAACTGGCCGATGTGTTTGTTCGTGAGATCGATTCTAGGCACGGGGTGCCGGTATCTATTGTTTCGGATAGGGATACGCGTTTTACCTCCACGTTTTGGAAAAAGTTTCACGAGGAGATGGGTACTAAACTCCTTGTCAGTACTGCCTATCACCCGCAGACGGATGGTCAATCCGAGAGGACCATTCAGACTCTTGAGGATATGTTGCGGGTCTGTGTAATCGATTTTGGTGGTAGTTGGGATCGTCACTTACCATTGGTAGAGTTCTCGTATAGCAATAGTTATCACGCCACGATTGGGATGCCACCGTTTGAGATGTTGTATGGTAAGAGGAGTAGGACTCCAGTCTGTTGGCGTTCCAATGGTCAGAAACAGTTGGGTAGTTTGGAGGTGGTTGAGGCTACGACTGAGAAACTCGATAAGATTAAGACTTTTTTGAAGGCCGCTCAAGATCGCCAAAAGTCCTATGCGGACAAAAGGCGAAGACCTATTGTGTTTGTGGCTGGGGACCGGGTTATGTTGAAGGTTTCTCCGTGGAAGGGTATCATTCGTTTTCGTAAGAAGGGAAAACTTAGTCCGAGGTTCATAGGTCGGTTCCGTATTTTGTCCCGTGTTGGTGAGGTAGCGTATAGACTGGAGCTGCCCAATGAGCTCGCGGGGATTCATCCTACGTTCCACGTGTCCCATCTGAGGAAATGTTTAGCCGATGAGGAGGCCCATATGCCTCTTTATGATATTAAGCTGGATAGTAAGCTGAACTATGTTGAGGATCCTATTGCTATACTTGACCGCCAGGAAAGGCGCTTGAGGAATAAGGTGGTTAAGCAGGTGAAGGTGCAGTGGAGGCACCGTAGGGGTTCCGAGGCTACTTGGGAGTCTGAGGATAAGATGATGAAACTCTATCCGCAGTTGTTCCTGTCACGTCGGGATTCGGGGACGAATCCCATTGTAAGGGGGGTGGACTTGTAATGCCCGTTAATTCCGGTTCCAAGAGTTAAAGCTTGTAAAGTATGTATTATTCTCGGGATATAACCGACGTTTCTCGGGAGCCTTTACGTCATCCCGGTACGTTAAAATTATGTAACTTTTCACCCAAGTTGCTTCACACTTCATACTGGAGGGACTAGAGTGTAATTTATTTTATATCATAATATTAAAAAAAAAACCCTAACCCCTAACCCTATTCAGCAGCCGATCGGACCTCAAGACCCCCCCTGCTCCAAAATCTTCTGTCTAGCCGTTTTTCAACCATAAAAACTTCAATTCAAGGTGGGTTTTATGATTCCCCATGTCTTGTACACCTTAATTGAGCATATTAACGCGCTTATTGGTCGTTAAGGTTGAGTTTTGATGATAACAGTTTGCTGACAGATTCGTATACGTTTATTGTAGGGTCTGTAACGCGATGATAATCCATTGTTTTTAATCGATTCTTGTTTCCATGATATTCTAATTTGAGTCTAGTTTCCAGAAAGGTATAATATGTAATTTTGGACGAGATTTGAATGGTTTATATGAATATATAAGATCGAGTGTCAAAGCTGATGCGGGATGATGGATTCTGGTCTGTCTTCCCGACATCGTAACTCTTTTTCAACAAGTCCAAATTAGTTGGTTCCACTTATGGAAGTTAATATTTTGAGTTAAGAATCAAACCCAATTAGAATCGTTTAATTTGGTTTGGTAATGAATTTTATAAAAATAAAACCATTTTGTTGCGCACTGAAATAGTTGCACGTACCTTGCTGTGTTGGAGGAATTTTTATAATTTTTGTGTCCAATAGAAAAATATAATAAAAATATTTTTGTAAACCTAGGACATTTATTAAAGTCTGGTAAAATAGTAATAATTTATTTCAAAGGTTATCCTATGTAATTAAATGCATCTTCGAATGCTAAATACACGTTTTACTCGTTATTGATCGATAAATTCGTTTTAGGTTTAACCGGTGGATGTTCAATTGTGTTCTTGTCGGGGCTGTTTGAAGTGAGTTTTTGCACCCCAATCATCCTAGGTATGTCCCGTATATCATACTTAAGTATTGTGTTCATTGGTATTCGTTAGATTGGTCAACTAGTTGTAGCTTGATTGTTAGTGTTCGGTTGACTAGAATTGTAGTTTGGTGCGTTTAACGCGAGGGTTGAAGTGATTAACGACCAATTCAGCTTGGGGACTCTTGGTTTGGTTTACGGGCTGTTCAAAATTCATTTTTATAAGTTATGGGGCCGAATTGGTAGTCGGTTACTTCAACGGGTCGGTACAACGCGCAATTGCGTTTATTGAGTAGTTGGTGCGTTGTACTTGCGAGTTACCGACCCATTTGACTCGTGTAGCGTCGTGTGGACTTGTTGGTTGTGATTTTATCATGTTGGGTCCACACGGGGCTGAGTTGGATGTTAATGGCCTAATCGACTCTTAAACGCGCGTTTTAGTATCAACTAGTGATTCCGGGGGTAGGTTGGGAATTCTTTATTCCCGGGAGTACCTATGGGTCGAATTGGTGAATGTGAGTCTTCGGGGGCTGTTGTGAGTAAGTTTGATGAGGTCGAGGGTTTAGGTAACTCGAACCATGATAGAACGTCTCGTAGGATAAATGAGTCATCTTGATGTCATTAGTATTGATTGAATGTAAACCGGCAGGTGTTTGAGTCTTGGGATTACTTAGAGATTCTCTAGCCCGTGGTGAATCCGTGTCTCATGTCAGGTGAGTTCATGATGCCCTTGTTACTCATTTTACTTTTGGGCTAGCATGCACACCTAAGTGTTTTTCTCACTTGATGAAATATTTTAAACGGTTTTATATAGACTTGCTAGTATTTGTAGGCCTTGGAATGTTATAGAATGTGTGTGTGTATATATATTATTGTATGGCCAGTATTTGGCGAATGTTGTAGTCGTTATCGACTACGGAATGTTACGTATGCCTACTTCGTGTTTGCATGCGTTGAATGGAATGCTACGTGTTGGGGTTGTACGTTTTCTCGGCCCTGAATGTTATATATAGATATATATTTATATATATAGGAATGCACGTATATAGATGTTCATACGTAAGGATGATTATTTATTAAATGTGATGACCTAACTGATGTATTTTCACTTACAGTTTTAAAACCGTTGGAATGATTATTAAGACTTTTTTTACTTATTTAAAACTTGAACTCACTCAGCTTAAGCTGACTTTGTGTGCATGTTAGTGTGAGTTTCAGGTTAGGAAGAGGATGCCTTATCGCTTGGACATGCACGAAGCTACTCGGACGGTGAAGGGCATACGGGGATGAAGAACTTGTTTCTAAACATTTTATTTCAAAAAGACTTATAAATTATACTTAAATTGGTTTTGGGCAAGATTCCCGGGTTTTTGGGAACTTACTTTATTATTCATGTTTTCCGCTAAATTTACACTCTGAGATGTTTGTTTAATGGAAGAAACCGTTTTCAAGTTTAATTATTTTAATAAGTGTTTTGTATGAATACCAACTGTGGGGTTCCCGGGGTTTGGGGCCTTACACTTATGCGGACTTGTTGACTTATGCGCTATCTTCATACAAATCATACATTTGACAATTCTAGCGCTATACAATCATATCTAATACATCTAAGACCCTAGCAATAGACATTATGCTCTAACAGTTTTTCACTTTGTTATGATTTCCGCTCATAGCATCGTAGGGTAGATCTGTTCGTGGATGTTCTTACACGTCACTCTGAGGACCGATCCCTGACTTTTAATTGGTATCAGAGCCTAGTGGCTCATGATCTACCTAGAAAATCTCAAAAACAATATTTTTATACACATTTTTAATCATTACAGACGATATAGCCGTTCAAACCTCACCGAAACTTTAAGGATTGTTATATCATTGGTGTTGAACAAGATACTCAAAAATCAGATCATTTCATCATCGTTTTTCCAAGAAATTTTGTCAAAAACCTTCAAGCCAACTTATGCACCGCATAAGTACCTTGTGACATATACGACCTTCAATTTTTGTTAAACTTTCATGTCGTATCCTCTCCGTATCACTTACATGTTGAAATGTCAAAGTATAAGAGTTTACCTGCTTGTAAAATCATTTGGTTCATACATACTTATGTGTGGCATACAAGACTTAAATGTTGATATATGAACATAAACGTTATTGTCATTTACAAGCTATAAATACTTGTACATTGAGTATTCAAGATCTTTTACTTGGAGAGAAGACATGGGATTAGAGGATTGTTGGTTCTTCCATGTGATTGGGTTGATGAGTCAAATACAATGAGGTTAAAAGTCTGATATCGGTGTAGTTGGGGATTCATCATGAGTGGTGTTTGGGAAATGGAATGAGATAGTAGTGGATTATAGATTGTAATAATAGCCTTAAAAGTCAAATCATTTAAAGAGTTAGCCTTAAACGTCAAATCATTTGAAGAAGTTCGGGAAAGCATAACGTCAAATAAGTCTTATATCTTGATGATTGAGTTGGTTGGTTGACCTAAATCTAAGCAATATCCAATGGGGTGTTTGTTGGAGCACAAAATATCTATTTGCTTAGATGTCACAAGACAAGTGCTATCCAAAGGGGAGTCTGTAGGAACATGGAATGTCTGGTACTTTGTGTCTTGTTGTAGTTATGTCTTGATAGCATGTGATGTTAGTGAAATTGTACGTTAATCTCAAATCACAAAAAGCATCTTATGCGGCGGATAAGTTATGCGCCGCATAACATATGCTTAATGAAGAGAAGGTTACTAAGTGTCATATCTTGTAAGGATTTTCAAGTTATCAATGAAGAATATGCTTAACGTTTACTTGTGTTGTTCACTCTTAATGGATTTCACAATTTGAGATACAAGCTGTAATATCTAGAGATCCTTATTGTTGTCTACATTAGTTCAACAACACCTTTCAAGTGGTATCAAAGTGTTATGGCTCATTACTAGCTTGAACATCACAAGTTTTCAAGGTTTCTATCTCTATCTACAAATTCAATCGTCAAAAGTTCTTCAAGCTTTCACAATTCATTCCTTACATATCTGTGTCAAACCCTTCAAGTTTTCATCTAATTTCATCAACATTTGATCCTTCAAATTGTCAGATTACCAACATGTATCTTGTTCACGCATATGTTTGTATAGCGTATATGTTTCTCATGTATAACATATACGGCTCATAACTTATACGCCGTATATGATATAAGGTGAAACATATCCGTTACGTATAACATATACGTGGGTATCACTTATCCGTTGGCCACAAGTGTTATCCGTTGATTTCTCATACCACATATCCGTTAACCAGAACAAGAACCTATCTGTTGACCTTACAACTTATCCGTTGACCAGATCAAAAACTTATCCGTTGACCATAATAGACAATCTAAGTGCGTTTGTGTCACTACCTTCTCCCCTACTTCAAAACATTAACCTTGAGAATGAAATGGGAACATCCAATAAGCCTCCAAAACTTCTTCGAATGGAAGATTATCCGTCTTGGGCTGACAAGTTTGAAATGTACGTACAAGCTTTGAGTTATGAGACGTGGACGACTGTTGAGGAAGAATACATCATTCCAAAGAATGAGAATGGCAGCAACTATAGGTTGTCACAAATAGCTGATGGTGACAAAAATCAGTTTCTTAGAGAAAAGAAGACGTTGATTTTGTTTCAAGATGCCATTAAAGCAGAAATTTTCCAACTATTATAACATAATGACTCATGCTATTCTATTTGGCAAGCTCTTTTGAATAAAGATAGAAGAAACCCAGACATGAGGAAAAATAAGATGGCATTACTGAAGAAGGAATTTGATATCTTTACTCAAGTCAAGGGGAAACTTTTGCTCAATTGGTTGAGAGATATTGTCATTTGGTGAATGAAATGAAGAGATTACGCATTGACAAGCCTGATTACGTGTACATTGATAAACTGGCTGATGCATTACCTGAAGAGTGGAACACATTCATAATGATTCAACAATCAAATCATGTTGCATATGCCCGACTAAACCCTGCAAGATTTATTGAGAAGCTTGAAGCACATGAATTGGAGCTTAGGAAAAGCAGAAGATGAAATCAACAGCAAATTCACAAGATGTTGGGTTGAATTTCAAAAGTTCACAATTTGCTACTTCATCAAATCCTAAGATTCCCACAGCTTTTTGTGCAGAGTAAACTGGACTAGCCTGTGTAACCAATGTTCCTACTACTCCACATTACAGTAGTAGTTATGCAGGAACGATTCTAGTATCTCAAGCCTCGAACACACAAGATTCTGATATTATACAGTGCAACATTGCTGTTAATCTGAAGAATACAGGAAACCTGACCACTGACACTTTAAAGGAACATATGGCATTTCTTGGATTAGTTTTAGAGTCATACGAGTGTTTAGTTGCTGGTCGTATTGGAAATTATAACGTGACAAAAGAAGACTACGACCAAATTCCAGAGGAAATGGAAATGATTGATATACGGTGGTGCATGGCAAGTGTGATAAGGAGAGCTCAAACGTTCAAGGAATTAACTGGAAGAAATGTGCTAGATGGTACGACATCAAAATTGGGTTTTGATAAATCTAAGGTGAGATGCTTTAGGTGCAAAGAAAAGGGACACTTCAAGCGGAAGTGTACAAGCAAAAATGTGGATGATAATGCAGCAAATCCCTTTGGGAGGGATTACTACAAACAAGCAATTTATCATCGTCCTAAGGCAGAATCATCAAAAAGCAAGAAACCAACAGAAGCGTCAACCTCACAACAAAAAGCTGCTACGGCTCAGATGGACGAAGGTTTTAATTGGAACTTGGTGTTTCAGGCAAATGTGGCAGAAATGGTTGATGATGATAAGCAAGAGGTTATTAAGAATGTTGTTAAAGGGGTTGAGGAAAAAAGATTGATAGTGTTGAAAATGAAGTGGTTATGGACAAGGTTTTCAAGGATGAGAATGTGAAAAGTGACAAGAATGTTGAAGAGGATGGACAAAATGGTTCAGATGATGATATTCCATGAACATATGATGTACTTCACGAGGTTCCTTCTGACTATCTTATTTCATTATTTCCACCTGATATCATAGAAAGTTTTGCAGGTTGGTTTAATGGAGAGGAAGTACCTCATGGAAAAACTTACTTTGGAGACAAAGAAGATGTAGCAATTCCAGATGTCAAAAGTTCAAGTGATGAGGAGGAATCTGTTGAGTTAAAATATAAGTTTGTTGAGAGATTGGTTAAAGATATTACCGATAAAGATTCGGAAAGTTCAAATGAAGAATGCTCTTCAACAGAGCATGCACTCATGGCATATCAGGTAACTCTAAACTCGAATATATGTTAAAAGTGTGAATTGCCATGTAATGAGTGTGATTTTAAAACTCTTTAAATTAAAGAGTTGAAAAGACATTATGATCAAGCTTTGTTAGATCTTAAAAGGGTTAATGAGGCTTATTTGAAATTGCAAAAATGTGAAAAGAACTTATGGGCAAGTATCCAACAAAATCAAAAGACAATTTATATGTTAAAATATACTGTTGAAGATAAACAAATTGTCATTAATAGACACATTGATGAAAATGCAGCACTCAAACTTGAGTTGTGTCAGGACCGGATCTGGTACAAACCTTAAAAGGTTGACAAGAACACACAAATCTAATAAACCCAAATGCCTATTGAATATCCCGGTGGAATCAAGATATTCAACGGGTGGGAGTGAAGGTATGAAAGATAAACGAAACAACAATAGATAATCAGTAATAGCAATAATCAAAGACAAAGATTCACTGCATTGAATATATCATTTAATGTAACAGTGAAAAGAATGTCTAGGTTTTGTGAAAGCGGCGGCGGTATGAGGAGACAAAGAGAATATTCGTTGGAATGTTTGTGCTCTCGTATTTTGTGCCTCCTCCACGCATTGAAACCTAGGATGCTATTTATAGGCTCTGACATTACTTCTAGAATACCCTAATCATTACATAATGAGTGACAAAATAAAATGCAATTGTCATAGTCTTCAAGCATGATATATCTTGCTCGAGCAGACTCGATATGCACTGTATGCTCGATGTGAGTCTTTGAGCACACTTTACTTAGAATATTTTCTGATAGAAAATATTTTCCTCTAGCAAGCTTCATTCTTCTTGACTAATCCTTGCTTTGCTCAAATTTTTCCATCAAGCATGCCTATTCTTCTTGATGTCTTCAATCCTGCCTTGTGACTTATTGAACAATCTTCAGCATGCTCGGATGTAAATCTTGCTCGGGACTGAACCATGTTCGAAGTCTATACTTAGAACATATGACAACTTCTTATTGCATCCATGCTCGACATCAATGTGCTCGGATCACTTGTGCTCGAATCACTTGACTAAAACTTGAATGATCAAGTAGTTAGCTCGATTGGCAATTCGAACTAGATAGAAGAACACTCTTGCTCAGTGAAGTGTATCTTGCTCGAAGCCTTCAACACTTAGAAGAATTTACTAAGATAGCTCTGGATTACCATGCTCGAGGTAGTAAACCATGCTCGATGATCAAAGCTTGCTCGTAGTCCACACTTAGCCGATTTCTTAAGGATGTTGAGAAGATTCCAATCTTCCTTTGCAAATATCCGACTAAACATTATCCAAAAGTTGATTTGATAGCTCATCATACCATGCTCTAGAGCTTGATGTAGTCCATACAGTGCTTTGCGTGGCTTGCACACCTTGTTTGGATGAATTGGATCTTCAAATCCTGGTGGTTGAGTCACATAAACTTCTTCTTCAATCTTCCCATTCAAAAATGCAGACTTGACATCCAATTGATAGACATTGATATTCATGGATGCTGCATATGCTAAGAAGATTATGAAGGCTTCTAATCTTGCAACAGGGGCAAAGACTTCTTCAAAGTCTACTCCCTCTTCTTGTAAGCACCCTAGAGCCACCAGCCTTGCTTTGTTCTTGATGACTATCCCTCTTTCATCCTTTTTGTTCCTGAATACCCACTTGGTTCCAATTGTATATTTTCCTTTAGGTTTGTCAACCAAACCCCAAACATGTAAGTCCCTGAATTGAGCTAACTCCTCCTGCATGGCTTTCACCCAGCTGTTGTCTTTCAAGGCTTGATTTATGTTCTTTGGCTCAACTTGGGATAGAAAACAAGCATAAAGGCATATGTTTTCCCTTTTAGAAGAACTTCTTGTCACTCTTTCATGCAAGTCACCAATATTGTTTTCTACATGATGATTTCTTTCAATAGAGGTAGTCTAAACAATTTGATTTACTGTTACTTCTGATTCAAGATTTGTCATGTTCACATCAAAAGTTTCATTTGAAGGTTCTTCAGCTTCAGGAGAGTTAGAATTAAAGGCATTTCCTGAAGTAGATGCCTCAGTGTTTCCAATCTGCAAAGAGTCAAACAATGACTGGAACCTTTCATCAAATGTGTCTGTTTATTCAAATTGACTCTGCTGCTGACTTTGCATTAGATTACTTTCAATTTCACTTGGACCATCGTTTGATACTTCAATTGCACCTTCTTGGTAACTAGTCTCTATCTCATTTGATCTGTTGTTGCTTATTTCAAAGTTGTATCCTTTCTCTCGTGATGCAACAGTTGACCACAGCTTGTCCAAATCAATCTGCTTTTGCTTCCCTTTCTCTTCAATACTTGTTTAGAACATGCTGTCATCCATATCTTCATTGTAAATTTTGAAAGATTTAATCATCTTCTCTAGATCAAACAACCACTTGGGTCCTTCTACATTATTAAAGTGATTTTCATTAAAGATAATGTCTAAGGACTCAATGACCACCATGTGCTCTTTGACATGAACTCTGTAAGCCTTTGATTGAGATGAATAGCATACAAAGAAACATTCCAAAGATTTGGATTGAAACTTGTTTAGATAGTCCTTTGTATTCAGCAGTGAGCATTTACAACCAAAAGGCTTCAAGAACTTTACATAAGGTTTTCTTTTACAGATTATCTCATATGAAGTCTTGTTGTGTTCTACACATAGCATGTAGTGTTAATAGCTTCTGCCTAGAAAGTTACTGTAACTTTGCATCAGCTATCATGTGTGACATCCATGGCAAAACCGAGTACACCTTTGTATTCATATATCGAATAAGCGATTAATCGCTTATTGCGTAACGAACGAACGATTAACCGAATGGGTCTGGTTATGACCCAGATATCTCGAGGGGCCATCTATTCGAGATATATGTCTACTATAAGTCAACATACTGATATTAAGGCCTTAGTATGATAGCAGACTGGTTAAACGAAAACATGCTCATTTAACGACCCGCTATGGATTTAAACGCGAAAGATAGTTCTGAAACAAGCATTGTATCATCCGTTAAGCTGAAAAAGATCTACCAAACACTTTTTGGGGATGTTTTAAGCGATCCGTGGAAATATTTTCGATTTTTCAAACAAATAATATGATTTTATAAATTTACACAAAAATAGCCAAAAAACGCTCGTTTTCGCTCCGTTTGTCGCACCCGATATATTTTTGTCACCAAAAACCGAACCCGAAATAAATTTGGACTCGACATTTCACGTTCGGACACGTAAATCAAGAAAAGTGGGCCAAATAGGCCCAAAAGGGGGCCCAACAAGCCCAGCCCGCCAACTTGGACCAAGCCCCTATATATTATTATTTTCCTTTCTTTAAAATTAAGCAATGTTAGATATTTTTAGCCATTTTCCAGAACCTTAACATCAACATTTTCTGTTCTAACAAAAGCTATGCCAAAACCCTTAGGTAATATCATTATTTTGATCAAATTTAACTTGTTTAAACATGTTTAATTTCATATAAACCTAGTTTGATTACCAAAAATTACTTCTAACCATGCAAAAACCCTAAAAATTGTCCAAAAACATGTTTGATCATACACATGGTTAGGAACCTGGTTTTACGTTTCAAAAGTTCGGTTTAAAGCCCTAACTAAAACCCTAACTTTCATGGCTTGTCTCTTGATGATACATGCTTGGTTTGTGATATAGGATCTGTACTTAGCTTATATAGAAGCACGAGAACCTGGAAATTGGATTAGGAGAGCGAAAACGGGCGAAAACCGCAAAGGTAATGCCGAAACATTCAATTACGGGCTGTTTAGGTTAAGGTTGTGATGTGCATATTGTTAGGTCTTGAAATTTTACAGGGACATCAGGGACCATATCATTGAGTCCCTTTTCAAATTTGGTAATTTTTCAACCATATGAGAATATTTGGCGAATTTATTACCGAATTGGGATGTTAACTTGGGAAAAATAGTTAAAATGCTTGAAAAATTATGAAATTTTGTGGGGAACTCCTATTTGGTATACTTTGATCACATATTAAATTTGGGATCATTTGGAAAATTTAAGGGTGTTTTGCGTATATGCGTTCGTATGAATTTTTATAGCCGAATTTCGGCTGAAAAGAATATTGAACAAGCTTATCGCATTCTGGAATTGATACAGGTTGTTTTAGGATATAATTTGAGTATTCAATAATTTTTGTGGAATTTTTGGAAATCGTTTGGGATAGACGGACGATTTTCAGGCAAAATATAGCTGATAAAATAAATTTTTATAAATTATTAAATCAGTAAATAATTCCAGAAATATTTTTATAAAAATCTACATATTTTATTTGATATGTGGCTAAATTTTCATAATTTAATGGTTAATGGTTAATTAATTATGCTAATTTGAAGATTAAACAAATTCAATTTTAATAAAAACCGGAAAGTTCGCGATTAACGAACTTGCGGGAATATCAAAACACCAAGAGTGATCAAAAATCATATTTTTGGATTAATTAAGTAAAAAAGAACTATTCTATGAGCAACCTGGACAATCTGGATAGATTGTGCGCGTTTCTTCTCAAATCAAACTGAGTAAACGGAAACGGGCCCGTAGCTAATCCGGGACCCCAATATGTGATCTTTCTTTATAACTTAATCATTTTATTAACCAATACATTTACCCAAGCTTATTTCTCTATAACTTTTTTCTGAACGAGTAAACGAAAAAACTTGGCCCAGCTGGGAAAACGGGAAACTGAGCCAAGTTCAGTTTTAAGTATTAGACATTGAACAACATCACAACCTAAGCCTATTGCCACTTTCTGAGCGTTCCAGCTATACCCAGATTAGTTATACAGCCCTGTTTAGTACGGAGATTATAATGATATTAAAATATTAATATTATTATAATATGGACTATAGGAACTAAGTGATAGCAAGGGAAACGAACCCCGAGCTGACCTCGCACTGAGTGCCTACAAAACCGTGAGTTTCATGACCCCTCTTTTCAAACTGTTTACAAACCTTTGGGGTGAAAAGCGTGTTTATATACATTATCTATCAGAAAACGGTTCAGGATATAGATTATCTGAACATTTATATATGAAAAGTCCCTACAAACATAATGATTAACTACGTGCTGATGAAAGATGATTATTATCGTTGATTGATATATTGAGTGGAGATAATACGAATTGCAAAACATAATGAAATTACACGTGACAGCATGTTTATACAAACACGTTATGTAATGTTAAACATAACTAATTTGGGAGACAACGTGGTCTGTAATGGCCATGGGGATAACGTGGTCTGTGATGATTATGGGGCTATTGTGGGCGGAAGGGGGGCCATAATAGTACTAAACTAAAGTTGAGTATGGCCTATGAGCCAAATTCTGCTGCAACTTATAAACTAAAGTTGAGTATGGCTTATGAGCCAAGTTCTGCTGCAACTTATTAAACGAACTAACTTGATTATGACATGAATGTTAAGAAAATAATATGATTATGCGTATTGTGGGCGGATGGGGAGCCACAGTGTTTGGTGATACGTGATAAATACTATATGTGTGTATGTGTCTATATACATGCTATGTGATTAGCCGTAGGATATACTCTGTGTAGAATATACTAATTATTTGCGTGAACACTATATAGTGTTTGAGTTTACGTGGAATCATTGCGGGTGGAAGGGGGACCACAGTGGTTGATGTTAACGCGGAACCGTTGTGGGCGGAAGGGGGTGCCACAGTGGTTGAGTTTATGTGGAACCGTTGTGGGAGGAAGGGGGTCCACAGTGGTTGGTTAAAAACGGAAATTGGAAACAGGTAGTACGAACAAACAATCACGATTTTACAGAAATTTCGAATTCATATTATAAACTTACATGTGTGCATATGCACACACAAGGATATGGCTGTACATATTTATACAAACGTAAATACATATTTTTACATACGCGCGGACATATAAACTATGACTGTGTGGTACGCAGAACTGATTTCCTTAAACTTATGAAACTCACCAACTATTCGTAGTTGACCTGTTTTAACATGCTTTTCACATAATCAGATATGAGAAGTAATCTCCTGTGCGTTACGTGTCTGACTGATGATTGATGTCGTGGGCATTTGAGTTAGAAGTAAAGTAATTGAAGAACCAGTTTGATTATATCAACTAGTTTGTAAAAGAGATTAGAAGGATGTAATATATTGTAAATTAGTTAGTAATGTTACTTTATGAACAATGTATTTGATACCAGTTGTATCTGTTGCATTTCCGTTTTACGCTTCCGCAAATCGCTTAACGGGGTGTGACAGAAGTTGGTTGTATCACCTAGTTTGTAAAGGGAATCATCTGGTACAAAACGAACCAATTATGGAGCGGGAATACAAGAAAGACAACAGAATAAATGTGCGCGCCCTGCAATACAAAATTACGCTATGATCAGTTCCGATGTGAAGCAAGATAAGTATAATGGGCCTTTGCCTAGACGTGGAAAATGTGGTTATCATCATGTTGGTGAATGTTGGACCAATGTGTGTCACAAATGTGGAAAGGTGGGACATTATGCCCGAAATTGTAGAACCATTATGAATACTATAAATCCACCAACCCAACTCCAGGACTCAAAACTACCCCAACCGCAACCAACACGACAACAACCAGTCTACCAAAACCAACCCATAATAAATCGTAATGCCTGTTATAAGTGTGGTTGTGTGAAGCACATCAAGAAAGACAGCCCTAGATTGAACCCAATTGTGACGGAAAGACAAAGGCAAGGACCGGCATCGACGTCCAACTCGTCCAGGGGTCAAGTATTGTGAATAAACCGGATAGAACAAATGTAGTAACAAGTACGTTCTTACTAATGCCTAATATACTTTAGTTTATTTATTACAGACACTGATAGACGTTTCGTTCCTACAAGTTATTACCTTGGAAAATATACCGTCTAGTAAAATAACAATTCTGTATACTATAGAAACCACCAAAAGTAAGACTATAAATACTAACCATATTACTAGAAAAACTACCCTCTTAACCTAAATAACTAGCTATTCCCTATCGATGCACTTTCGGTGGAAGTGAGGAGTCATTGTGTAATAGTCAGTATGGACTAGTTAATTGAGTTCAAATGAAGGTTATATATAGAAATAGAACTGTTATACTACCTCTTCTAGATAAAGAAGTGATCCCGTACAGGGAACAAACCTAGTACCCCAATGACGAAACACGGATGAGAAGAACTATATTATCCGTAACCGAAACTTGAACTTTAAACTTTTATAGCCTTAATAACCGAGTGATGAATAAGGAAAAGTCAGGCCAGATGTTCGGATAAACTGAGTACTAGTATAAAGATGCAAGTGAAATCTATGAAGGAATCATAGGCACATGTGTTGTAAAGTGTGCACTATTATAAGTTAACGGGGAATACTAAAGATCCTCGGAGATGCTACAACAATTCGAGATACCCCATTGGAAGTGGGAAACAAACTACAATGGATCTCTTAACACATATTCCTAAAACATCCCGAGAAAGCAATACCAGCTGAATGATAGTTTCTTGACTGATCAACTACGAATACTTTCTTCCGATAGTTTCTTGACTGAAAAACTCGCCTTAACAAAATCATACTCTTGGTGAATTGTGTATGAAACTTTAGATCCCTAATTGGCTTAAGCACGGTCTGTAATCCTCCATAAAACAATCAAATCAAATAAACTATTCAAACATTAGAGGAAAGTAAGACCGGTAATTTCAATCCTCGTACATTAACAATCATCGTAATATTATGCAAACGCCTATATACTATATTATACGAGCAAAAATGTAACTTGACATCTTATTAAAATTGAAAAATTGGCGACATCCAAAATACAAAATCCGATTTGATTTCGAGAATCATAAATAAAGCTCGTAATATTAATAACAAACCGAAGGCCGCCTAAAGCTAACAAGAGGGCTATACTGTGAAATGCGAGAAGTTATCAAATTTTGAAAGTTGTTAGTTGAGTTAAGGAAAACGGTGAGTTGATTCTAAAATATATGGAACTGTACAAAATTGCCTCGAAAGTTAACCCCATAACGTATTAAACAAAATTATTTCACTCCCGATATTTCATATATATATATATATATATATATATCGAATCAAAACGAGTGCCTTACTGACAGGGCGGAATTAGTACTATTTGAAAAGTTTTATACAACTAAACTCTATAAAGAGACTCGTGAAAATGATGAGTGGGGAAAATCAAACAGTTGCGACAAAATAAAATCTCATTGAATAAGATTCAGTGGAATCCACAACGGGGAATCAAACGTGTTCGGAAACAGAAAAACGAATTCCGAAACAAATTATTATAAAATCTTCCCCAAAAAGAGCATATTTGGCATATTGAATTTCGGGGACGAAATTTCTTAACCGGGGCAGAATGTGACATCCATGGCAAAACCGAGTACACCTTAGTATTCATATATCGAATAAGCGATTAACAGCTTATTGCGTAACGAACGAACGATTAACCGAATGGGTCTGGTTATGACCCAAATATCCCGAGGGGCCATCTATTCGAGATATATGTCTATTATAAGTCAACATATTGATATTAAGGCCTTAGTATGATAGCAGACTAGTTAAACGAAAACATGCTCGTTTAACGACCCGCTATGGATTTAAACGCAAAGGATAGTTCTGAAACAAGCATTGTATCATCCGTTAAGCCGAAAATGATCTACCAAACACTTTTTGGGGATGTTTTAAGCGATCCGTGGAAATATTTTCGATTTTTCAAACAAATAATATGTTTTTATAAATTTACACAAAAATAGCCGAAAAACGCTCGTTTTCGCTCCGTTTGTCGCACCCGATATATTTTTTCACCAAAAACCGAACCCGAAATAAATTTGGACTCGGCATTTCACATTCGGGCATGTAAATCAAGAAAAGTGGGCCAAATGGGCCCAAAAGGGGGCCCAACAAGCCCAGCCCGCCAACTTGGACCAAGCCCCTATATATTATTATTTTCCTTTCTTTAAAATTAAGCAATGTTAGATATTTTTAGCCATTTTCCAGAACCTTAACATCAACATTTTCTGTTCTAACAAAAGCTATGCCAAAACCCTTAGGTAATATCATTATTTTTATCAAATTTAACTTGTTTAATCATGTTTAATTTCATATAAACATAGTTTGATTACCAAAAATCACTTCTAATCATGAAAAAACCCTAAAAATTGTCCAAAAACATTTTTTGATCATACACATGGTTAGGAACCTGGTTTTATAGATTTTTTGTCCATAAACACGGATTAGAGGGTTTAAACGATGTTTTTACGGTTCAAATGTTCGGTATAAAGCCCTAACTTAAACCCTAACTTTCATGGCTGGTATCTTGATGATACATGCTTGTTTTGTGATATAGGACCTGTATATAGAAGCACGAGAACTCGGAAATTGGATTAGGAGAGCGAAAACGGGCGAAAACCGCAAAGGTAATGCCGAAGCATTCAATTACGGGCTGTTTAGGTTAAGGTTGTGATGTGCATATTTTTAGGTCTTGAAATTTTACAGGGACATCAGGGACCATATCATTGAGTCCCTTTTCAAATTTGGTAATTTTTCAACCATATGAGAATATTTGGCGAATTTATTACCGAATTGGGATGTTTACTTGGGAAAAATAGTTAAAATTCTTGAAAACTTATGAAATTTTGTGGGGAACTCCTATTTGGTATATTTTGATCACATATTAAATTTGGGATCATTTGAAAAAGTTTAAGGGTGTTTTGCGTATATGCGTTCGTATGAATTTTTATAGCCGAATTTCGGCTGAAAAGAATATTGAACAAGCTTATCGCATTCTGGAATTGATACAGGTTGTTTTGAGACATAATTTGAGCATTCAACAATTTTTGTGGAATTTTTGGAAATCGTTTGGGATAGACGGACGATTTTCAGGCAAAATATAGCTGATAAAATAAATTTTTATAAATTATTAAATCAGTAAATAATTCCAGAAATATTTTTATAAAAATCTAAATATTTTATTTGATAAGTGGCTAAATTTTCATAATTTAATGATTAATGGTTAATTAATTATGCTAATTTGAAGATTAAACAAATTCAATTTTAATAAAAACTGGCAAGTTCGCGATTAACGAACCTGCGGGAATATCAAAACACCAAGAGTTATCAAAAATCATATTTTTGGATTAATTAAGTAAAAACGAACCTTTCTATGAGAAACCTGGACAATCTGGATAGATTATGCGCGTTTCTTCTCAAATCAAACTGAGTAAATGGAAACGGGCCCGTAGCTAATCCTGGACCACAATATGTGATCTTTCTTTATAACTTAATCATTTTATTAACCAATACATTTACCCAAGCTTATTTCCCTATAACTGTTTTCTAAACGCGTAAACGAACAACTTGGCCCAGCTGGGAAAACGGGAAACTGAGCCAAGTTCGGTTTTAAGTATTAGACATTGAACAACATCACAACCTAAGCCTATTGCCACTTTCTGGGCGTTCCAGCTATACCCAGATTAGTTATTCAGACCTGTTTAGTACGGAGATTATAATGATATTAAAATATTAATATTATTATAATATGGACTATAGGGACTAAGTGATAGCAAGGAAACGAACCCCGAGCTGACCTCGCACTGGGTGCCAACAAAACCGTGAGTTTCATGACCCCTCTTTTCAAACTGTTTACAAACCTTTGGGGTGAAAAGCGTGTTTATATACATTATCTAACAGAAAACGGTTAAGGATATAGATTATCTGAACATTTATATATGAAAAGTCCCTACAAACATAATGATTGACTACGTGCTGATGAAAGATGATTATTATCGTTGATTGATATATTGAGTGGAGATAATACGAATTGCAAAACATAATGAAATTACACGTGACAACATGTATATACAAACACGTTATGTAATGTTAAACATAACTAATTTGGGAGACAACGTGGTCTGTAATGGCCATGGGGATAACGTGGTATGTGATGATTATGGGGCTATTGTGGGTGGAAGGGGGGCTACAATAGTACTAAACTAAAGTTGAGTATGGCCTATGAGCCTATTTCTGCTGCAACTTATAAACTAAAGTTGAGTATGGCCTATGAGCTAAGTTCTGCTGCAACTTATTAAACGAACTAACTTGATTATGACATGAATGTTAAGAAAATAATGTGATTATGCATATTGTGGGAGGATGGGGAGCCACAGTATTTGGTGATACGTGATAAATACTATATGTGTGTATGTGTCTATATACATGCTATGTGATTAGCCGTATGAAATACTATGTGTAGAATATACTAATTATTTGCGTGTAAACTATATAGTGTTTGAGTTTACGTGGAATCATTGCGGGTGGAAGGGGGACCACAGTGGTTGATGTTAACACGGAACCGTTGTGGGCGGAAGGGGGGGCCACAGTGGTTGAGTTTATGTGGAACCGTTGTGGGAGGAAGGGGGTCCACAGTGGTTGGTTAAAAACGAAAATTGGAACAGGTAGTACGAACAAACAATCACGATTTTACCAAAATTTCAAATTCATATTATAAACTTACATGTGTGCATATGCATACACAAGGATATGGCTGTACATATTTATACAAACGTAAATACATATTTTTACATACGCGCGTACATACAAACTATGACTGTGTGGTACGCAGAACTGAATTCATTAAACTTATGAAACTCACCAACTATTCGTAGTTGACCTGTTTTAACATGCTTTTCACGTAATCAGATATGAGAAATAATTTCTTGTGCGTTACGTGTCTGACTGATGATTGATGTCGTGGGCATTTGAGTTAGAAGTAAAGTAATTGAAGAACCGGTTTGATTGTATCACCTAGTTTGTAAAAGATATTAGAAGGATGTAATATATTGTAAATTAGTTAGTAATGTTACTTTATGAACAATGTATTTGATACCAGTTGTATCTGTTGCATTTCCGTTTTACGCTTCCGCAAATCGCTTAATGGGGTGTGACATCAGTGTTCTTGCAGCTTCAATTAATGTTCTGTTTCTTCTTTCTGCAACACCATTCTGCTCAGGGGTTCTTGGAGCACTATACTGTTGAAAGATCCCTTTAGAAGTGTAGAATTCTTCCATGATTCCATTCTTGAATTTTGATCTATTGTTGCTTCTAATCACTTTCACCTTCTTCTCAAGTTGATTCTCCATTTTCAGTACATAAGTCTTGATAAACTCTGGAGTTTCATCTTTGCTTCCCATAAAGAAGACCCATGTAAACCTTGAAAAATCATCAGTTATTATTGGACTCGGTATGCCCAAGACACATATTATTATTGATGTGGCTAGTACGTCATGATCCAAGTCGGGTCATACTCAATAACAAGCTAGACAAACACCAATAATATTTGTTTATATATGATATGATCATAACAAATAAATATTAACACTTATGTTATTTGGAAAAAGGTTTCTAAATATATTGTACTTGTGGAATAAATAAATCATATGGATGATTTATATTTTGAGATAGGACATTACATAATGTTATTTAAGGTGATTAAATAACAATGTGTAACACTTACCAATTTGCATGTTGCTTGGAATATGTCGTATTGCAATTTTATGAAAATAGAATTAACATAAGAAGTTTTATGATATAAAACTTGTAGATTTTGAAATGGTGAGAGGGTGCCCCCCCCCCCTTCTCTCTCTTTCTCTCCATTTTTATATTATTATTTTATAGTGGAGACATGCAAGCTATGTGAGTGGCGGACTTGGGAGGTGCTCTTTTGAAAGAGAATACCTCTCATTTTTCTCCCATAACACAATAACAAGTAACAAAACACAAGAGGAAAAATCCTCAACTCTTCTTCCTCTCTTGGATTCGGCCAAAGGAGAAGGACAAGGAAGAAGCTGTTTTGAAGTGTAAAATCCTAGCTACAAGGGTGTATTGTCGGAGGCTTGGGGTATGCAAGCTTGAGGGACTACTCATTGAAGTTCTTGCCTTCCAACCATCCTCTCTTTCATCCGGGTAGGTTTTACCTCTTGAAAGGTAGTTTGACATGCATGAACTTTTAATGTCATCCATGTGTTTGATAGTATGTATTTCGTATTTGGATCCGGGCTTGGGTTTTGCATGTGTAAAATTGGTTTTATACACAATAAACTAACAAGATTTAAAACTTTTATCCGCTGCGTTTTTCATAAAATTGGGGTTTTATGACTTTGATAATCTTGTTAAAACCCAACAATGGCATCAAGAGCCACTTATACGGATGCATGCTTCATTAGACCCAAAAGTTTTCGGGTTAATGGTGGGGTTTTACCATATGGCTGAAAATTTTGGGGGTTTTGGTTACCCCATGGTTTTTCAAGGTTATACTTTACATGCATGTGGTAATCTTGAAAAACTAAGTCATTTGGATGATTATTTGTGTTGTTTGGACAAAACCCGAAACTTTCGGTTTTGACAAGTTTGGCCAAAAGTTTCAAGGGGTAAAGGGGAACCATTTGGGTCTTGTGTTATTGCATATTTGGATGTGTAACAGTGTAACGCCCGTAAATTTTCGTTAAAAGGACTTACGCCTTGTAAGTTTGTATTTCCAACCGAGACTCATTCTGGCACCTTCAGGGACCTCCTGGTCGTTCTCGTATGTTATGTTCTTAACCTTTTCATCCTAGTTATCGTAAATTTCAAACTCAAGGGACTAGAATGTAATATTTTTATATCATAAACAAAAAAACCCTAGCCCCTCCCCTCTCCCGCCTACGATCAGACTAAGAGAAGCAGCCAAGGGACCCGATTTTTCTTTTTTGCAGCCAACTCCAAGCATAAAACTTCAATTCAAGGTCGTTCCTACCCTAAAACAATTCTTTTTCACCATTAAACACTTCATTGAGCATGTTAGGGTTTGAATTTTGATTAAGACAGTTGCTGACAGATTCGTAATTGTTTATTGCTTGGTCTGTAACTCGATGAAAATTTATTAGTTTTGATCGATTCTTGTTTCTATGATGTTCTACTTTGAGTATAGTTTCCAGAAAGGTATAATATGTAATTTTTGGACGAGATTTGAATGCTTTTTATGATTTTATAAGATCGAGTGTCAAAGCTGATGCGGGATGACAAATTCTGGTCTGTCTTCCTGACATCATAACTCTTTTTCGATAAATCCAAATTGGTTAGTTCCACTTCTGGAAGTTAATATTTTGAATTAGGAACCAAGACCATTTGGAATTGTTTAATTTGGTTGGATAATGACCTTTATAAAAATAAAACCATTTTGTTGCGCACTGAAATAGCTGCACATACCTTTCTGTGTTGCAGGAATTTTTATGATTTTTTTTTCCACTTGAAAAATATAATAAAAATATTTTTATAAACCGAGCACATTTACGAAATTCGGGTAAAAATTTAATAATTTATTTCAAAGTTTATCCTATGTAATTAAATGCATCTTCGCATGCTAAAATCTGCACATTTTACTTGTTATTGATCGATAAGTTTGTTTTAGGCTTAATCGGTGGATGTTCAATTGTGTTCTTGTCGGGGCTGTTTGAAGTGAGTTTTTGCACAAACATCTTCCTAGGTATGTCTAGTATTACATGCTTTAAAATTATGCACATTGGTGTTCGTTTGATTGGTCAACTAGTTGTAGTTTGAAAGATAGTTTTCGGTTGGCTAGAATGGTAGATTGTTGCGTTTAACACGAGGGTTGAGGTAATTAACGACCAATTCAGTTCGGGTGACCTCGGTTTGATGTACGGGTTGTTGGAAAGTTGTTTTTATAAGTAATGGGGCTGAATTGGTTGTCGGTTACTCAAATGGGTCGGTACAACGTGTATTCGCGTTTATTGAATAGTTAGTGCGTTGTACTTGCGAATTACCGACCGATTCGACTCATGTAGCGTCGTGCGGACTCGTTGGCTGTGAATTTATCATAATGGGTCCACACAGGGCTGAGTTGGAAGTTAATCTCCTAAACAACTCTTAAACACGCGTGTTAGTATCACCTAGTGCTTACGGGGGTAATTTGGGAATTCTTTATTCCTGGGAGTATCTAAGGGTCGTGTTGGTAAATGTAAAGCCCCGGGGGCTGTTATGATTGAGTTTGATGAGGTCAAGGCTTTAGGTAACTCGAACCCTGTTAGAACGTCTCGTAGGATGTCGTTAGTAATGATTGTATGTAAACCGACAGGCGTTTGAGTTGTGGGGATACTTAGGGGTTTTGTAGCTCGTGGTGATTTCGTGCCTTGTGTCAGGTGAGTTCATGATGCCCTTTTTACTCTTTTCAAGTTTTGGGCCAGCATACACACCATATTTCAACTTTACCTGATTTTACTCGTTTAAACTAAATGGATGGTTTTATATATCCTTACTGGTGTTTGTGGGTTCATGAAATTATGGGTGAATTATATTCTATGCCTTAGAATATTTGAGGCTCGTTTATGGTTATATATTTTATAAGGTTATAGATATTACTTATGGTCTAGACTCAAGGATATAGGCTTACTCGTATTGTAGTATGTTATGAGATGATATTTATGAATGTGTGTGCAAGTGTGACTTTATGACCATAGGTTCACTTTCATGATGATATATTTGGGATGATATTATTGTACGTTGTACGTATGTTTGTACATATATTATTGTATGGCCAATAATTGGCGATGTTAATTAGTCGTTATCAACTAAGGATGTTTGTGTATGCCTACTTTTTGTTTGCATGCGGTTGGATGGTGATCTTGGCCGGGCCAAACTATACTACTCAGGTTCTTAAAACCTGTGGCGGGCCCTGAAAAGCCCGTAAGGGGGGAGGCTCGTGTGGCATGATCACCATCGGATGAGATGATACGTGTTTGGGTTGTACGTGTCCTCGACCCTGATGTTATTACTTGGATATTACGTGTTTGGGTTGTACATGTGCTCGACCCTGATGTTATTACTTGGATGATATTTATGGGGATATAATTATATAGATGTACATATATACAAGTATGACTACTTATTATTGACGATGGCCTAACTGTTCATATCCCATTTTATTTTAAAACTCTTGGAATGATTATTATGAATGTCAATTATTAAAACTTGAACTCACTCAGCTCAAGCTGACTTTGTGTGTATGTTAGTGTGAGTTTCAGGTTAGGAGGAGGATGCTTACTGCTTGGACGTGCTCGAGGCTATTAGGACGGTTGAAGGCATATCTAGTTGGAGAGTTTCGTTGATGAACATTGTTCTTTTCAGTTTTTATTAAATACATTTAAATTTGGTTTTGGGCACAATCCCCGGGTTTTGGGAACGTGTTGGATCAATTATGACTTTTCCGCTGATTTATACTCTGAACTGGTTTTAAAATAAATGAATTGCCTTGGGTTTAAAATCACATTTTCCTGGTTTTGAGAAATTTGATATTCCTGATTCCGCTGTTTAGTACTCTTAAACGATTTTAATAAGATGAATTGGTTTGGTTTTAAATTTTTATGAAGTTTGGATATGATTACCAACTGTAGGATTCCCGGGATTTGGGGTCTTACAAATAGATGTTCATAACCTAGCCATGGCCTTGTGTTTGGTTGAATGTTTGTGTTGATTGTTTATTCATTCGATATGGTTGTAATATTTATTTGGATTTGTAATCTATTTATTCTTTCAATTGGTTTGTAATAATAAGTAGATTAGGTGCATTTGTTTTACTAGAAACATGTATTAGGATATGTTCTGTAAAAGAAGATGCAAGGAAGAGAGCCCAAATAAAATGATGGAGACCACAACACGGGGGTGAACACTTGGAGCATTTGGATGCGGGATCAAGTGGGAGTTCACCGACACAAGCACATCTCCTTTTGAGTCCCTTAGGAAAGACCATTTGACACACTTGTCTTCGGTCAACAAGTGTAGTCAACATTAGGATGCTATGGTTATGAACTTGTGGTTGTCTATTTTATGCTTGCATGGTTGATTTACTTTTGTTTGTGTTATTGCAATATGGTTTGCTAACAACTTAAAATCAACAACTAGCATAAAATTGGTTCCTTAGAAATCGTTAGGTAATAAAATTTGGTTTTATTAAAGGCTAATGATTTCATAATAAAATGGGTTTTATTAATAGGAACTTTGAAAAAGGGTTTTTCAACTAAGTACCATACATTTGAATGCATGCAAATGAAAGGTACATAAAAGGTTTCCAATCAAGAATTTTGAAACCTAAAATCCCTTTTATAAAATGAGTTGAACACCATCCTTTTATACGACACTCGAATCATTTGGGAACTCGGTGTGGGATAAAGGTCACCTAACCACATTAGAGGAAACTTGTGATTTTGAGGTGGGTTTGCCATATTTGTGGGATAAAGGTCACCTAACCACTTGTATGTGTAAATTCACATGTGTGTGTAAGTATGACGACTTAAATTGGAAACCATGTGAATAGGGTCACCGAAGCATGGTATACAATGTTGTTGATGGGATTAAACATGCCAACTAAACATGAGATGTTTAACCGATCCTATAAAACTAGAAGTTGTAAAGGGTTGCAATCGTCAAGCGTTGACTACCTTGTTAATTTAAATAGCAGGATAAAGGTCACCTAACTACTATTTGAATGTAACGTTGGGTTCTAGATTTTAATCATTAATTGTCTTGGAGACATAAAGGGTATTAAAGATTAAAATTATTGATATCGAAAATACTAAAATTGAGCTTCTTATGTTTGTAGATGGCCGCAATCAATAATCCACCTACCCGTTAATAACCTATCACTAAGATCTATTCTTGACAAGGATCGTCTAAACTATACCAACTTTATGGATTGGTATCGAAACTTGAGAATCGTTCTCAAGTAAGAAAAGAAATACTACGTGATAGACTAACCGATTCCTGATGAACCTACTAGTGTTGACGATGTCCAAGACCATAACGATTGGGTTAAGCACAAAGAGGATTCGGTGCAAGTTTCTTGCCTCATGTTGGGAACTATGATTCCCGATATTCAAAAGGATTTTGAACTTCATGGGGCATACGACATGATCACCCAACATACGGAAATCTTCCTTACACAAGCTAGGGTGGAACGCTTCGAAACGGTTCGAGCGCTTCATGCATGTCGTATGGAAGAAACCCAATCGGTCTCATCTTATGTACTTAAGATGAAAAGCCATATTGATCGTCTCGAGCACCTTAATTGTCCTGTCTCAAAAGAGTTAGCCACGGATTTGATCCTAAATGGGCTAACCAAGAAGTTTGAGACTTTTTTTATGAATTATAACATGAATGGGTGGGACAAAAGCATTGGTGAGCTTCACGCAATGCTTAAAACGGCGGAGACGGGAATGGGTAAAAAGGTTTTACCCGTTCTCACGATCAATGAGGGAGGCAATAAGAAAAGGCATCAGCCGGAACCCAAGGCAAAGGTTGCCAAAGGTAAGGGACAAGTCAAAGGCAAGTTCAAGGGAAAGGCTAAAGTGGAACCACTCTAACCAAAGAAGCTAAAGGTTAGCTCGGAGGATCCGTGCTTTGGATGTGGGGAGATTAGGCATTGGATGAGGAATTGTCCAACCCGTCTCAAAGAGTTGAAAGCTAAGAGGGATGCGGGGCAAACCTCGGGTACAACTTTCATGATTTATATTGATCTTAATCTTATTTCCTCTAACACATGGGTATTGGATACCGGATGTGGAACTCATATTTGCATTTGTTGCAGGGGTTCAAGGGAAATGATGGATTCACGAAAGGAGATATTAGTCTCTTCATGGGCAACGGAGCAAAGGTTGTTGTCGAAGCCCGAGGAGACTACACACTAAAGCTTCCAAATGGTTTGGAAGCTATTTTGAAAGACATTTTGTACGCTCCTAGTTTGACTAGGAACATTATCTCCGTTTCTTTGTTAAGACAATATGGGTTTGATTTTAAATTTGTGGACAATGGTATTTGTGTTTTCATGAATGATGTCTTTTATTTTAAAGCAATGCCATCTAAATGGACTTATCTTTGGCATTGTCACCTTGGTCACTTAAACAAAGATCGCATACATACACTTCAAAAGAATGGTGTTTTGGAATCAAGTGAAGATGATTCATTTGATAAGTGTGAGTCTTGTTTACTTGGAAAGATGACCGAGGACCCCTTTAGTTGAACAAATGAAGGGGCAAAAGACTTATTGGGTATCATACATTCGGATGTATGTGGCCCCTTTAAGGCAATGCCAAGGAATGATGAAAGATACTTCGTTACCTTTATCGACAATTATAGTCGTTATGGGTATGTGTACTTTTTAAGACACAAAGATGAAGCCTTTGAAATGTTCAAAGTCTTCCAAAAATAAGTACAAAATTAAATCGATAAAACCATCAAAGTACTTCGTTCGGATAGAGGAGGTGAATACCTAAGTGATGCTTTCCGAGATCATCTTAAAAGTTGTGGGATCATCTCACAACTTACTCCACCCGGAACACCACAACACAATAGTGTGTCCGAAAGGAGGAATCGAACTCTATTGGATATGGTTCGATCTATGAAGACTAGAAGCACATTGCCTCTATCATTTTGGGGTTTCGCTTTGCTCTACGCGGCCGTATTCTAAATATGGCCCCAACCAAGAAAGTGGACAAGACACCTTTTGAAATATGGAATGGAAGGGCTCCATCATTATCATATTTAAAGGTATGGGGTTGTGAGGCTTATGTCAAGAACAACACCCAAAAAAAACTTGAAAGTCGATCCACTAAGTGTATCTTTGAAGGATATCCCAAGGACTCCATGGGATATTATTTCTACAACCCAACCTAGCAAAAGGTGTTCGTTGCTCGAAAGGCCTAGTTCATGGAAACTAAGTTCCTTATGGAAGGTGCTAGTAAAACGGTGGAACTCGAGGAGGATCGAGAACCACAAGCCGATACACGTTTGGTTGATACTAGCAATAAACAAGAGGTTGTTAAGAATGATCAAATGGTTGATCAAAACACACAAAACATTCGCAAATCCGGTAGAATTAGTCATCCACCCGAAAGATATGGATTTTTCATGGATGGATGCTATGTGGTAGATTCGGATGAACCCACCACATACCGTGATGCAATGTCACAATCCGATTGTGACGAATGGCTTGAAGCCATGAACGTTGAGATGCAATCCATGCATGACAACGAAGTATGGGATTTGGTTGTACCACCTCTTAATTACAAACCGGTTGGAAGTAAGTGGGTTTTCAAGAAGAAAACTGATATGTATGGAAACTTGGATACTTATAAAGCAAGACTTGTAGCAAAAGGTTTCACTCAAACTCAAGGGGTTGACTATGATGAAACTTTTTCTCCCGTAGCAATGCTAAAGTCTATTAGGATATCTTTTGCCATAGCCACACATTATGACTATGAGATATGGCAAATGGATGTCAAAACCGCTTTCCTAAATGGGCATCTTGAGGAAGATGTCTATATGGTTTAACCCGAAGGTTTTGTCGATCCACAAAATCCTAACAAAGTATGCAAGTTAAAGAAATCAATCTATAGATTGAAACAAGCATCTAGAAGTTGGAATCATCGTTTTGATGAAGAAGTTAAGAAATTTGGATTCATCAAAAATGGTGATGAAGCTTGTAAGAGAGTATAAGGATCTAGATCTTGTGATTACATTGGTGTTCATGTTGATTCGTTATACGATTAGGCTGTGTTTACGTTAGTAGGTGTAGTGTGTGTATTGAGACGGCAGTTGGACAGAGTAACGAGAGGATTCAAAGGATAAATCAGAACTGTTATAATGTAATACATTACAGGGGATATATATATATATATATATATATATATATATATATATATATATATATATATATATATATATATATATATGTGACATTTAAGCCAAAACAAGGTAAACCTCAGTACGTATTTACCGATTAAGCAAATAAACGCCTTTTGCGTAACAACGAACGATTAACCGAACGGGTCGGGTTATGACCTAGATATCCTGGGGGGGCATCTATAAGCGATATACGTTTAATATAAGATAATATACTGGTATTATGGCCTTAGTTCGATAGCAATAAAGTTAAACGAAAACATGCTTGTTTAACTACCCGCTATAGATTTAAACGCGAAAGATAGGTACAAACCAAGCATTGTATCATCCGTTAAACCGAAAAAGACTTACCAAACACTTATTTGAAATGTTTTAGGCGATCCGTGAAAATATTTCGATTTTTACAAACGAATACTATATTTTTATGAATTTACACAAAACTAGCCGAAAAACGATCGTTTTCGCACTGTTTAACGTACCCGATAAGTTTTTCGCCACAAAAACCGAACCCGAACTAAATTTGGATTGGGCTTTTCATATTTGGGCTTGTAAAACAGATTGTTGGGCCAAAAATAAGCCCAAGGGAGCCCAAATTTTAACCCCCCCCCCTAAGTAAACATTTTTATATATTAACTTTGTGTAGATATTTTACAACATGAAACTTTGTGTAATCTGATCTTCTACAAGTCTCCAGCAAAAACCATCAAGAAAACTAGGTAAAAACTTTATGATTAATCGATTTTTGATTTGTTTAATAACATATAAACATGTCTTGATTGTTAAAAATCATAGTTAACCATGTAAAACCTTCAAAAATCATTCAAAAACATACTTTGATGTTAAACCTAGTTTCAAATCAGAATCATGATCTTTTTTGGCCATAAACACGGATTAAAGGGTTGAAACGGCATTTTTATGGGTCAAAAGTTCGTTTTTGGTGCACTAGCCGAAACCCTAATTCAAGGGCTGTTATGTTGATGAGATATTTCTTGGTTTGTGATATAGGACTTGTATCTAGCCTACATAGGAGCACAAGAGCTTCAAAAGTTGATTAGAAAGGCGGAAACGAACCAAAACCGCTAAGGAAATGCCGAAACACTCACTTACGGGCTGTTTAGGTTAAGATTGTGATGTGCATAATATTTGGCCTTGAAATTTTTCAGGGACATAAGGGACCATGTCATTGAGTCCCTGTTCAAATTTGGTAATTTTTCGACCATCCGAAAATATTTGGCGAATTTATTACCTTGGGACGTTTATTTGGGAAAAATAGCTAAAATACTTCAAATATTATGAAATTTTTCTGGGAACTCAGATTTGATGTATTTTGATCACATATGAATTTTGGGATCATTTAGAGAAGTCTAAAGGTGTTTTGTGTATATGCGTTCGTGTGAATTTTTATAGCTGAATTTGGGCCGAAAAGAATATTGCACGAGCTTTTTACATTCTGGAATTAATACAGGTTGTTTTGAGACATGATTTGAGTATTCAGGAATTTTTGTGGAATTTTTGGAAATTTTTTGGGATAAACGGACGATTTTCAGGAGAAATATAGCTGATAAAATGAATTTATATAAATTAATAAATCAGTAAATAATTCCAGAAATATTTTTATTAAAATCGAAATATTTTAATTGATAAGTGGCTAAATTTTCATAATTTAATGATTAATGGTTAATTAATTATGCTAATTTAAAGATTAAACAAATTTAGTTTTCATAAAAACCGGCAAGTTCGCGATTAACGAACCTGCGGGAATATCAAAACACCAAGAGTGATTAAAAATCATATTTTTGGACTAATTAAGTAAAAACGAATGTTTCTATGAGAAACATGGACAATCCGGTTGGACTGTGCGCGTTTTCTTCTATAATTAAACTAAATAAACGGAAACGGGCCCCGTGGATAATCCGGGACCCCAGTATGTGATCCTTCTTTATAACTTAATCATTTTATTAACCAATACATATACCCAAGCTTATTTTCCTATAACTTTTTTCTGAACGCGTAAACGAACAACTTGGCCCAGCTGGGAAAACGTGAATCTGAGCAAGTTCGGTTTTAAGTATTAGACATTGAACAACATCACAACCTAAGCCTATTGCCACTTTCTGGGCGTTCCAGCTATACCCAGATTAGTTATAGAGCCCAGTTTAGTATTGAGATTATAATAATATTAAAATATTAATATTATTATAATATTAATTATAGGAAACCGTGATTGCAAGTTATACAAACCTTGAACCGACGTGCTACTGATTATCTACTAAACAGTGAGTTTCATGACCCCACTTCTAAACTGTTTTACGAACTTTTAGGGTGAAAAGCATGTTTGATTACATATACATACCTGAAACATGTATTGATGTGAATTATCTAAGTGCTAACACATGAAAGTCCCCACGATCACAGTGATTAACTTCGAGCCGGTGGCTTTTGAATAGTACTTTTGGTTTGACAAACCCAAACGGAATCGGCCTAGTTGCCGTGTCACATAGCGCCGTTTGCACATGACCATATTTATACAAACAGGCTATGTAGTGTTAGACATAGCTACCGGGGCATGTTGTGGGCGGAAGGGGAGCCACAGTGGTTGATTGAGAATGGGAAATGGATGCACGCAGCACATACAGTCAAGGCTTCACTGTAGCTTAGCATAATTACATCATTTACATACATACATACTTATTTCATGATTACAAGTGTTAACTTGGGAATACTCATTACTGTTTTCTTGAAACTCGTGAAACTCACCAACTCTAGTCGTTGACCCGTTTTAAACTGCTTTTTAGGTGTACCTAAATCGGAATGATTTGGTGATCTGTTACTTGCCCAAGGTGTGTGGTTGATGCTATGTAAATAGAAGCAAGGAAGTTAGTAGTATGATCGTATAGTTAACGAACAAGTTTGGTTTGTATCACCTAGACTGTAAAACGATGATAAAACAAGGAAATGTAATATATTGTAAATTAGTTTGTAATGTTTCTTTATAAACAATGTGTTGATACCAGAGGTGTCTGTTACGTTCCCGTTTTACGCTTCCGCAATGTGCTACTCGGGGTGTGACAATATAGGAGATGACCCTATTCGTTAAGATAAGTTTAACGAATAGGTCATTCGTTACAGTTACTTTAACGAATAAACATGCTTATTCGTTAGTACATTAAATGATAGCGAATGGCCCTCATTCGTTATCTCATTCGTTAAACATGGTTAACGAATGAGCTTACATTTAGACGAATGTGTTACATTCGTTACGGAGTAACATAATTTAACTTACAATAGAGCGAATGGCCTTTTTCCCATAATTACATTATAACCCCTATACTTTAATCTATTACATTAATAACCCTGATAAAGATCGAGACGTACAAAACATGCATCAACAAACTCCCCCTCGTCTCGAGCTCTTTATCATTTATCTCTGGAACATCTTGGTCTTCCATTCAACGCAACTGTGAATCTTGTATGCGTAATAGACTTTAACAACCTTCTGAAACTGCATAGCAAGCTCGTAGTCGCATACGTTAGCAAACCTGATCTGACTTGTAAATAAAGCAACATTGTCAGATTCAGATAAGTTAACCAGCCACATTGGATCAATAACACGTATCGTCTTCGTGTTTGAACCATGACTAAATACAATAACCGCTTCACCTGTATGATTGTTGTAATACCAATAATTAAACGAGGCGAATAGACTCTGAGGAAAAACCTTCATTGGAACCCTCTTCATCGTCTTTGGTGGTTTTACTTGTAATATCATCTTTCTCCAACCTGTGCGCGTATCAATCTCATCAATGTACTTATGAGTAGGCACCTGTGGCTTGAAAAATTTGAAACCGAAGCGAGTTTCATGTAATAACTGCTTATAGAACCACCCAGCCCACTGATCGTTCCCTTGATTAACGAACGGTCTGTTTGCTAGTGTTCTCACATCCTATCTGGGCATAGATAAGATATCGTGTGGGCGCTTAAAGTAATAAATACCGTGTTCCCATTTCACGATATATACCTTAAGATCCGAATCATACTGCCATGCCACCAAATCACCTCTTACATCTTTAGCTGGCTTGTACTTCTTCATTTGGTATGCAGATGCTCGAGCCTTTTCCACTTTGACTTCTTCTCGTTCATGATAACGAAAAGTTTCAATCATCTTGTTCATCGTTGCAACATTATGTTCAAACATACCATCCAAAGCACGTTTACGCTTCTTCTCAGTAACAGAGACATGACTTGTTTCAGCAGCTTTAAATTTATATTTTTCTTCCCGCAAACGACGTTCTGCTGCATCAAAGTTCTCAGTAGTGAAAAATGGAATACCTGAGTCGTTGTTGTTGTCGGTGTAGAACTCAGGGTACTCCTCAGCAGTTACGTCTTCAACCTCTACCTCATCAAAATCAGGCACATTCCCGTGTGGAATGCTTGTATTCGTACTTTCTTCTATTTCAACATCCACGTCCACACTCTTTCCCAACACATCTACCTCTTCCTCATTTAGATCCAGAAGCAAGGCAATTTGTTCTTTTGTTAATGAATGATCAACAAATTCACCTTCTTCGATCTCATCCACATTCACCATACTATACACAACTCCATCCATTCCCACAAATAGAAGCATATTAGCTGGAATAACATCTATTGGTTTAGCTCTCGTGTAATCCTTGTATGGCACTATCTGCAACTGATTATCTCAAGATCCAGCAGCACTCGCATCAGTCTTATTTCCTACCGACGGTGTGGAATTTCCGCCCGGTTGCTGATCTACCTCACCACCTGTACCATCTTGATCATCTTCATTGTTCTTTAACTTCTTTAACTCATCTTCTTTACATGTCAACTGAAGAATGATCTCATCCTATTTATCCAATCTCTCCCCCTGAGCAGCAATAAGGGCTCGAATCTCCTTGTTTTCACATTGAGTGAACTGAATATGACGCAACAAATTTTGTTGTGCTAACTCATGGGCCGCTCTATCAGCTTGCATTTGAGTCTGTTGAAGATGCAACAGATTCATCATATGAAACCATTGAGTCTGTAGATTCAAGCCGAAGAAATTTGGATGAACTGGTTGCAATGGTATCGGCAACTGTGTCGGTGTAACAGGAGTAGCAGGCTGCGGTGTAGGCATACTTGCTAGAACCATCTGAAGAATATCTCCAAAAAAAGGATCTGGTCGTGTAGTTGTTATCAAGGTCATAGACGGAGGCATAGGAGAAGTACGCATTCGCACAGGTGTCGGAGAACGAAGAAGATCTGTAATTGGAGTAGGAGTGGGAGATCGTGGAATTCTCTGTTGAGCTGGAGAAGCAGTAGCGGGAATAACTAAAGCAAAAACAACAGTAGACAGCACAAAAGGTTGACTAGGTATCTCTATACCCGAACCCCTTCTAACCCGTTGTTTCTTGGGTTTCTCCCCCTTTTCCACCATTGGTTATTTCCCTTTACGCTTACGTTTCTGTTCATAACTTAACTCGACTTGTGGTCCTGGACCACCATTACCACCATCATCTCCACCATCATTTCCACCATCACCACCTTCACGTTCTAAATCAGAATCGTCATGAATCCAACGATCATTAGATGGTGCAACATAATCAATATTAACCAAATGACCAATCAATTGTTTGAACTTTGGTCAATCTGCCAGACTCTGACCTCTATAAGATCTCAACCGTCTCATAGTTTCTTCGTTCATGTGTTCAAGCTTCATAACATCAGCTTGATCTTTCTCCAAGTCCGGCACCAAATCATTGATTATCATTTGTAGAAATCTTGGATACATTAGAAATTTATGTCTGCTTGTAATGTTCTCTTTCAAATGATAATAAACCAATTTAGAGAAGTTGAATAGTTTATTCAGAACAAGTGCAACGAAAGCAGACTGCAGCATCACCCGGCATTAATCAAATCCACCTATACGTCCGCCGAGGCAATGAATCAATACATGAAGCAAATACTTGTATTGTTCACACAAGTTTGCTTTGTTGTACATTGACTTTCCCAGATCATCGTTATACTTTACCCTTCCAAATAATCCACATATCAACTCTCTATCAAACTCACACCTGTCATCAATTGTATCATGAAACCCTAAAGTCTCTGATTACGCCAACATCAATCACCACCCGTTTTCTTTGAATTACTGCTTCAATTTGATTTTCTACTTCATTGAGTCTAGCAGAACTCCATAATTCACGAATTATCTTCTGATAGACAACCGTACGAGTCGAGATCGCCTTGTAAATTCTCGAGCGTATCAGAAAGCTAATCATACCCCCGAATATCGGAGAGTCTTCAAAATTCGGCTCATGATAGGCACATATGTTGTGACTTTTGCATCACAGGAGCTTGAACTGGTTCAGCTTAAACCTCAGGCTGTAGCACTGGATTATCTGCTGGTTGTTGCCCGGGAACAAGGTTTTGAATATTCTCGTCAGCCATATCTGTTCAACAAACAAACATTAGTAACATATTCAATAATAAAATACTGATTTAAGGAATGTTTATCTCATTCGTTAAAATGATTTAAACGAATAATACATTCGTTAAACATTATCCATGTTCCATTCGCTACTCATAACGAAACACACTTATACGTTAAAAATAACGAATTTGATTTTGTATTAACGAATCACTCCTAATTCGTTAACCTATTCGCTAAAAGTGGAATACCTCATTCGTTACTTCTAACGAATTAAATAGTCATTCGTTATCAGATAAAGGAATCTAACTATCATTCGTTATATGAATAACGAATCTGATTAAAATAAACAATTTGACTACACGAGAGTCAATTACATTTTAATTTTGACTAATCAAAGTCAAAGACGACGAACATCACCGTCGAAACCGTTGATTATCCATTACAATTATAAATTAAGCTTATCAACAATGATCGGAATCCTGCTTAAACCACTGGTCATTTGTCATTTATCAAGAATTTAGTCAGTTAAGAATTTTCTAATCAATTAACTGTTCGATTCAAGTTCAGATTTTCAATTAATCAATTAACCCATAAAACAACGATGAAAACCCATGAACCTCATATCATTGTGATAGTCAATACCTGTAGAATGTAAAGATGTTAATCAATATCGACAATAAGTAAGCAAATGATTCTGGGAAAAATTTTCAATAGTTCGTTTAGGGTGATAGTGAAATAGGAAAATGGCGAATGAAATGACATTCGTCTGTCTTTGGGATTATAAACCCCAATAATTTCACACAACCCGAGGTCATTCGTTCAAATTTCAACTAACGAATGGCCTCATTCGTTAACTTATGATCCTGATTCGTCAAGGTTTTTAAACGAATAGTATTCACATTCCTTAAACTTTAATGACTCTTACATTAACTCCTCTTATTCGTTATCATTTTAACGAATAGAGAAGTCATTCATTAAAATCTTAACGAATGATACTATAAATTCATTCCTTTCGTTAACTATTTAAGTGAATGTCTTCCATTGGTTATTTTTAAATAACGAAAGGCATTACATTCGTTAAACTAATTTACGAATCACAAGTCTTCCTTAGCGAATGAGATACAATCTCATTTAATGAATTAAATAATATTAAAACCAATTAGGGTTTTAAACAATGATTTAAATATTCAATTCAATCCAATTTAGGTTTAATTGCATACATTAAGATACCCAATCATCATTGATCGGTAATACTTAACTTAAGCGGATTTTTAAGTTAAAACTACAACTGATACCCGTTGTAAATATATTAAGCACGATTAACTTAAAATTTTTGGGGATCAATCTTTTTCTTTTTCTTTTGAATTATTCGCTAGCTTTGTAATTCGAAACTAAAGCAGAAACGAAAAGAAAGAAAAAATAAAATCTTTTTGGATTTTCGAATATTTTCAATTAACAAATAACAATAAAAAATACAAAACTATACTAATAAAGCAATACATATTTTTGTGAGTTGAGCAGGGAATCATATTGACAAAAATGTCACTAAGTAACACTTCAATTTCGATGATTATTATACACGTAACCCAACGATGGTTGCAGATATAATTGTCCTCTTAAACTTTTCACAGACTTGTCGGAAATTTTACGATATGCTTTAAGTTGGTTCAATTAGGCACAAAACCATATGTGGACCCCATCAATCAGATATAACATTTCTATCTCTTATACAGTAAATATCACATGTACGTTTTTCTTTGACTTTCCAAAATTTGATTAACTGTGACTCATGCAAAAATAATAAAAAGAAATAAAGCAGAATGTCAAAATTTTCCCTTAAGATCGGTATTACTACAAGCAGATAAGGTTCCATTTTAACAAAATAAAAAGATAAAAATAAGTTGAAGTTGCATAAAATCTTAATTCTCAATTCGGATAATCCCGTATTATCGCGCGGAGAAAGTCCATGATTTTATACGAAACACCAAGAAAATAAAGCAGAATACTCAAATATTAACCCTCAGGTCGGATAATCTATCGCGCAGGAGAGGAACCAATATTTGAATAAAAATTAAGAAAAAAGAAAGTTGAATTTCTTTGCAAAATAAAATAAAAACAAAGCAGAATTTTCTTCAAAAATGAAAGCATGCACACACAGTAATCATTTTGACTTTTAACTTTTTCGTAACTCAGATATAGTATCAATCTTTCAAGATGTAATTCCACTAGGTTCGGCATTCATTATCTTTATATCTTATCAGTTCCTATATAGTCTGTCAAGCCTATCTTCGCATATCATATTGCTGGCCTTACGGTAATTTTTAATCTAGTTTATCGATGTACTAGATCAATCCCGTCAATGTACTATCATTTTCCCTTTTTGCTTCAAAACTCATTTTGAGGAGCATTTTTCATTGTTTTTGAAATTTTTCAATATTTGAATATTTTTGGAGTTTTTAATTTCTCTGTACAAACTGAAAACACAATATTTTTGGTTTTTATATTTTTCTCCCCCTAAAAACAACAAAAATCGAAACAAAACAAGAAATAAAATGATTTAACCAAGCTTTTGAATATCTTTTAAAGTTTTTAAAGCATAAACCCAGCAGATATTGAAAACGTGTTTTGTTAAACGCTTTGGTATAAAGATCAGCCTTTTGAAAATCCGTGTGAATTTTATCAGTTGATATTAATTTCTTTTCAAACCAATCACGTATGAAGTGATAACGGATTTCAATATGTTTGGGTTTCGAATGGTGAATCGGATTTTTGGTGATTGAAATTGCAGCAGAATTATCAATATAAATGGGAGTAGTAAGAAACTTCAAGCCGTAATCCCGCAAGTGTTGCTGGATCCAGAGAACCTGTGAGTAGCAACTCGAGGCAGCCACATACTCCGCTTCGGCTGTAGAAGTTGAGACCGTCATCTGCTTCTTACACTGCCAGGAAACAAGCCAGTTTTCTAAAAATTGACATCCCGCTGTAGTAGATTTGAAGTTGATATTGCATCCACCGTAGTCCGAATCAGTGAAAGCGGTAAGATCGAACTTATCGTCTTTGGGGTACCATAACCTGACGTCTGGATTTCCCCTTAGCCACCAGGAGAGTCACTCGGGGACTCGATTGGTACCTAGCATACAAACAAACATCAAACATAATATCAGGTCGCGATGCAGTTAGATACATAAGAGAACCAATCATAGCACGATACAGGGTAGGATCAACAGTATCCTCCAATTCATCCGGTGATAAATTGTGACCCACTGGAAGATTTGTCGAAGGAATTTTGCCGTCAGATATCTTGAATCGGCTCAAGTCATCGTTCATATATTTAGTCTGATGGATAAAGATCCCGGAATTAGAATGGTGAACTTGCAATCCTAAGAAAAAGTTCATCTCTCCCATCGAGCTCATCTAGAATTTGGTTTGCATCATCTTTTCAAAATCTTTACACAAGCTGTTATTCGTCGAACCAAAAATGATGTCGTCCACATAGATTTGGACAAGGAGCAAATCATCACCCACGTTCTTATAAAATATTGTACAATCCACAGTCCCTCTCGTGAATCCACTCTCTAGTTGATGTTCAGCCAACGTGTTGTACCAGACTCTTGGGGCCTGGTGTAAACCATAAAGAGCTTTGTTTAAACGGTAAATACGCTCTGGAAAGTCTGGATCCTCGAAACCTGGAGGCTGCTTTACACACACTTCCTCATGAATAGCTTCATTCAAGAACGCTGATTTCACGTCCATTTGATAAACCTTAAAATTTTTATAGGCTGCATAGGCAAGAAAGATACGTATAGCCTCCAGTCGTGCAACCGGAGCATATACTTCGGTATAATCTACGCCTTCTTGTTGATTATATCCAAGTACGACCAATTGTGCCTTGTTTCTCACGATTACCCCGCGGTCGTCCTTTTTGCACTTAAAGACCATTTAGTGGGAATCGCCTTTTTCACGTAATCGGGTTTATCAATTAAGTCCCATACACCCAGTCGTATAAACTGTTGCAGCTCCTCCTGCATAGCTTCAACCCAAGATGGTTCCTTGAGTGCCATTGTGACACTTGTCGGTTCTATCTGTGATAGGAAACAGGTGTATTGTGCAATACTGAGGATACCCGAAGAGTGCAAATCCGCATAAGCACAAACTATTGAATCCTTGGTAGGAGATACGTTACAATCAACTTGATCATCACATACATTAGCTAATTGGTGTCTTGTTCGAACCCCATCGTTCACATTAGCAATTATCTGTTCCTATGGATGACTCGAATGACTCCTTAAGGAAGGATTGGTAGGAATGGATACGTTATCACCCAAATTGGTGATATTTTCCTCTGCTGTGTCTAAAGAGACAGTCGGTGATTCATCAACAATTTGAATTGGCTCGTTTGTTTTTGGAGCTTCATCCAAGGGTACTGACGATGAATCCACGAAATCAGCATCATCAGAAGTTTCAGAAACTTCATTCGACGTTCTGATACATTATGAGAGTCATTCACATCAATCGAAGAAGACCTTGACATTGGAAGACATTGTTCTTCTGATAAGATCTAATAAGATCTTCATGTACTTCTTCAACCACTGACGTAAACGAATTAAATAAACCGTCGTAATCGAACATCCAGTGGGGACCTGTACCAGTTGGCGGGGTAGTATAACTTTGGCAATCAACGTGATACCATTCTTCCACACACCCCGAAGAGATATTGAAGATTCATTTCTTAGGATAATTGTATTCCAAAAAGTAACCTTCAAACACCTTTTCATCAAACTTTCCAGCATCTCTCTTTAACACAGTACACGGAAACCCGAATGGTTTCAAATACTTTAAGTTCAGTTTACGATTGTTCAGAAGCTCGTAACTTGTCTTTTTGAACTTTTTTACTGTTAGTACGCGATTCAGAGTATAACACGCTGTGTTCACTGCTTCGTTCCAGAATTGAACAGGAAGCTTTGAATCAGCGAGCATCGTTCTTGCAGCTTCAGTCAATGTACGATTCTTTCTTTCAGATACACCATTCTGTTGAGGAACATAAGGCGCACTGAATTCACGATGAATTCATTTCTGAATGCAGAAGAAATCCAATACATTATTCTTAAATTCAGTTCCATTGTCACTACGAATTCGTCTCACTTTTAGTTTGTAAAGTGATTCGATCTTAGTAATTAGATTCTTAATTAAGAAAGGTGTTTGATCTTTCGATCCCATAAATAACACCCATGAGTAACGTGAGAAGTCATCAGTCACCACCAAGCAGTACCAATCTCCAGCAATACTAGCACGATTCACGGGACCAAAGAGATCCATATGAAGTTGTTCTAGTAGTGTAACAATAGTGTTGAGTGACTTTCTTGGATTTGATTATTTCTTTTTTTCCCCTTTTGCACGCAACGCAATGATCATTGATCTTGAAATTTTTAAGGGATACACCATCCACCAACTCATTTGAAATAAGAAAATTCATCTTACGTATGTGAATGTGTCCCATGCGTCGATGCCAAAGGATAGATTCCTTTTCGGTAGCTTTAGACATGAAGCATGTAGTTGAGGGTGAAATATTGACATCGTAACTCATACCTAGAACATAAATATCATTCGATCGTGGTGATCTCATGACAACCATATCTTCAGGAATTGTGTATCCCGGTTGTAGGATAACACATTCCTTGTCTGTGAAGACAGTTGTAAACTTTTTATCACATATCTGAGACACACTCAGTAAATTATGATCCACCTTTTCACAATAATTTACTTTTCAAACGTTACTTTCCCGTTTGAAACTTCTCCTTCTTTCGTAATCATTCCCCCATTGTTACCAGCAAATGCAACATAACCTCCTTGAATATCTTTAACATTATTCTGAAGATCGAGGTTGCCAGTAATATGCCTAGAACATCCACTGTCCAAAATCCATTTATGAGTAGACACGGACCTGAATAAACTCTGCAAAAACAAGTAAATGATTAGTTCAAAAAGGCAGCCCAAGCCTCAGTCTTGGGCTCTCCCTTTGATATTTTCGGAGAATAAGTTAACTTAACACTATTATTCGGGAATTGAGAATATGTGACTGGTTTCTTGATTTTCTTCTTTAGGTACCCATCACGAATAATTCCCGAATCAGTGTTTAAACAAATCGGTTGAGCACGGTCAACACATTTGTTTGTTACATTAAAAGATTAAATCCTAACAACTTTTCTTGGTTTGATATCAGAATACATTATTATACTCTCATCAACTTGGTTTTCTTGTTGTTTTACTTTCAAGTTAGACTTACACTTTGATGACCCTTTGATCTCATCAACCTTTGTTTTACAATTTTTAGAAACATATCCAGGTTCACCACATTTAAAACATAAGTGAGAATCTAAAGACTTATGTAGTGAACCACTAGGTTGATTTTCCTTCACAAGTTGACTCTCAGTTTTTGATGTTTCAAAAGTCTCTTTCTTAGTACCAACAAATTTAAATCCCTTCTTATTTTGGAAAAAATCAAGATTGGTAGAATTTGAGGAATTCTCCAATCCAGACGATTTGACAAATTTTATGGGTTTAAATGTGGTTTTCTTTGCTTTTTCTTGAATATCTTTGGATTTTGAGTTGTTAAATTGCTTTTCAAGTTTAGTGACTTCTGAAGTGTCATCCTGAAAAACACTTTCAATTAATTCTGGATTAAGAAGATTCAAAGGAACTTCCTTATCCGAAAACACCTTTGAATGACCCTTTAATTTAAAAATCTTTCCGCTTGAAGATTTTGGTTGAGGATTTATGAATCTCATCAACTCCTCATCAGTCACCGAAGGTTTATCTGATTGAAATACATTAGGTTTTACCTTATGAGTTTTCGAATTCTCACCAAAAGATTTTGAACCATAGATTTCCTGTTCAAATTCTTCGGGTTCACATAAAATATGATCAGCAGGAATATGCTTATTTTTGACAATCTCATTTTGTTTGATTAACTCCTCAACAAAACCATCTGATTCACTTTTGGTAAAAACGGAATTAATTTTAATGTGAATCGGTTCTTGAGTTGATTTGGTTTGATCAACACTTTCAGGTTCAACTGTAATCACTTCAGGACATTGTTTAATGTCTGGAATGCTACAGTAATCTTCTTTAAAGGGAGGAGAAATCTCAATAAACCATAAACCTGCTTTCCCATTTTTCTTGTGGGAACTGTTTACTTCAATTATTTCATTTAGTAAAACCGAGGAATCTCGAAATTTTCCAAGTTTATTTTTTAATTCCAAAATTTCATTTTCCAGTTTAGAATGCAGGTTCAGAGTATGAGAATCTCCTAAAAGTGTTGTTCAACCACTATAATCTTACGTTGAACCTCAGCTTTTAAATCATGATTGCTTTCAAACAGTTTTTGAATTTTAAGAGTTGATTGTTCTAGTAATTTTGACTTCTGTTTGTAGCTTTCATTGATCATATAAAGCTCTTTTGTGAGAGAGCTGTTCTAAGTCAAGGCTGTTTCTAGTTTAGTTTTGATTTCAGCACATTCAGAAAATTCTAACACAACATTTGAAGGTTCAGTTATGTTAACTTGAGGTTCAGGACATACCTCATCAATCTTAGCCATGCAAGCATAAGATTCAAAGTGATCAGGATTTGTAGTATCAGATTTTGCATGCTCAGAAGAGTTATTAGACGAGCTCTGATAAGAATCAGTTTCAGAGTCTGATGTGTCACTTTCTTCAGAAACTTGATCACTACTCGCATCTTCTAATTGATCAACAGGTTCAAATACCGCAAGGTTGGCCTGATTTACCAACAACCTCTGTGACCAATCAACTCCTTCATTAGCGACAAGAGCTTGATTGTTGTTTAACTTGTTCTTATCTCCTTAAGAGGAACTCCTTTTGCCTTGATCATTTCCCGATGAACTCTTTCCTTATGATCTATCAGCATTACATGGACCGGAATATTCTTTTCTTGGCTTGTCACATTCTTTGGCAAAATGACCAAAGTCCTCGCAGTTGTAGCATTTAACTTTCAACTTATCAAAACTAATTCGTTTATTCAAAGTTGGAAGATCTTTCCCTGTTCTTTACATGAACTTCTTGACCTTTCTCACAATCATAGCCATATTCCATTTTAAATCCGTCAATTCAAGATCATCAGGATTAATTTGATCATAATCTTCATCGGTTAGATCACTAGTGGCAATTTTGCTACCCACCAATTGTTCGTATGATATCATGAAAGCACACAGAAAAGCAAACTAATGTTCAGCTTCTTGAAGGTTTACTTTAGGGAGTGTACTTGAAGCATTGGTGGTAGACTTGGATTTCGACCCTGATGCCATAAAGCATACATTAGCTGAATTGTTTACATTAGAATTCTCCTCTTCAGCTTGAGTGAAGAAAGCAGTAATTGGGACTGAACTTGGACTTTAAGTGCCGGCATTGCCTCACCATAAATTGAAGGATTCTGATTCTGATTGTCCTTCAATGACGTTTGACATTTTAATTCAAATTCTCTTTCCTCAATTTTGTTGATAAACTGGACTGCAGTAAGTTCAGCATTACGAAAGAAACCGTTTTCTTTCAACACAAAGAGAAAAGTCGAATATGATGAAGGCAATGCATTCTTCAATGTATCTATCTTGTCAGTCTCAGTCGGCTCCAAATTAACACTAGCCATTTCAACCACTAGATGACTAAAACGATTTATCATCTCTTCAACCGTTTCATTCTTCATCAAAATAAAGTTTCTGAATTGAAACTTCACAAGCTTTTTCTTGCTCTCTAATGTATTCCTCGGGCTTTTCAAAGTATCGAATAATGATGCACAAATCTTTATGGTACTGTATTGATGAAAGATTTGTTCAGGTAATGCCATAGTGAGAGTTGAATAAGCCTTAGTCTCACTTTCAAAGTCTTTTAATTCTTGAGTTTCATAATTCTTGAATTCCTTAGGAGTCCAGCCGAGATTGTCACTTCCAACCAATGGTGCAGCATACACAACATCAAGATAACGAACACTACTCGGATGAACGGATCCCAAGTGAGCACGAAATCTCGGATCCCACCGAGCAAAGTCGGATAATTTCAATAGTTTTGGACACTTGTTGTGGCTCCCGATTTCATTGTCCATGGTAAGCATTTGCTGCATTAGGGCATTTTGAGAAGCTAACGCATAAAAAGGCGTTTTGAGAAGCCATGATAACACTTGTTGAAACTTAAAGGACTAAACTTGTAAAAACTGAAAACTTAGATTTACTGTTCACACGAATGTGTACACAATAACGAATGTGATTTGTAATGATTAACGAATGACTGATTAATGAATGGATTGATATTTGTTACGAAATGATACGAAAGAAAATTGACAAATGGGTTTAACGAAAGAGTATCACGAATAGAGAATGTTTAACGAATGGGTGAACGAATGAGCTTTTAGCGAATAAGGTTTAAGCAAAAGAAGTTTGAGTAACGAATGTGGTTTTAACGAAAGTGAGAGATTAACGAATGAGTCGTTGATTATTAGCGAATAGTGGTTAAGTCTTAACGAATGAGTAGTTAAGAGTTAACGAATCAGTCATCATCAGTAGCGAATAAGAACTCATATGTTCAGACTTTTCAAAACTAAGATTTGTAACGCCCGTTAATTCCGGATCCAAGAGTAAAGCTTGTAAAGTATGTATTATTCTCGGGATTTAACCGACGTTTCTCGGGAGCCTTTACGTCATCCCGGTACGTTAAAATTATGTAACTTTCCACCCAAGTTGCTACACACTTCATACTGGAGAGACTAGAGTGTAATTTATTTTATATTTTAATATAAAAACCAAAAACCCTAACTCCTAACCCTAGGCACAGCCGATCGGACTCAAGACCCCCCCTGCTCGAAAATCTTCTGTTCAGCCGTGTTTCAACCGTAAAAACTTCAATTCAAGGTCGGTTTTATGATTCCCCATGTCTTTTACACCTTAATTGATCATATTAACGCGCTTATTGGTCGTTAAGGTTGAGTTTTGATGATAACAGTTTGCTAACAGATTCGTAGACGTTTATTGTAGGGTCTGTAACACGATGATAATCCATTTTTTTTTTATCGATTCTTGTTTCCATGATATTCTAGTTTAAGTCTAGTTTCCAGAAAGGTATAATATGTAATTTTTGGACGAGATTTGAATGGTGTTTATGAATTTATAAGATCGAGTGTCAAAGCTGATGCGGGATGATGGATTATGGTCTGTCTTCCCAACATCATAACTCTTTTTCAACAAGTCTAAATTAGATGGTTCCACTTCTGGAACTTAATATTTTGAGTTAAGAAACAAACCCAATTAGAATCGTTTAATTTGGTTTGGTAATGAATTTTATAAAAATAAAACCATTTGGTTGCGCACTTAAATAGCTGCACGTACCTTGCTGTGTTGGAGAAATTTTTATAATTTTTGTGTCCAATAGAAAATATAATAAAAATATTTTTGTAAGCCTAAGACATTTATTAAAGTCTGGTAAAAATTTAATAATTTATTTCAAAGGTTATCCTATGTAATTAAATGCATCTTCGCATGCTAAAATCTACATGTTTTACTCATTATTGATCAATATGTTCGTTTTAGGCTTAACCGGTGGATGTTCAATTGTGTTCTTGTCGGGGCTGTTTGAAGTGAGTTTTTGCACCCCCAATCTTCCTAGGTATGTCCCGTATATCATACTTAAGTATTGTGTTCATTGGTATTCGTTAGATTGGTCAACTAGTTGTAGCTTGATTGTTAGTGTTCGGTTGACTAGAATTGTATTTTGGTGCGTTTAACGCGAGGGTTGAAGTGATTAACGACCAATTCAGCTCTGGGATACTTGGTTTGATGTACGGGCTGTTCAAAATTCATTTTTATAAGTTTTGGGGCTGAATTGGTTGTCGGTTACTCCAACGGGTCGGTACAACGCGCAATTGCGTGTATTGAGTAGTTGGTGCGTTGTACTTGCGAGTTACCGACCCATTTGACTCGTGTAGCGTCGTGTGGACTTTTTGGCTGTGATTTTATCATGTTGGGTCCACACGGGGCTGAGTTGGATGTTAATGGCCTAATCGACTCTTAAACGCGCGTATTAGTATCAACTAGTGCTTCCGGGGGTAGTTTGGGAATTCTTTATTCCCGGGAGTACCTAACGGTCGAATTGGTGAATGTGAGACTTCGGGGGCTGATGTGAGTAAGTTTGACGAGGTCGAGGGTTTAGGTAACTTGAACCATGTTAGAACGTCTCGTAGGATAAACGAGTCATCTTGATGTCATTAGTATTGATTGAATGTAAACCGATAGGTGTTTGAGTTTTGGGATTTCTTAGAGATTCTCTAGCTCGTGGTGAATCCGCGTCTTGTGTCAAGTGAGTTCATGATGCCCCTTTTCACTCCTTTCAAGTTTTGGGCTAGCATGCACACCTAAGTGTTTCTTTTACTTGATGAAATGTTTTAAACGATTTTATAGAGGCTTGCTAGTATATGGTAGGCCTTGGGATGTTAAAATATATATACATATATATACATATATACATTATTGTTTGCCCTCATTTTGGCGGAGTTGTAGTCGTTTCGACTACGGAGTTGGGTTATACGTTTGCTCGACCCTGAATGTTATACGTGGATGTTATATATATATATATATATATATATATATATATATATTGTTATATATATAGGGATGTACTTGAAAGGATGTTTATATATATATCATTAGTATATGTATGTATGAGAATGTTTAGTCTTCGGTAACGATGACTTAATGGATGCACTCTTTTTACTTTAAAAACTTTTGGTATGTCCACCATATTTGTTATTACTGATGTTATTTACTTAAAAACTTGAACTCACTCAGCTCAAGCTGACTTTGTGTGCATGTTAGTGTGAGTTTCAGGTTAGGAAGAGGATGCCTTATCGCTTGGACGTGCACGAAGCTACTTGGACGGTGAAGGGCATACGTTGATGGAAGAATGTACTTTGAACAATTTGATTTTAAATAGTTTTATGAATTACATTAAAATTGGTTTTGGGCAAAATTCCTGGGTTTTAGGGAACTTATCTTACGATTTATGTTTTCCGCTGAATTTACACTCTGAGACGTTTGTTTTAATGGAAGAAACCGTTTTCAAGTTTAATTATTTTAATAAGTGTTTTGTATGAATACCAACTATGGGGTTCCCGGGGTTCGGGGCCTTACAAGATTTCAGTCGAAACTAGTCTGAAATTTACAAAATAATCTATCAATCAACTCACATAATGATTTCGAACTCATCCGTAATCTCAAACCGTTACCAACCCTACCAATTACACTCAGAAATCACAAAACCAATTCAAACTCAGTCCAGACAAACCATTCCTCAATTAATCCTCAATTCATCCTCAAATCAAACATAAACTTCTATTACTCAGTCAATTAATACTTTAATTACGAATCGATACTCTTAGAATAGTTCAATTTTCAGTCAATTATGATCCTATGTTTCAATTCAACTCAAATTAACTTCAATTACTAATAATTCATCATGAATTGAATTCAATATACGATGAAATAAACGATTTAACACCAAAGATCAGAACTCAAGCTCTGATACCACTTGTGAGAATGTATAAGGATCTAGATCTTGCGATTACATCCGTGTTCATGTTGATTCGTTATACGATTAGGCTGTGTTTATGTTAGTAGGTGTAGTGTGTGTATTAAGACGGCAGTTGGACAGAGTAACGAGAGGATTCAAAGGATATATCAGAACTGTTATAAAGTAATACATTACAGGGGATATATATAAGAGATGACCCTATTCGTTAAGATAAGCTTCACGAATAGGTCATTCGTTACAGTTACTTTAACGAATAAACATGCTTATTCGTTAGTACATTAAATGATAGCGAATGGCCCTCATTCGTTATCTCATTCGTTAAACATGGTTAATGAATGAGCTTACATTTAGACGAATGTAACTTACAATAGAGCAAATGGCCTTTTTACCATAATTACATTATAACCCCTATACTTTAATCTATTACATTAATAACCCTGATAAAGATCGAGACGTACAAAACATGCATCAACAAAGCTTGTGTGTATAAGAAAGCTAGTGGGAGCATCATTACCTTCTTAGTATTATATGTTGATGACATACTACTATTTGGGAATAACATTACAACCATGGAAGGAGTAAAAGCATGGCTTGGAAGTTGTTTTTCAATCAAGGATCTTGGTGAAGCCGCCTATATTTTGGGAATAAAGATCTATAGGGATAGATCAAGGCAGTTGATAGGTTTAAACCAAAGTGCATACATTGACAAAATCTTGAAGAGGTTCAAGATGGAGAACTCTAAGAAAGGTTTGGTACCTATTCAAAGAGGAACGATATTGAGTGCGTCTCAATGTCTAAGCTCGAAGGAAGAGCAAGATAGAATGAATGGAATCATACGCATCGGCTATTGGATCCATCATGTATGCAATGGTATGAACTAGACCGGATGTATCATGCGCTTTAAGCATGCAAGTAGATTCCAACATAATCCGGGAAGTAGCCATTGGATGGCGGTTAAGAGTATATTGAAATACCTTAGAAGGACTAAGGACATGTTTCTAATATACGGCTCGGGTGAGGAGGAACTCTTTGTAAAGGGTTACACGGATGCGAGTTTCCAAACCGATTGAGATGATTCTTGATCACAATCGGGATACGTTTTCATTATGAATGGTTGGGCAGTCTCTTGGAAGTGCTCAAAACAAGATGTGGTAGCTTTGTCCACCACAGAATCAGAATACATCGCCGCCTCATTGGCAGCTCAAGAAGCTGCGTGGATTAGGAAATTCATTGCAAACCTAGGGGTGGTTCGTACCATTCAGGACCCTCTAGAGATCTTTTGTGATAACGAAGGTGCGATTGCTCAAATCAAGGAACCTCATGCACATCAAAAGACGAGGCACATTGAGCGGAGGTTCAACTACATAAGGGATGAAGTTGAGAAAGGAAAGATATGTATTCGCAAAGTTCACACCGATCAAAACATTGCGGATCCACTCACGAAGCTCCTTGAAAGGCCAAAGCATGAAGGTCACACTTGTGCCTTAGAACTTCGATATTCTAGTGATTGGATATGATCGAATTTTGTATTTGGATATCGGAACAATTGTTATTTTGACTCATTCATATGATTATGGTTTATGATTATGACATTTTGAGTTATGTTCCATTTTAGCATGTTTAAATCCATGGATAAGTTACTTATTCTAAATGTCCGTAGTCGCTCATATTTGCGGGAACAAATATGAAGGTAAGACTATTATGAACTTGGATTGGTGGATATTCATGGGATATGAATATAGAGAAAGGGTTGCTACCTAGGTTCATAGATATTTATGGGTTATAAATATTGGACTGATCCGCTCTCAAATGTTACTACATGGAATCCTTGTGATTGATCATAAGCAAATTTGAGTAAAGACGAATATCATAGCATCCTCCGACCTGAGATACATATTGGGTCTTGATAGTCACCGAATATTGTTCTTTGACTTAGTTCTTCGCTGCGCTGAAACATGACAGTACATAAGTCTAAGATCTGGTATAGTACTAGGTGATTGTGAGAGACGTATGTAGTCAAGAGGGCATTTGTCCCTCTTAATCGTTGAGAGTAAGATGTCTAAGGCCTGCAAAGTTAAATCAATAGAGAATGATCACTCTGTGTCTCTGGATTTGACATGACATCTGAGGCAAAAGGATAAATGATAGATGTACCTAAATCATTTCAAGTAAGGGACTTGAAGGGGATGATGTTATTGAATGGCACTTCGTCATGCGTATTAGGGGTAGTAAACCGTAGTTAGGCGGTATTTGATACTTGCATCAATCTTCTATGTATCTTGTGCAAGTGGGAGATTGTTGGACTCAGTATGCCCTATACACATATTATTATTGATGTGGCTAGTACGTCATGATCCAAGTCGGGTCATACCCAATAACAAGTTAGACAAACACCAATAATATCTGTTTATATATGATATGATCATAACAAATAAATATTAACACTTATGTTATTTGGAAAAAGGTTTCTAAATATATTGTACTTGTGGAATAAATAAATCATATGGATTATTTATATTTTGAGAGAGGACATTACATAATGTTATTTAAGGTGGTTGAATAACAATGTGTAACACTTATCAATTTGCATGTTGCTTTGAATATGTCATGTTGCAATTTTATAAAAATGGAATTTAGAAAAGAAATTTTTTGATATAAAACTTGTAGATTTTGAAATGGTGAGAGGGTGGCCGCCCCCCGCCCCCCCTCTCTCTTTCTCTCCATTTTTATATTATTATTATTCTATAGTGGAGACAAGCAAGCTATGTGAGTGGTGGACTTGGGAGGTGCTCTTTTGAAAGAGAATAACTCTCATTTTTCTCTCATAACACAATAACAAGTAACAAAACACAAGAGGAAAAATCCTCTGAACTCTTCTTCCTCTCTTGGATTAGGCTAAAGGAGAAGGACAAGGAAGTAGGTGTTTTGAAGTGTAAAATCCTAGCTACAAGGGTGTATTGTCGGAGGCTTGGGGTATGCAAGCTTGAGGGATTACTCATTGAAGTTCTTGCCTTCCAACCATCCTCTCCTTCATCCGGGTTTTTCCACTTGAAAGGTAGTTTGACATGCATGAAATTTTAGTGTCATGCATGTGTTTGATAGTATGTATTTCGTATTTGGATCCGGCTTGGGTTTTGCATGTGTAAAATTGGTTTTATACACAATATACTAACAAGATTTAAAACTTTTATCCGCTGCATTTTTCATTAAATTGGGGTTTTATGACTTTGATAATCTTGTTAAAACCCAACACTTATTACCATGCAGAATCTCTTTTTCACAATGCTTGGAGCACTTACAGGACCAAACAGATCCGTGTGAAGTAGTTCCAACAGCTCATCAATTGAGTTGATCAGTTTGCTCTTATGTGAGGATTTATGTTGTTTTCCTTTTAGACAAGAAGAGCATTTTTCTTCTAGCTTGAATACCTTGATAGGAAGACCTATCACATGCTCTCCTTTCACAAGCTTGTTCATGTTTTTGAGATTCACATGACAAAATTTTCTATGTCACATTCTTGTTTCATTTTCAGTGGCTTTGAATACAAAGCATGAGACACCTCTAGAGACAGCATTTTTCATTCTTAGTTCATAAAGGTTTCCATTCCTTTGAGCCATCATCATTATCATTTCTGATGGGATGACAAACTCAGGCCTTAAAATGAAACAATGTGCATCATCAAATCCGACCTTGTATCCTTTATCACACACTTGAGAAATGCTGAGTAAATTATATTGTAGTCCTTCAACATGCAGCACATTCTAAAGGATACTTTACCATTTGTCAATGTGCCTCTTCCTACAATCTTTCCTCCATTTTCATCACTGCCAAGGCTACTGGTCCTTTAAGTTGGCTTTCATAATTGACTAGTGCACTTCTGTCACAAGTCATGTGCCTGGAACATCCACTGTCCATGTACAATATATCATTTCCATTCAAGGACTATTCCTACACACATATACACAAAAAGATCAGTTACATTCTGAGCTACAAAATGTATCAGTTTGTAAGTCAGTGTCAATTGGAGCTTCAACAGGAGTTGGAACTGGATTTTCATATACTTTTCACATGACTCATCTGAATAAGATTCACATTCAACTAGTGACTTGATGCTTTCTTCAATTTTGTCAATCACATAGTCATTCCTGTTGTCCACTTCTTGTTTAGTCTTCCATTCAAGGACTATTCCTACACACATATACACAAAAAGATCAGTTACATTCTGAGCTACAAAATGTATCAGTTTGTAAGTCATTGTCAATTGGATCTTCAACAGGACTTGGAACTGGATTTTCATATACTGTTTCACATGACTCATCTGAATAAGATTCACATTCAACTAGTGACTTGATGCTTTCTTCAATTTTGTCAATCACATAGTCTTTCCTGTTGTCTACTTCTTGTTTAGTCTTCCATTGATATCCCCTTGGTTCAAAGCCTTGTTTCAGGAGAAATTTTTCATCTCCATTCAGAACACCGGGTCTCATCTTTGATTTTCCTTTGTCAATTGACCTCTTTCCATTGACAGTCTTGTCTGATGCCTCTGATCCTTCATTTATCTTCAGAACTGACTTCAACCTATTCTCCAACTTTTGTCTACGATCTTCATCATCAGATTGGCTCTTTTCACCATTCAAATATCTCTCATACATCAGCTTGTATCCTTTATGTCAAATCCACAAACAATGTCAGGAATTTCAAATATCTCTTCCACAACCCAACAGCAATCTGTGTGATGTCCATAGGCATCACACTTCTTGCACAATACTTTAGCATATCTTCCCATATCCTCAAGCAGTTGCTTGTCCTTGATTCTGTCACTGGGCTTCGGAAAGTCAAAACCTAAAGAGGTCTTTGGACATAGAGAATTACTGAAATCCATTTTGATAGGCTTGTTCACATCAGGCACTTGAGGGTACTTTTCTTTGATAAACTTGATCTTATTCAGTTTAGTTGGAGTGCTTTATAAGCTTGCTTCTTGATCAGCTACATACTTTCTCATTTGAACATACTCAACATCCCCTATGTCAAAAAGCTCATGGTTGGAGAACACATGATAAATAGGAGGATGACCCTAATCATATGAGTAGCTTTCTGATTGATTATTCCTTTTTGACTTCAGATCTATCACATATGTCAAATACCTTGTGTTCTTTTCTCATCTTTTCCTAATGCTTTTTCAACTTAGGAGTCATCTTTGGAATGTTCATCATACTTCTTCTTTAAGGCTTTCTTCTTCTTCTTCTTCTTACCATTTGATGATTTGTCACTTTTGCAACTACAAGTGCTTCCTTCACTGGAGTATTCACTCCACTTTTTCACTTCCTTTTCACCTGACTCAACGGTCTCCTTCATAACAAACTCACCTTCTTTTTTCATAGTCACATTTTCATTTTTCTTCACAAACTCTTGTTTATCCTCAAACACACTCTTAAATTGCTTTAAATATTCATTTTCTGCTCTCTTTATCCACATTAAGTGGATATTTGTCACAAAAAGGTGGTGGTACCTCTTTGTATTTTTCTTCAGGGGTCATCTTTTCAACATATCCCACTATGTTTCCAGTTGATACAAGGTTCTTCAAAAATTCCATTTGAATCGGTAGCTCTGAATTCTTAAGCTTCTCTTCAGTATACATCTTTTTCAGCCCCCTAATTTCAATAGTCATCTTAGATTGAGTCATGTAGGCTTGCATGCAATCTTCTTCCAAACTCATAATCTGATTTTCATATGTGGCTTCACTGGTCTCATAGACATTTAGAATAGCTTCCTTCCTTCTACATTCATATTTCCACTTTCCAATCTCCTTGTTAAGATCATCAATTGTTAAAAGAAGATCAGAAATAGAGGGTTCAGATTGTACATGTAATCCTGAAGATTCTCCTTTCTCCTGCACCTTAGCCATGTATGCAACATTGGCTTTTTCCATCTCTGCAGCATGGTTGCTCCAGTCAAACTCTCCATCTTGCGGTACTATTGTCACTACAACATTTCCTTAATCTCTAGCCTGATTTACAGCATTGGCATTTCCTCTGTTTTGATTGCCCTGAATTTGAAGCTGATTGTTTCTTTGTTGTCGCTGATTTTGTTGTTGCTGGGGTCTGTTGTGATTTTGATAGGGGTTGTGATTAATCAGCTGATTTCTCTATTGAGCCCCTTGGTAATTCTGATGTTGGTTCTGGTAGAACTGGTTCTGATTCACCTGATTACCAAATTGCTTTGGTTGATTACATTCCATGGTAAAGTGCCCTGGCTATTGGAAATTGTAACAAATGGTTTTAGACTTCTCAAATCCAATACGGTCATTGGATCCTGAGAATGATGATCTCCCAGTCCGGTTGTATAGTCTTTTGCTTCTTACTGCCAACATTGCAGCCTACCACTTTAGGTCCATACCCTCAAGATCATCCACATCAATTTGCTCCAAATCCTCTTGCACACACTTGTATGAGGGGATAACTTTGTAGAATAGTAACCAAGTTTCAAGTTTGTTTCAATTAAGTCACTCATATTTTGTTTTGTCTCAATTAGGTCACTTAACTTTTAATTTTGTCTCAATTAGGTCACTCAACTTTCAATGTGTCTCAATTAGGTCACTCAACCTTCAATTTTAGCTCAATTAGGTCACTCAAATTTCAATAAATGTTCTAATACTATCTTTTTTACCCTCATATTAAAGTGTTTATAAATAACACTTTTTTATGTTTTATCAGTAATTGTATCACATACGATAATATTGTAGTTTTCCCTCTCGTTTTACAACACAAATTGAAATTCAAGTGACCTAATTGAGACAAATTGAAAGTTGACTGACCTGATTGGGACAAAAAAAAATATGAGTGACTTAATTGAAACAAACATGAAACTTGGTTACTATTCTATAGTGTTTTCCATTGTATGAATCAGATTCTTTGCTACAAATGCGTTGTAAGAGTCAGTGAACATTGAAAACAAAGCTTGAAAATCAATTCTATTGCCTGAGTTGTTCTGCATATAAGGAGGATGTCCAATGGTCGTAGAAGCAATATCATCCTCAATCATCTGGACATTAGAAATGCTAAGACATCATCCAACTTGAAGTTGGGAAAATTAACCTTCTCTTTAATGAATTTGCTGGCTGTGTACCATTCGCCAGACAATGAAGAAAGCAGTTTCTTGTTTAGTTCAAAATCAGAAATTTGTAAGTCATTGTTCTGATTTTTTTGACAATCGTCATAAATCTCTGTAACACATACTTTAATCGTTCACCTTCTTTGAACTTGAAATGGTCAAGCTGCTGTTTCAATCTGTCCTTTTTGATGTCTCTTAGCTCAGTGTTTCCCTCAAACATATCAATAACTGCATCATACATCTCTTTTGCAGTCTTGTGGTGATTAACACTGGTCAATATTTCCCACGAGAGACCTAGTTTCAACATTGACAGAGCCTTGTCATCTGGTTTCTTCATTTTTCTTTCAATGGTGGCGTTGTTGTTTGCTGCAAGGGAGGGAATGTAGTGTCCATCTCAGATTGAGTTCCAAAGCTCGGGGTCATTGTAGTTGACCACAGCTTCAAACAATACTTTCCATCAAATGAAGTTTTCTTGTCCGATTAGCCTTCGAATCTTGTTTTTTGACTCCTCTTGGTCATCCATCTATTCAGATCCGCCTTTTACAAACGAAAACCCTTTTTTGATTCAAACTTTACTTCAAAACATTCAGTCCCATGGCCTTCAGTGAGCTTCCAAAGCTCTGATACCACTTGTCATGACCGGATCAGGTGCAAACCTTAATACGTTGACAAGAACACACAGATCTAATAAACCCAAATGCCTATAGAATATCCTGGCGGAATCAAGATATTCAATGGATGGGAGTGAAGGTATGAAAGATAAACTAAACAACAATAGACAAAGATTCACTGTATTGAATATATCGTTTAATGTAACAGTCAAAGGAATGTCTAGGGTTTCGTGAAGGCGACGGCGGTACAAGGAGATAAAGAGAATATTCGTTGGAATGTTTGTGCTCTCGTATTTTGTGCCTCCTCCACGCATTGAAACCTAGGACGCTATTTATAGGCCCTGACATTCCTTCTAGAATACCCTAATCATTACGTAATGAGTGACAAAATAAAATACAAGTGTCAGAGTCTTCGACCATGATATATCTTGCTCGAGCAAACTCGATATGTACTGTATGCTTGATGAGAGTCTTCGAGCATACTTGACTTACAATATTTTCTGATAAGAAAATATTCTCCTTTAGCACGCTTCATTCTTCTTGACTAATCCTTTCTTTACTCGAATTTGTCCATCGAGCAAGCATATTCTTTCTTGATGTCTTCAATCCTGCATTGTGACTTATTGAACAATCTTCAGCATGCTCGGATGTAAAGCTTGCTCGAGACTGAACCATGTTTGAAGTCAGAACATATGACATCCTCTTATTGCATCCATGCTCGACACCAATGTGCTCGGATCACTTGACTAAAACTTGAATGATCAAGTACTTAGGTTGATTCACAATTCAAACTCTATAGAAGAACACTCTTGCTTAGTGAAGTGTAGCTTGCTCGAAGCCTTCAACACTTAGAAGAATTTTCTGAGATAGCTCTGGAAGACCATGCTCGAGGTAGTAAACCATGCTCGATGATCCAAGCTTGCTCGTAGTCCATACTTAGCCGATTTCTTGAGGAGGTTGAGAAGATTCCAATCTTCCTTTGCAAATATTCGACTCAACAAGTTGCAAACACACAATATTGAGATAAAAAGAGTAAACTTGAAATTGGTGAGTTATGCTGCTTCATCTTTTATTCTTGATAACATTATGCCTGGAACAACATTAAAAACCAAGGATGATGTGAATGAGAACATAACATCAATTGTGGATTATCATGTCGTGTCTCCACCTATGTGGAATGCTTGTATTCCTATGAAACCTAAGGGTTTACAAAAGGCACTGAATGTGAAAATTGAGACTCCATTGCATGATACCACTGAGTCTGGTAATGTTGATTGTGTTGAATCTGAAAAGGTTGATAACAGTTCTGGTTGTGATATGAAAAGTTTTTATTCAAAGCAATCTCATCGTGTTAAACCAATGAATGTTAAAAAGACTATGTTTGTTCATGGTAAGACCTCGGAATCTGAAAAGGAAGCAATTTTTAGAAATCAATCTAACCGAGAGTTGTATCAACAAAAGGTCGAGTGTGAACAGTCTGAAATGGCATCTTAGGTTAACAAGTTTGTTGACAGGAGATGTTGTTTTTGTTGTAATGAAATTGGGCATGTTTTTTATGCATGTCCTAATTGATTGAAGAAATATCATGCTCCACCTCAAAATATTGTAAAAAAGAAACCAAGGTTGGGTTATGAGAATATGAATAAACAGGTATGTGTTTCCAAACCTGTGAAAATTCTGAAACGACATGAATTGGTTAAAAGGGAACCGGCTAAAACAAATGTTTCAAAGACAACTCAAACCTCTTTTTATAGAAAGAAACAAGCTATAGGTCAAAATTGGGTGGCTAAAATTGTTGTTAAATCACCAGAGGTTGTTGAGAAAACGAAAGTTGAATCTGAAATGCATGTAATGAGTGAGGATTTGTTATCTTGTGATTCAGATATTGATGATGTTAGGTTGTTGTATAAAAACTTCAAACAACCCAAGACCAAGAAGGCTTGGGTTTCCTTGTTTAACTAAAACTGTTTACTATATGTGCAGGGGCCAAGATCTCATAATTCTCGTTGGATAATGGATAGTGGAGCCTCTAGGCACATGACGGGTACTCTAATTTACTCAAAGATGTCAAATCAATTCATGGAGGGTATGTCGGTTTTGTGGGAAACCAAGGAGGATAAATCGTTGGGGAAGGCACATTGACGAATTGGAAAGTCACTTTTGAGAATGTCAACTACATTTCAGAACTGGAGAACATTTTGCTAAGCATATCACAAATTTATCATAAAAACTTTTTCTATACATTTCACTGACATAAAATGTTTAATTTTGAAACCGGGTTTCAAAATTCCCGAAGAATGGATTCTTATGCGTGCTCCTCGAGATAATGATCTTTATGTCATGAAAATGAGTACGGCATCAACATCTTCGGGGTCTATTCAATGTTTCATTTCTAGGGCATCAGAACGAGAGTCAGTTTTCTGGCATCGGAGGATGGGACATATCAATGTGAGGAAGATGAACCATTTGGTTTATAAAAACTTGGTAGAGGGAGTGAATTTGAGAAATTTTAAGTTGAATGAAGAGTGCTTGGACTGTAAGAAGGGAAACAGGCAAAGAAACCACATCCAAAGAAAATTGTCAACTCCATCAAGCTACCGTTTGAACGTCTACATATGGATCTGTTTGGTCTAGCGAATGTCAAAAGTATCACAGGAGAACTCTATTGTCTTGTGGTTACTGATGATTATTCAAGATTTTCATGGGTAATGTTTTTGGAATCAAAGGATGAGACTTATGATTCCCTAATGATCTTATTCAAAAAGCTAGAGATTTTGTACAATCTACCGATTCGGTGAATAAGAAGTGATAATAGGACGGTGTTCAAGAACAACAAGATGCTTGAGTATTGTAATGACCCGGGGATTTTTCATGAATTCAGTGCACCGTATACTCCACAACAAAATGGGGTTACTGAACTAAAGAATCAAACTTTGATTAAACAGCTCGAGCTATACTCTCTGATTCAAAGTTACCAGTGAATTTTTGGCCGGAAGCAGTAGCAGCAACATGTTATACTCTCAACCGGGTGTTTATAGTCAAGAAATTCGGCAAGACGTGTTTCGAGCTACTAAATCAGCGAAAACCTAATCCTATGTGGCTTGCACCGTTTGGATCAACGTGTACTGTTCTAGAACCAAGTGGCAAATTTGGTCCCAAATCAGTTGAAGGTTTCTTCGCTAGTCCACTAAGACGTGTTTATATTCCTAGCCTCCACAAGATTGTCCAAGTCCAAAATGTTGATTTTCAAAGATATACTCCTACCGTTTAACGACCAGGAAATTCTAGGATGTTTGATAACAAAATCCTTTGGGTAAGTTTCAAAATTCCTGAGGAAGTTCTTTCTGATGAGACTTTGACGATGTTATATAATCAACAGTTATCAGAAGACTTTGTAACAACACCTGAAGCTCTTGTGTCTGTTTCTCAAGATGTACCAGATCATGTTCAATCTGATGATGTACCTGAGACTACTCATGTGTTTGATGACGATGATGAATCAGATGAGGAGATTATCGAAGATATCTCTCCATCCATTATTGCTGCTGAAGAGAATGTAAAAAGTCTCCAATCTGAAGTGTCAGTACCTATAGAACTGGTGCCAAGAACTTTATCCTACCATACTGAGGATAACATAATAGGAGATTTTAATGTTGGAGTTCAAACGAGACGTTAAATCGATCAAAATCTTCAGTGATTCTACTCAAGTGTATCTCCTTTACAAAATCAATACTCATTCAAGTGTTTTATTTCGCAGGTCGAACCTAAAACGTACAAAGATTCCCTAACCGAAGAGAGCTGGGTCAATGCGATGCAAGAATAATTATTGCAATTTGAGAACCTCGAGGTCTGGAAACTGGTTGATTTGCCTGAGGATAAGAAGCAGATTAACATCAAATGGGTGTTTAAGTGTAAACATGATGAGAATGGAATCATTGTTAGAAACAAAGCAAGACTTGTTGTGTTGGGTTTTAACCAAAGGGAAGGTATCGACTACAACAAGGTTTATGCACCAGTTGCAAGGCTAGAAGCTATTCGGATCTTTCTGGCATTTGCTTCTTGGAAAGGTTTCAAAGTGTATCAGTTAGATATCAATTCTGCATTCCTTAACGAAAAAATCGGTGAAGAAGTCTACATGGGATAACCTGTCACACCCCGACGAGCACAATGCGGAAGCGTAAAACGGGAATGTAACAGACACCTCTGGTATCAACAACATTGTTTATAAAGAAACATTACAACTAATTTACATTATATTACAGTGATCTATCTTTGATTACAAACTAGGTGTTACAACAAAATATACCTGTAAGTTATTCTATTCGTACTAGTAAGTCTGCGTCTATTCACACCGCCTCGATCACGTTTGGTAACAGATAGCACAAATTCACGGATTTTCCAACTTCGGTATCACACCTGAAAAGCACGTTTAAAATGGGTCAACTACTAGAGTTGGTGAGTTTCACGAGTTTTAAGAAAACAGTTATGAGTATTCACAAGTTAACACTTGTAATCATGAAATAAGTATGTATGTATGTAAATGATGTAATTATGCTAAGCTACAGTGAAGCCTTGACTGTATGTGCCGCGTGCATCCATTATCCACGCTCAATCAACCACTGTGGCTCCCCTTCCGGCCACAACATGCCCCAGTAGCTATGTCTAACACTACATAGCCTGTTTGTATAAATATGGTCATGTGCAAACGACGCTATGTGACACGGGAACCAGGCCAATTCCATTTGGGTTTGTCAAACCAATAGTATTATTCACAAGCAACCGGCTCGAAGTTAATCATTGTGATCGTGGGGACTTTCGTGTGTTAGCACTTAGATAATTCACATCAATAGATGTTTCAGGTATGTATATATAATCAAACATGCTTTTCACCCCAAAAGTTCGTAAAACAGTTTAGAAGTGGGGTCATGAAACTCACAGTTTAGTAGATAATCAGTAGCACGTCAGTTCAAGGTTTGTATAACTTGCAATCACTGTTTCCTATAATCAATATTATAATAATAATATTAATATTTTAATATTATTATAATCTCAATACTAAACTGGCCTGTATAACTAATCTGGGTATAGCTGGAACGCCCAGAAAGTGGCATTAGGCTTAGTTTGTGATGTTGTTCAATGTCTAATACTTAGAACCGAACTTGGCTCAGATTCTCGTTTTCCCAGCTGGGCCAAGTTGTTCGTTTACGCGTTCAGAAAACAGTTATGGGGAAGTAAGCTTGGGTAAATGTATTGGTTAATAAAATGATTAAGTTATAAAGAATGATCACATACTAGGGTCCCAGATTAGCTACGGGGCCCGTTTCCGTTTATTCAGTTTGATTTAAAAAGAAACGCGCACAATCTATCTGGATTGTCCTGGTTTCTCATAGAAAAGTTCTTTTTTACTTAATTAATCCAAAAATATGATTTTTGATCACTCTTGATGTTTTGATATTCCTGCTGGTTCGTTAGTCGCGTACTTGCCGGTTTTTATAAAAACTGAATTTGTTTAATCTTCAAATTAGTATAATTAATTAACTGTTAATCATTAAATTATGAAAATTTAGCCACTTATAAATTAAAATATGTAGATTTTTATAAAAATATTTCTAGAATTATTTACTAATTTATTAGTTTATAAAAATTCATTTTATTAGCTATATTTCGCCTGAAAATCGTCCGTTTATCCCAAACAATTTCCAAAAATTCCACCAAAATTCCTGAATACTCAAATTATGTCCTAAAACAACCTGTATCAATTCCAGAATGTAAAAAGCTCGTGCAATATTTTTTTCGGCCCAAATTCGGCTATAAATATTCACACGAACGCATATGCACAAAACACCTTTAGACTTCTCCAATTGATCCCAAAATTCATATGTGATAAAAATACATCAAATATGAGTTCCCAGAAAAAATTCATAATTTTTGAAGTATTTTAGCTATTTTTCCCAAATAAACGTCCCAATTCGGTAATAAATTGGCCAAATATTCTCAGATGGTCGAAAAATTACCAAATTTGAACAGGGACTCAATGACATGGTCCCTGATGTCCCTGAAAAATTTCAAGGCCTAATAATATGCACATCATAACCTTAACCTAAACAGCCCGAAAGCGAGTGCTTTGTCATTACCTTAGCGGTTTTGGTTCGTTTCCGCCTTTCTAATAAACTTTTCAAGCTCTTGTGCTCCTATTTAGGCTAGATACAAGTCCTATATCACAAACCAAGCAAGTTTCATCAATAGAACAGCCCTTTAACTTAGGGTTTCGGCTAGTGCACAAAAACGAACTTTTGAACCGTAAAAATGTCGTTTCAACCCTTTAATCCGTGTTTATGGCCAAAAAAACTATCAAACCAGGTTCCTTACCATGTTTATGATCAAAACATGTTTATGGACCATTTTTAGGGTTTTTACATGGTTAGGAATGATTTTTGGCAATCAAGCTATGTTTATATGGTATTAATCGAGTTTAAACGAGTTAAAACTTAGCCAAAAATGAAGCTTTTTACCTTGTTCTTGCTGGGTTTTGAGAGGACCAGGTTTTAATATCTAGATTTTTCCACAAGAAAGTGTCTTCAAAAATATCTAAAACTTAATTTATAATTAAAGGTAACTTAGGGGGGGTTTCCCCTATTGCGGCCGCCCCAAAGGTGGGGTCCATGCGCCCCCCTGTTGATCATTTGTCTCATTTTTCGTGCCCTTACGTGAAATCCGGACCCCAAATTTAATTCGGGTTCGGTTTTTGGCACTAAAAACTTATCGGGTGTGTTAAACAGTGCAAAAACGAGTGTTTTTCGACTAGTTTTGTGTAAAATTATAAAAACATACTATATGTTTGTAAAAATCGAAAATATTTTCACAGATCGCTTAAAGAATTTCAAAGAAGTGTTTGGTAAGTCTTTTTCGGCTTAACGGATATTAAAATGCTTGGTTTGTAACTATCTTTCGCGTTTAAATCTATAGCAGGTAGTTAAACGAGCATGTTTTCGTTTAACTTGTTTGCTATCGAACTAAGGCCATATTACTAATATTTTAGCTTGTATTAAACGTATAACACTTATAGATGGCCTCCCGGGATTTCTGGGTCTTAACCCGACCCATTCGGTTAATCGTTCGTTTGTTACGCAAAAAGTGCTTATTTGCTTAATCGGTAAATACGTACTGAGGTGTACCTTGTTTTGGCTCAAATGTCACACAACCACCGGGGTTCGTCGATCCGATCCACAAAAGACAAAGTGTACCTACTTGATAAAGCCCTTTACGGTCTCTATCAGGCCCCGAGAGCCTTGTATGAGACGTCCCAACATCTTTTGGACAATGTGTTTAACAGAGGAACCGTTGTGACATTTGAGCCAAAACAAGGTACACCTCAGTACGTATTTACCGATTAAGCAAATAAACGCCTAACAAACGAACGATTAATCGAACGGGTCGGGTTATGACCCAGATATCTCGGGGGGCCATCTATAAGTGATATACGATCTATACAAGCTAAAATATTAGAAATATGATCTTAGTTTGATAGCAAACAAGTTAAACGAAAACATGCTCGTTTTACTACCCCGCTATAGATTTAAACGCGAAAGATAGTTACAAACCAAGCATTGTATCATCCACTAAGCCGAAAAAGACTTACCAAACACTTACTTGAAATCTTTTAAGCGATCCGTGAAAATATTTTTGATTTTTACAAACGTATAGTGTGTTTTTATAATTTTACATAAAACCTTCCGAAAAACACTTGTTTTCGCGCTGTTTAACGCACCTGATAAGTTTTTCGCGCCAAAAACCGAACCCGAACTAAATTTGGACCAGGCTTTTGGTATTTGGGCTTGAGAAACCAGATCATTGGGCCAAAACAGCCCATCATGGGCCCAATCTTTCTTCCGATCTGCCAGCTCAACCCACCCCCCTTTTTTTTATAAAACTTATTCCACAAGCTTGGTTATTCATTTTGGTTTATAAAAGTTGAGGTCCAAGCAGCTGCAAGCTGAATTTCCAGAAATCCTTCAAACCCTAAGGTAAGGGGCTTAAATAAGTAGCCTTTGTACTTGTTTAACCTTGATTAATACCATAAAAACATGTCTTGGTTACTAAAAATCATTCCTAACCGTGTAAAAAATCCTAAAAATGGTCCATAAACATGTTCTGATCGTAAACACGGTATGGAACCTGTTTTGATAGTTTTTTTGGCCATAATCACGGATTAAAGGGTTGAAACGGCATTTTTACGATTCAAAAGTTCGTTTATGTGCACTAGCCGAAACCCTAAGTTACGGGCTGTTATGTTGATGAAAAATTACTTGTTTTGTGATATAGGACTTGTACCTAGCTTGCTTAGAAGCACAAGAACCTGAAAACTTGATTAAAAAGTCGGAAACGAGCCAAACCCGCTAAGGTAATGCCGAAACACTTGCTTACGGGCTATTTAGGTTAAGGTTGTGATGTGCATATTTTTAGGACTTGAAATTTTTCAGAGACATCAGGGACCATGTCAGTGAGTCCATGTTCAAATTTGGTAATTTTTCGACCATCCGAAAATATTTGGCGAATTTATTGCCGAATTGGGACGTTTATTTGGGAAAAATAGCTAAAATACTTCAAAAATTATGAAATTTTTCTGGGAACTCAGATTTGATGTATTTTGATCACATATGAATTTTGGAATCATTTGAAGAAGTATAAAGGGGTTTTGTTTATTTGCGTTCGTGTGAATTTTTATAGCAGAATTTGGACTGAAAAGAATATCGCACAAGCTTTTTACATTCTAGAATTGATACAGGTTGATTTAAGACATGATTTAAGCATTCAAGAATTTTTGTGGAATTTTTGGAAATTTTTTGGGGTAAACGGACGATTTTCAGGCGAAATATAGCTGATAAAATGAATTTTTATAAATTAATAAATCAGTAAATAAATTCCAAAAATATTTTTATAAAAATCTACATATTTTAATTGATAAGTGGTTAAATTTTCATAATTTAATGATTAACGGTTAATTAATTATGCTAAATTGAATATTAAACAAATTCAGTTTTTATAATAACCGGCAAGGTTGCGACTAGCGAATCTGCGGGAATATCAAAACACCAAGAGTGATCAAAAATCATATATTTGGACAATTAAGTGAAAATGAACTTTTCTATGAGAAACCTAGACAATCCGGGTGGATTGTGCGCGTTTCTTCTCAAATCAAACTAAATAAACGGAAACGGGCCCCGTGGCTAATCCGGGACCCTAATAGGTGATCCTTCTTTATAATTTAATTATTTTGTTAACCAATACATTTACCCAAGCTTATTTCCCCATAACTGATTTCTGAACGCGTAAACGAACAACTTGACCCAGCTGGGAAAACGGGAATCTGAGCCAAGTTCGGTTTTAAGTATTAGACATTGAACAACATCACAACCTAAGCCTATTGCCACTTTCTGGACGTTCCAGCTACACCCAGATTAGTTATACAGCTCAGATTAGTATTGAGATTATAATAATATTAAAATATTAATATTATTATAATATTGATTATAGGAACTACTGATAGCAGACCAAACAAACCAAGAGCTGATACAGTATTGATTATTTACTAAATGTTACGTGTTTGGGTTGTACGTGTGCTCGACCCTGATGTTATTACATGGATGATATATATGTAGGGATATAATTATAAGGATGTTTATATATATATATATGAGGATGATTTCTTATTGTTGATGATGGCCTAACTGTTATATCCCGTTTATTTTAAAACTCTTGAATGACTATTATGATTATTATTATAGATGTTAATTAATAAAACTTGAACTCACTCAGCTCAAGCTGATTTTGTGTGCATGTTAGTGTGAGTTTCAGGTTATGAGGAGGATGCATTACCGCTTGGATGTGCACGAAGCTACTTAGACGGTGGAGGGCATACTTATTTGGAAGTTTTAATAATAACAAACATTGTTCTTTTAACGTTTTATTAAATACATTTCAATTTGGTTTTGGGCATAATTCCCGGGTTTTGGGAACTTGTTTTATTAATTATGATTTTCCGCTAAATTATACTCTGAATTGGTTATTTTAATGGAATGAACTATGTTTGAGTTTAAGTATTTTTGTAAGTATTTTGTATGAATACCAACTGTAGGATTCCCGGGATTCAGGGTCTTACAGAAACACCAAGAAATAAAGCAGAATATCCAAATCTTAACCTTCAGGTCGGATAATCTTATCGCGCAGGAGAAGATCCAAGATTTGAACAAAAATAAAGAAAAAATCAAGTTGAATTTCTTTGCAAAATAAAAACAAAAATAAGCTGAATTTCTTTGCAAAATGAACACATGCACACACAGCAATCTTTAAACATTTCTTTGCTTAAAATAGATATTAATCAAGCTTCAAGATGTTTTCCACTAGATTCGGCAGTATTTTATGTTTATATCACTTACTTTCACTTACTTGTTTGTTTTAAAGGCCTACCAATGCACTGATACAATTAAGCACACGGCCTTTTATGCCTACTTTTTACTGGATTTGGAACTAGATGATCAATGTACTATCATCTTCCCTTTTTTCTTCAATAACTCATTTTCTGAGTAGCAACATTTTTTAATGTTTTTGACATTTTTGAATTTTATACTGTTTTTTTTTTACTTTTTCACATTTTTCAGTGTTTTTGGTTTTTCTGAAATTTCTCCCCCCTAAAATCAAAAACTGTATGAAAACTATTTACAATAGAAAATTTGACTCTAATGTTCAGGATCACTAGGTATCCAACACACCTGTAATCTCGGTAACCCCCTTATCAAGACCGCCCAAAACTTTTAAACCATTCAATTTTAATAAGTATTGAAATCTTGACTTATCAAAAGCTTTGGTGAAAAGATCTGCCTTTTGTTCATCGGTGTGAATTTTGTTTACGGTAATCAACTTCTTATAGGACTCAACATACAAGACATCAAACCCCGTATATGTTATACGACGCATATGATATACGCCGCATAACTTATGCGGTGTTTGTGACTTATGCGCTATCAACATACACTTTATACATTTGACACTTTTAGCTCAATACAATCATATCTAAGACCCTAACAATAGACATTATGCTATAACAGATTTATTGGCACAATAGCAAGTCTTTGGTTTGTATATGGTTTATTATGGTTTGATTGATTATTACCACATATGTTTGTTTGCGTATTTAAAATTTATCATTTATCATTTATTTATCATATATATTATTGTTATGTCAAAATCTGGTGATCATCTCACTCAACATGTGTTGTTAAACTCTTTTATTATCTATGCATATGCAGGTTATCATGTAAATTGAGGACGGAAGTTTGGATAATTAGTCAAGACCATAGGATTTAATGAAGACAAACATAATTTAAACTTATTATATTTATTTATTTGATTCTTATGTTATATTTGGATATTGTGTGTGCATTTGAAATAAGATAATTAGATAGATATTGTTATTTATATTCACGATAGCATCTTCGAGCTGTGAGCAATAGGATCACACCCCGGCATTTCAACCTTAGGTTGGGTTGTGACATCGAGAGTATGTATGGTCCTCTCGGATTGACCATCCGTCTGCGGGTGATAAGTAGTACTAATGAGGAGTTTGGTACCCATCTCCTTATGAAACTTTTCCCAAAACCTGGAGCTAAAACGCGTGTCCCTATCCGAAACAATAGACACAGGCACCCCGTGCCTAGAAATAATCTCACGAGTAAACAGATCGGCCAGCTGCTCGGAATTTCTCTCAAATCGGCAAGAAATGAGTGCTCTTGGTCAATCTATCCATAATTACCCAAATGGTGTCATAATTTACTCCTAGGAGTGCAAGGCAGTTTAGTTACAAAATCCATCGTAAGATGCTCCCATTTCCACTTGGATATTTCCAAGGGTTGCAGTTTCCCGAAAGGCTTTTGGTGCTCAGATTTAACCTACAAGCAAGTCAAACATTTACTCACATATTGAGCAACCTCATATGTGACATTCGTGACAAAACCAGAAACACCTCAGTATTCACAAATCTAATAAGCGTTTACTTATTGCGAAACGAACGAACGGATAACCAAACGGGTCTGGTTATGACCCAGATACCTCAGGGGGCCATCTATAAGTGATATACATTTAATATAAGTCAACATATTAGTATTATGGCCTTAGTACGATAGCAAACCAGTTAAACGAAAACATGCTCGTTTAACTACCCGCAATGAACTTAAACGCGAAAGATAGTTACAAAACTAGCATTGTATCATTCGTTAAGCTGAAAAAGACTTACAAAACACTTACTTAGGATGTTTTAAGTGATACGTGAAAATATTTTCGATTTTTACACCTAAATAGTATGTTTTATAAATTTACACAAAATTTGTAACACCCCGGCTTAAAGCGGAAACGCCCGAGTGTGATGTACAGATTGTTTAAACACACGTGACACTATTTTGTGACCATAATAACATTAATTCATTAATAATCCTTGTAACACAAGTTCAAATTAGAATACAACTTGAAATAAAATCTTAATCAAAACAAATGTCTCATTTATTAAATAACCTAGGTATTCTGAGCGTCTTCTAGTCCTTCATCCTATAATCACGGTACCTGTAACACATGTATAAAATATTGTCAGCTATAAATATAGCTAGTGAGTTTCCACAGTTTAAATGCGTACATAACAACCATACAATTCATAGACATGTGATAAACGAGCAAGTAAGTTCTTTCCAGTTGGTACAACCAACGTACTTGGGTAATCGCGCAAGTACGGTCCTTTCCAATTGGTAACAACCAGCATACTTGGATAATGAGGCCCTTTTCCACTCAATAAAAATAGACCGGAGTGCAAAGGGCGGCGTATGATCATACTTAATGAGGCTTCCCAGTCGTGCAAGTAATACAAGTAGCACACAAGTCCATATACGAATTGTAGTTTGTAATAGAAGAAACAATGCTTGAATTTTTATAAGGATACATATGCTACCCCAAAACATTAAAACATTAAAAAAGGGGTGGTGAAAAACCCACCTCGAATGTGGAGATAAACTTGTAATAAGAGTCGATAACACAATAACGAAACCGAAGCGATCCAAAATGCGTTTAAAGAATCTGAAACGTTTGAACTTCTCGAACTATAAATAAGGTCTTGTCTAGTGATAACTAATGATTTTTCAAGGTTCACATGGGTATTCTTCTTGAGGACAAAGGATGAAACACCTGAATTGATCAAAGGATGTGTGCTCAGAATGGAAAATCTACTTGAGAAGAAGATGAAAGTGTTAGAAGTGACAATGGGACAGAGTTTAAGAATGGAATTATGGATGAATTCTGCACTTCTAAAGGGATCTTTCAGCAATACAGTGCTCCAAGGACTCTTGAACAAAATGGTGTTGCAGAGAGAAGAAACAGAACACTCATAGAGGCTGCAAGAACCATGATAACAGATGCATACCTCCCAGCTACATTTTGGGCAGAGCTATCAATACTGCCTGCTATGTGCAGAGCAGGGTCCTTTTGAACAAGACACACAACAAGACTCCATATGAGATACTTTTCAAAAGAAAGCCTTATGTGACGTTTTTGAAGCCCTTTGGCTGCAAATGCTCACTATTGAACACAAAAAAGACTATCTCAACAAGTTCCAATCCAAGTCATTGGAATGCTTCTTTGTAGGCTATTCATCACAGTCAAAAGCATATAGGGTTTATGTGAAGGAACATATGTGTGTAATTGAGTCATCAGACATAGTGTTCAATGAAAATATTTTAATGATGTTGATGAACCAAAGTGGCTGTTTGATTTAGAAAAATTGATCAAGTCATTTAAGATCTATAATGAAGATATGGATGGCAGCATGTTTAGAACAAGTATTGAAGAAAAAGGGAAACAAAAGAAAATTGATCTGGACAAGCTGTGGTCAACGGTTGCCTAAGGGGAAAAGGAATTTGATTTTGTGAGAAATAACAGTAGACTAAATGAAATTGAGACTATTGGACCTGAAACAGTAGTTGAAATCCCAAATGATGGTCCAAGTAGAGTGGAGAGTGAACCTATGCAAAGTCAACCTGAAGAGACAAATAGAAATGAAGACAGGTTCCAGTCATTGTTTGACTCATTGCAAATTGGAAATAATGACGCATATACATTAGGAAATGTTTTCAATCAAGAATCTGTTAAGAATGAAGAAGATCCACATATTGAAACTTCTGATGTAAACATGACAAATTTAGATGCTGGAGTAATGGCATATCAGATTTTTCAAACTTTCTCAGTTGAAAGAAACCATCCTGTTGAAAATATCATTGGTGACCTGCATGAAAGAGTAACCAGAAGTTCTTCTATGTTGAGTCGGGTATTTGCAAAGGAAGATTGCAATCTTCTCAACCTCCTCAAATAATCGCTAAGTATGGACTACGAGCAAGCTTGGACCATCGAGCATGGTCTTACTACCTCGAGAATGGATATAAGACTAAATTCAGAGAAATCATCTAAGTGTTGAAGGCTTCGAGCAAGCTACAATTCCTCAATCAAGAGTGTTCTTCATCGAGTATAGATTGCCAATCAAGCAAACAACTTGATATATCAAATGTTCTAAGTATGGACTTCGAGCATAGTTCAGTCCCGAGCAAGCTTTGCAACCGAGCATGCTGAAGATTGTTCAAATAAGTCTCCAAGACAGGATTAAAGATATCAAGAAGAACATGCTTGCTCGAGGGACTCATTCGAGCAAAGCAAGGATCGGTCAAGAAGATTGGAGCATGCTGGAGGAGAATATTTTCACTCTGAAAATATTCTAAGTAAAGTATGCTCGAAGAATTGCATCGAGCATACTATGCATTTCAAGTCTGCTCAAACAAGATAGATCATACTCGACGACTTCTCTTACACTTGTATTTATTTTATCACTCATTATAATGATTAGGGTATTCTAGAAGGAATGTCAAGGGCCTATAAATAGTGTCCTAGGTTTTCATTTAAGATAAGCGTGGATAAGGCACAAAATATGAGAGCACAAACATTCTAACGAATATTCCTTTTGTCTCCTTGTATCGTCGCCGCCTTCACGAAACCCTAGACATTCCTTTCGCTGTTACATTAATGATATATTCAATGCAGTGAATCTTTGTCTTTGTTTATTGCTATTACTGATTATCTGTTGTTGTTTCGTTTATATTTCATACCTTCACTCCCATCCCTGAATATACTGATTCCGCCTAGATATTCAGCAGGCCTTTGGGTTTATTAGATCTGTGTGTTCTTGTCAACCTACTAAGATTTGCACCAGGTCCAGTCCTAACAAGTGGTATCAGAGCTTTGGAAGCTCGCTGAAGGCCATGGGACTGAAGGTTTTTAGATAAAGGTTGAAGCTTTACAGAGTTTTAGTTTGTCAAAGTCCAGATCTGAGAAGATGGATGACCAAGAAGTGTCTACAAACAAGATTCCAAGGTTACTCGGTCAAGAAAACTACATCAAATGGAAGGTGCTGTTTGAGGCTGCTGTAAACCACAACGACACAGAACTTTGGAGTTCAATTAGAGATGGACCCTATGTTCCTATTGAATCATCTGGAAACAATCAAGCAGTTGAACAACAAATGAAGAAAAGAGATGATAAAGCATTGTCTATGCTGAAATTAGGGCTCTCATGGGAAATATTGACAAGTGTGAATCATCACACAAATGCCAAGGACATGTACAATGTTGTCATAGAGATGTTTGAGGGAAATGTTGAGCTGAGAGACATAAAGAAAGACAGATTGAAGCAACAGCTAAACAGATTCAAGTTTAAAGAAGGTGAAAGACTGAGGTCAGTGATGCAAAGGTTTATGACCACTGTTAATGAAATCAGAACCACTGATATGCAGATTTCTAATTTTGAGTTGAATAAGAAATTGCTTTCCACTTTATCTGGTGAATGGTATACAGCCAGCAAATTTATAAAGGAGAAAGTGAACTTTCCAAATTTCAAGCTTGATGATGTTATATCTTTTCTCCAAGCTGCAGAACATGAGATGATTGAAAATCACATGATTAAAGAGGAGAAGCCAAGTTTTCCAGTTACAAATGCTCTTGTGACACCAATGAACAATCTCTCTGTCAAAAATCATCAGAGTCAACCAATCATAGAAGAACCATCAGAGACAGGATCAGTCTGTGGAGGAAGTCAGCCCAGATTCAATATCCAAATGATTGAAGACGACAACACTTCCACAGCTAGTGGACATCCTCCCTATGCTCAAAATTCAAGTCATGGAACTAATTAACAAGCATTATTATCTATGTTTACTGATTCCTACAATGCCTTTGTTGCAAAAAAAAAATGATTCACACAAGTGTGGTACAAGAGGACCTTGAAAAAATTGATGCAGATGATTTGGAAGACAAGGAGCTCAAGTGGCAAGCGGCCATGTTGGCTGTGAGAAGCAAAAGGCTATAGAACAGGACAAGAAGATCAACCTTCACTGGACCAAATGATAGAATCGGATTTGACAAGTCAAAAGCCATCTTCTACAACTGGCAGAATCCTAGTCACTTCTCCAGAGAATGCAGTCTTCCAAAACAGTTTGGAAATCAGGTGAACCAAGCACAATTCTATCAGAACCAGCAACAGAACAATCAAGGGTATCAACAAAGAAATCAACCAATAAATCAAAATCCTTATCAACAACAGAACATGCCCCAACAACAAGCCCAGCCTCAGCAGAGAAACTACCAATTGCAGATACAGTGGAACTAGAATAGAGGAGCTGCTGCAGTGAACCAGAATAGAGATCAAGGAAATGTTGTTGTGACAATGGAGACTCAGGATGGGAACTTTGACTGGAGTAATCATGCCGCTGACATTGAAAAGGCAAATGTTCATGAGACTGGGGAATCTTCTAACTCTCAGGTAACCACTGAACCTTCTATTACTGACCTTCTAACTATTATTGATAATCTGAATAGAGAAGTTGGGAATTGGAAGAGTGAGTGTGGAAGAAAAGAATCTATTTTGAATTTTTATGCATCAAGTGAGATAACCTATGACAATCAGATAAAGAGCCTGGAAGAAGATTGTGTGTAGGCCTATCATACTCAGTCAAGGTTAAATGTTGAAATTAAGGGTTTGAAAAAGATGTACACAGATGAGAAACTGAAGAATACTGAGTTTCAGATACAAATAGATTTTCTAAAGAACCTTGTGTCAACTGGTAATATTATTGGACACATTGAGAAGATAAAACCAGAAGAAAGATACAAGAAGATACCACCACCCTTCTGCGACAAGTATCCATTAAAAGTTGACAAAGAAAGCAGGGAAGAATACTTGAAGCAATTCAAGAATGTGTTTGAAGACAAGAAAGAGTTTGTGGCAATGTATGAAAATGTAACTGTTGATAACAATAGTGTGTTTGTAATGAAAGAAACATTTAACCCATCTGAAAAGGAAAGGAAGCAGGTTATAAGAAGTGACAATGGAGTAGAATTCAAGAATGGAACAATGGAAGAATTATGCACTTCTAAAGGCATATTCCAGCAATACAGTGCACCTAGAACACCTGAACAGAATGAAGTTGCAGAGAGAAGAAATAGAACACTTATTGAAGCTGCAAGAACCATGATAGCTGATGCAAATCTACCAGTGACTTTTTGGGAAGAAGCCATAAATACTGCATACTATGTTCAGAATAGGGTGTTATTGAACAAAAATCACAACAAGACTCCTTATGAGATCATGTTCAAAAGAAAACCTTATATCAAGTTTCTGAAGCCATTTGGATGTAAATGCTCACTACTGAACACAAAAGACTATCTCAACAAGTTTCAATCCAAATCTTTGGAATGCTTCTTTGTGGGCTATTCATCTCAATCTAAGGCTTATAGAGTGTATGTTAAGGAACATATGTGTGTTATTGAGTCCTCCTACATTGTTTTCAATGAAAACCACTTTAACAATGTTGATGGACCACAATGGCTATTCGATCTGAAGAAGTTCATCAAATCATTCAAGATATATAATGAAGATATGGATGACAGCATGTTCAGAATAAGCATTGAAGAAAACGGGAAGCAAAAGAAGCTTGATCTAGACAAGCTGTGGTCAACGGTTGCATCAAGAGAACAGGAATATAACTTTGGGAGAAATGTCAGAAGAACAAATGAGATTGAAAACAGTGAACATGAAGTAGCAATTGAAATCTCTAATGATGGTCCAAGTGGAATGGAGAGTGAAACCATGCAGAGTCAACCTGAAGAGACAAAAAGAATTGAAGACAGGTTCCAGTCATTGTTTGATTCTCTGCAGATTGGTAACAATAAAGCATCGACATCAAAAACTGTTTTCAATCAAGAATCAAATCAAACTGAAGAAGAAACTCAAAATGAAACTTCTGATGTGAACATGACAAATCTAGATGCTGAAGTAATTGCAGATCAGATTGTTCAAACTTCCTCAGTTGAAAGATATCATCTGCTGAGAATATCACTGGTGACTTGCAAGAAAGAGTGACAAGAATTTCATCTGAAAGAGCAAACATATGTCTTTATGCCTGCTTTCTCTCCGAAGTTAAGAATATCAATCAAGCCTTGAAAGAAAATAGTTGGGTGGAAGCAATGAAGGAAGAGTTAGCTCAATTCAGGGACTTACATGTTTGGGATTTGGTTGACAAACCCAAAGGAAAGTATGCAATAGGCACCAAGTGGGTTTTTAGAAATAAGAAGGATGAAAGAGGAATAGTCATCAAGAATAAAGCAAGACTAGTGGCTCTAGGATGCTTACAAGAAGAAGGGGTAGACTTTGAAGAAGTCTTTGCTCTAGTTGCCAGACTAGAAGCCATTAGAATATTCTTAGCTTATTCAGCATCCATGAACATCAAAGTCTATCAATTGGATGTCAAGTCTGCATTCTTGAATGGGAATATTGATGAAGAAGTGTATGTGACACAACCTCCAGGATTTGAAGATCCAATTCATCCAAACAAGGTGTAGAAGCTGAGCAAAGCATTGTATGAACTACATCAAGCTCCTAGAGCTTGGTATGATGAGCTCTCAAATCACCTTTTGGACAATGGAATCTGCAGGGGAGCAATTGACAAGACATTGTTCTACAAAAGATAGAAGAAAGATCTACTGCTAGTTAAAGTGTATGTTAATGACATCATATTTGGTTCAACAAATGAACAAATGTGCAAGGATTTTGAACAAGTGGTGAAGTCAAAATACAAAATAAGTACAATGGCAGAAATGAACTTCTTCCTTGGATTGCAAGTACAACAGAAGACAGATGGAATCTTCATAAATCAATCCAAATATGTTCAATAAATTCTCAACAAATTCAAATGCCAAGACTACAAGACAGTGTCCACTCCAATGGACACACATGAGAAGATGGTGGCAGATGAAAAGGGGGAGCCAGTGGACCAGCATGACTATAGGGCCAAGATAGGATCATTGATGTATTTGACAGCTTCAAGGCCAGATATCATGAATGCAGTCTGTGTATGTGCAAGATTTCAAGCAAACCCCAAGGTCTCCCACATGTTAGTAGTGAAGAGGATACTCAGATACCTTAAAGGCAAACCAGATTTAGGAATTTGGTACCCAAAGAACCCCTCATTTGACTTAATGGCCTACACTGACAGTGACTATGATGGTTTCAACATGAGCAGGAAGTCAACATCAAGAGGATGCCAATTTCTTGGAAACAGGCTGGTGTCATGCAGTGCAAGAAGCAAACTACAATGTCCATCTCAACTGCTGAAGCTGAGTATATTGCTGCATCTGCTTGCTGTGCACAGGTTCTCTGGATCCAAAATCAACTGCTGGATTATGGTCTGAATTTCTTACTTACTCCCATTTTAATTGATAATACTGCTGCCATGTTTATTGTCAAAAATCTTGTTCATCATTCTAAAACAAAGCACATTGAAATTAGGCATCATTTCATTAGAGACTGTAGTGAAAAAGGCTTAATAGAAATGAAAAGGGTAGAAACAACTGATAATTTGGATGACTTGTTCACCAAACCATTAGACAAGACCAGGTTTCATTATCTGTTAAAATGCCTAGGAATAATAAATGTTGATGAAGTCTGATTGATGAAGTGTGCTTAAGTGAGATGCTAATTGACAATCTGTTTGATACTCACTGTTTTGATTGCATGATTTGTTGATAAATGCTTAAATATGTTTGCATGAATCTTACTTGTTAATTTTGATTGTGTGAGATGTGAAGTCTGGTTACTGATTATGACTTGAATGTTTGAATGTTTGCTTATTTGATCTATTTTGATTGATTTGAGTGCTTCGAGCATGAATCTGTGCTTGAAATTGTTTTTGTTGCTCTTCGAGCATAGACAAGTTGTCTTGAAAAACTTTTCTAAGTATTTCGAGCACATATAACATGTTTTTGTTGTCCGAGCACATACATGTGTCTAGAATATTTGTCTAAGTATTTTGAGCACGTGCATTGAAATGATAGATTATGACTCTGCTTGATAGGATCCATATGTGCTCGAGTGAAAATATGTTGATTATGTGAATCATAGGTGCTGTTTGTAAGTCATATGATCTTAAATGACAAAATTGTTTTTCAAAATCATCTGCAATATGAATTTTTTAAAGGAAAGTGGTTTTTAAAACAAGTAATATGGTTTTTGACTTAACAAACGGTTTTTGGTGAACTCATATGAGAAATAATAATGCTATTCAGTTACAAGCTTTATAGAAGCTTAAAATGTTTTTAAAATAGAGATTGTATCCAATCTCATGGGAAATGATAGAACACTCTGGTCAAACTAACACATGAAGTATAGACTTAAAAGACCTAATTCAGTCATTGATCGTATGGTTGCTTTCCATGGTGAGTAGTTGACTAAGTTATATAAACATAATGAACTTGCTAAGATTGATGTGGTAAAACATTTGAAGACCAAGGTATGTTTCTTGCACATCTCTCTAAATGATAGGCAGAAAGGTAATTCTCCAGTCCTACACAAGCCCTGTTGACGTATTGGTCACCCAAAAACTCTTTTTGAATAAATGAGCAGATATATATATATATATATATATATATATATATATATATATATATATATAAAGGTAATAGAGTATACAAAAAAAAGGTTGCTAAATATAAATATACTTATATTCTCTACAAAATAATCAGACTTAAAGGGGCACCAAGGGAACTACAGGGGTGGGGCATCCAAATAAGTCTTAAACACCCTGAATATAAGGCATGTAAGTCCGGATGGCATGTAAGCCCAACGTTCAACCTTAAAGTCTGATCTTAATAAAATCTGCTCATTTCATAAAACAATTTTAACCATACATCAAGGGGTTGAAGTCAAATTGGGGTGACTTGAAGAAAACTGAATAAGCTTTGAGAAGAGATAAGGGTCAACCAAAGTCCAAAGTGTTGATCATTCAAACCTTATACGCTTAATTGAACCTTAATCATATCACTAAAATCAATGATAATCATGCTAAGTTTATACCAACCATCAACCTGTTTTTGTGTCATAATAATGTCAAACATGAAGTGTTATGAAAGTGGTTAGATGGTATGATCCCATGTTGAGATCTCTCTATAAATGTTTTGAGAAGAATACAAACTGAATTTTGATCTCTTATTCAACTTAAACTTGTGCTTGAGTCAAAACAGTGGTTTTAAATGATATATCTTAATGGTTTAAGCAAAGTTTGAGTGTGAAAATTATCTAGCTTGCTAGACTAGTGATGCTTTGTTTGAAATGAAAATTGAAATGATACAAGTGTTTTCGAGTATGTTTTAAGTGTTAAAATTGTTCTCAAAAATGCTTCGGGCATCACTTTATACTTGAAATTGTTGTTTGTTGCTCTTCGAGCACAATGATATGCTTTGAAATCTTTTCTAAGTATTTCGAGCATAAATGTCTCATTGTTTGCTCTTCGAGCACAATGATATGTTTTGAAAACTTTTCTAAGGGTTTCGAGCATATATATCACCTTTACACTATTCGAGCACGATGTTATGAGATGATTGCTGTTGTTAAGTATTTCGAATATGTGTGTATGCTTGATACTTGAATTTTGCCTATTCGAGCATAAGATTTGACATGATAGATTTTTCTAAGTGTTTTAGAGCATGTATATACTTCATGGCCACATGTTTAGACATGATAAATTTTTCTCAGTGTTTTCAAGCATGTATATCCTTCACGAGCACATGTTTTATCATGATAGATTTTTCTAAGTGTTGTCGAGCATGCATATACTCTACGAGCATAGGTGATCACAGAATAGTCTATTAAGTATGTTCGAGTAGAGTTGAGTTGATGATTTGAATGTGTTTAGAGTATGAATGATTGACTGAATATTTCTTTAAGTACTTCGAGCACAAGAGATGGTTGTCATGATTGGAAATGTGTTTAAGTACTTTCGAGTATGCTAAGCATCACGAGCTTGCTTGACTTGTGTGATTAAACTGAATTTGTTAAGTGCTTGAAATGATCTCGATTATGGTATTATACTCGAGCATAAGTAAATGTTTGATTAGATCCATAAAACTGAAATTGTGGTTAAGTTAAAATATCGAGCAGAGGTATCTTCGAGCACAAGTTTGGAAATATTTCAAAAGAACTAAGTTCTTCTCTCAAGTATACCTATGTTGAAGCAAATCTAAATGAAAATATTACCTAACCTTTTCATTTAAAATTATGTCGAGCATGATTTGAGATAGGTATTCGAGTACAGAGGGAAACATCTGTTTGTTTGGCTGTATGCTCGAGCAAAGGAGGTACATTTAATTTGAATTAAATGACAATTGTAGCGCACTAGACGACAAATTAGGGTTGTACTGACCAAACGTTAGGTATAAAAGGGGGACTTAGAAACTTTTCCAAACATTTCATTTCCCTCTTTCAATCTAAAACGAAAACCCTCTTCCTCGTGTATCCTCTGCTCACTCAGAATACTTATTCGTGCTCAATACTTAATCTAACATAGCCATTAGCTCTATTTCGAACTTCGTAAGATATCGATTATCATATCCCCGAGTTTCAAAATTAGGGTTTTGTGACATTTGAGCCAAAACAAGGTACACCTTAGTACGTATTTACCGATTAAGCAAATAAACGTCTTTTGCGTAACAAACGAACGATTAACCGAACGGGTCGGGTTATGACCCAGATATCTCTGGGGGCCATCTATAAGTGATATACGATCTATACAAGCTAAAATATTAGAAATATGATCTTAGTTTGATAGCAAACAAGTTAAACGAAAACATGCTCGTTTAACTACCCGCTATAGATTTAAACGCGAAAGATAGTTACAAACCAAGCATTGTATCACCCGCTAAGCCGAAAAAGACTTACCAAACACTTACTTGAAATGTTTTAAGCGATCCGTGAAAATATTTTTGATTTTTACAAAAATATAGTATGTTTTTATAATTTTACACAAAACTAGCCGAAAAACACTCGTTTTCGCACTGTTTAACGCACCCGATAAGTTTTTCGCGCCAAAAACCGAACCCGAACTAAATTTGGACTGGGCTTTTCGTTTTTGGGCCTTTAGAATCAGAAATTTGGGCTAAAATGGGCCCATGAACCTCCGATCGCAGCAGCAGCCCACCCCCCTTTTTTTTTCCTTTCACATATAAACTAGTTTTTAGATATTTTCACACATATTTTCACATACAACTTCTGGAATTCTTGTTCTCCAGCCAAAACCAGCAAGAAAACTAGGTAAAAACCTTATGATTAATCGATTTTTGATTCGTTTAACAACATATAAACATGTCTTGATTGTTAAAAATCATAGTTAACCATGTAAAACTCTCAAAAATCATTCAAAAACATACTTTGATGTTAAACCTAGTTTCAAATCAGAATCATGATCTTTTTTGGCCATAAACACGGATTAAAGGGTTGAAACGGCGTTTTTACGGTTCAAAAGTTCGTTTTTGTGCACTAGCCGAAACCCTAAGTTAAAGGGGTGTTCTATTGATGAAACCTGCTTGGTTTGTGATATAGGACTTGTACCTAGCCTACATAGGAGCACAAGAGCTAGAAAAGTTGATTAGAAAGGCGGAGGAAACGAACCAAAACCGCTAAGGTAATGTCGAAACACTCGCTTATAGGCTGTTTAGGTTAAGGTTGTGATGTGCATGTTATTAGGTAATGAAATTTTTCAGGGATATAAGGGACCATGTCATTGAGTCTCTGTTTAAATTTGGTAATTTTTCGACCATCTGAGAATATTTGGTGAATTTATTACCGAATTGGGACATTTATTTGGGAAAAATAGCTAATATACTTCAAAAATTATGAAATTTTTCTGGGAACTCAGATTGGATAACTTTTGATCACATATGAATTTTCAGATCATTTGGAGAAGTCTAAAGGTGTTTTGTGTATATGCGTTCTTGTGAATTTTTATAGCCGAATTTGAGCCGAAAAGAATATCGCACGAGCTTTTTACATTCTGTAATTGATACAGGTTGTTTTGGAACATTATTTGAGTATTCAGGAATTTTGGTGGAATTTTTGGAAATTTTTTGGGATAAACGGACTATTTTCAGGCGAAATATAGCTGATAAAATGAATTTTTATAAATTAATAAATCAGTAAATAATTCCAGAAATATTTTTATTAAAATATAAATATTTTAATTGATAAGTGGCTAAATTTTCTTAATTTAATGATTAACGGTTAATTAATTATGCTAATTTGAAGATTAAACAAATTCAGTTTTTTATAAAAAACCGGCAAGTTCGCGATTAACGAACCTGCGGGAATATCAAAAGACCAAGAGTGATCAAAAATCATATTTTTGGATTAATTAAGTAAAAACTAACTTTTCTATGAGAAACCTGGACAATTCGGGTGGATTGTGCGCGTTTCTTCTTAAATCAAACTGAATAAACGGAAACAGGCCCCGTAGCTAATCCGGGACCCCAGTATGTGATCCTTCTTTATAACTTAATCATCTTATTAACCAATACATTTAACCAAGCTTATTTTCCCATAACTGTTTTCTGAACGCGTAAACGAACTACTTGGCCCAGCTGGGAAAACGGGAATCTGAGCCAAGTTCTGTTTTAAGTATTAGACATTGAATAACATCACAACCTAAGCTTATTGCCACTTTCTAGGCGTTACAGCTACACCCAGATTAGTTATACAGTCCAGTTTAGTATTGAGATTATAATAATATTAAAATATTAATATTATTATAATATTGATTATAGGAACTACTGATAGCGGACCGAACAAAACACGAGCTGATACAGTACTGATTATCTACTAAACCGTGAGTTTCATGACCCCACTTCTAAATTGTTTTACGAACTTTTGGGGTGAAAAGCATGTTTGATTACAAATACACACCTGAAACATGTACTGATGTGAATTATCTAAGTGCTAACACCCGAAAGTCCCCACTAACACAGTGATTAACTTCGAGCCGGTGGCTTGTGAATAGTACTTTTGGTTTGACAAACCCAAACAGAGCCGGCATGTGTGGCTGAGACTTTACCCCGTTTGCACATGACCATAATTATACAACACGCTATGTAGTGTTAGACATATCTACTTGTGGCATGTTGTGGGCGGAAAGGGGCCACAGTGGTTGATTGAGCGTGGGAAATGGATGCACGCAGCACATACAGTCAAGGCTTCACTGTAGCTTAGCATAATTACATCATTTACATACATACATACTTATTTCATGAATACAAGTGTTAACTTGTGAATACTCATTACTGTTTTCTCGAACCTCGTAAAACTCACCAACTCTAGTAGTTGACCTGTTTTAAACTGCTTTTCAGGTTTGCCTAAATCGGAATGATTTGGTGATCTATTACTTGCCTGAGGTGTGTGGTTGATGCTATGTGAATACAAGCAAGGGCGTTAGTAGGAAGAACGTATAGTTAACGAACTAGTTTTTTTTGTATCACCTAGACTGTAAAACCATGATAGAACAAAGAAATGTAATATATTTTAAATTAGTTTGTAATGTTTCTTTATAAACAATGTGTTGATACCAGAGGTGTCTGTTACATTCTCGTTTTACCTATATCTGACCGTGTTATAGACCACTCGATAGCCATAGCTAACATTAACCAGGAGAGGAGGGACATGACCCAGTGCTTATCGACGTTACATCAGATAGTACTGAACTTGCAGCAGTCAGATGCCTACCACCGTTGGTGTTTGGATAGGGTGACAGTTCGGCTGTGGAACTGTTACTGGATGATTACAGTGTTGTTATTTTTATGTTTGTGGTTAGCCTATCGTTTGTACGGATAGATTCAAGATGTTACAGATATGTGTACGTGATCTTTTGATACTCCATGTATGTATATAGTAGTACGTTATCTTAACATCGGGCACAATTTTGTACATTATTACAAGCACTGACCCTTATAGGGTTGAGTCTAACAGTCACTTAGTGACAGATTTTGATATATACATGCAAGCACTAGTCTTTATCAGGCTAAATCTATGTACCTCTTATTATCAATGTACGGAACAATTTGTAAAATGTCAGTATATTATCTGATTTACCTGTACAACATTTATTGTGATTATTATTACACAGTGCTGTAGACTGGAATTAGTATTAATTGGCTTATATTTGTTTATCATTATAGAATGGCCCCAAAGAAAGCAACCCCCATGACTGAGGTAGAAATAACCGAGATGATTGCTCGGTAAATGCAGGCAGTAATTCCACTTATTGTAACACAGGTGACTGCCGGTGTAAACGCAAATATGCAAACAAACCAACAACCAATCAATAATGCTCCCCCAACCAACACTGAAACAGTTAGAAATAACAATCCCCCACCTAATACAAAATGCCCCTACCAATGCAAATAATCCCCCACCTGATGCAAATAAGGTCAACAACAATAATCCTCCACCGAACCCAAACAATAACAATAACAACCCTAATCCCCCTCGAAGGGAATATTCGATCAAGAACTTTATGGCCTGTAAACCGATTGATTTCAAGGGCACTGAAGAGCCAAACGGGTTAATCAAATGGATCGAAAAGACTGAATCTGTCCTCAATATCAGCAATTGTCCACCTGAAAACATTGTCAAGTATGTTGCCTCTACATTTACTGATCACGCATTAATGTGGTGGAACACTACGGTGCAGATAAAAGGTCAAGATACGGTAAATCGCATGACATGGGCCGAACTCAAAACATTGATGCTAGAACATTTTTGCCCAAAGAATGAAGTACAAAGGTTAGAACATGAGCTTTGGAGTTTAGAAATGAAAGGAGCGGACCATCTGGAGTATACCAACCGCTTCAACAAACTGGTTCGCCTAGTACCATGGTTAGTAACTCCCGAGGACAAACGAGTTGAACGTTATATCTCGGGTTTAGCCCCAGAAGTGAGGAGTTTGGTAAACTCTGTTGGCCATACATCATTTGAGAATACCGTGACTCAGGCCGGCATTGTAACTTTTGACTTGGTAAGAAGCGGAGTGTTGAGAATGGTCGGGGAATCATCGAGTATGAAGCGAACCAATTATGGATCAGGGTCACAAGGAAGGCCAACAAATAAGCGTGCACGCCCGACAATACAAAATTATGTCATGAGCAGTTCTGAGGTGAAACGAGATAGATACAAGGGACCATGGCCAAAATGTGGTAAATGTAGTTTTCATCATGTGGGTGAGTGCAGGCCGTTGATCTGTCAGAAGTATGGGAGAACAGGGCATAATGGCCCCAGTTGTAGAGTCAGTATGGGAATTGTCAACCGACCAACCCAATCAACTCAACCTTGTCGTCCGCAACCACCTAGACCGCAACCGATTCGTCAACAACTTATCCAACAAATCACAGCACCAGCAAACCGCCATGCTTGCTATGAATGTGGTAGCACGGAGCATTTTAGAAAAGACTGCCCCAAGCTGAATCAAGGAGCAGTCACTGGTCGGAACCAAGCATCAACCTCTAGGGCGCCTCGGGGACGCGCGTTTGTTATCGGGTCTGGAGAAGCACAACAAGACCCGAACGTAGTAACAGGTACATTGTTGTTTCTGATCAATATGCTTCTGTATTATTTGATACGGGTGCCGTTAGAATCTTTGTTTCCACTAGTTTTGTATCCCTGGGTAATATGCCAGTTAGTGAACTAACAAATCTCTATACTATATAACTCGCTAACGGTAACTCTATAACTGTCAACCAAATAATCCAAAATTGTTCCATTATTCTTAATGACCACCCATTCCTTATTGACCTACTCTCGATAGAGTTAGGAAGTTTAGATGTTATTGTCGGCATGGACTGGTTAACCAAGTATAAGGCGGAGATTGTCTGTAACGACAAGACAGTTAAAATTCCCTTTTCGAATGGTGAGGTGATTGTAGTACAAGGAGAGAAGTCTGGTTCGATATTACCTCCCGTGTCTCATATCAAAGTCTTGAAATGTTTACGCCAAGGTTGTATAGCATTCTTGGCAAACGTAACTATAAAGAACCCTGATGAGAAATGCATAGAAGAGATTTTCGTTGTACGTGAATACACCGATGTCTTTCCCGATGATCTACCTGGATTACCACCGTAACGACAGGTTGAATTCTGTATTGACTTAATCCCAGGATCAGCCCCTATTGCTAAGGCACCTTACCGATCGGCACCCTCTGAAATGCAAGAATTATCTAACCAGTTACAAGAGTTGTTAGATAAGGGTTTCATTCGTCCTAGTTATTCTCCTTAGGGAGCACCGGTGTTATTCGTAAAGAAGAAAGATGGAAGTTTTAGAATGTGCATCGATTACCGGTAATTAAACAAAGTTACCATCAAAAACCGATACCCTCTTCCACGAATAGACGACTTATTTGACCAACTCCAAGGGGCAAACTATTTTTCAAAAATCGACATTCGATCCGGTTACTATCAAGTTAAAATTCAAGAGGAAGACGTGTCTAAAACGGCGTTCCGAACTCGTTATGGCCACTATGAATTCCTAGTTATGTCGTTCAGACTAACTAATGCTCCCGCAGTTTTCATGGATCTTATGAATCGAGTTTGTAAACCGTACCTCGACAAATTTGTTATCGTGTTTATTGATGACATTTTGATATATTCGAAAACCAAGGAGGAACACGAGCAGCATTTACGAACTATCTTGGAGCTGTTGAGGCGGGAAAAGTTGTATGCCAAGCTGTCAAAATGTGAATTCTGGCTACAAGAGGTACAATTTCTAGGGCACGGTGTTAACCGACACGGTATCCATGTAGACCCGAGTAAGATTGAAGCCATAAAAAATTGGCAAGCCCCAAAGTCACCGAAAGAGATCCGCCAATATTTGGGTTTAGCTGGGTATTATCGGCGCTTTATTGCTAACTTTTCCAGCATAGCCCAACCTCTAAGTCTTTTGACTCAAAAATATCGTACTTATGTATGGGGAGAAGATCAAGAAGCGGCTTTTCAATTGCTGAAACAGAAACTATGCCAAGCCCTGATACTGAGTCTTCCAGAAGGAACTGATGATCTGGTAGTTTATTGCGACGCATCCCGGAAAGGGTTGGGATGCGTACTTATGCAGAGAAATAAAGTCATAGCATACGCTTCTCGATAGTTAAAGGTGCACGAGAAGAATTATACTACCCATGATTTGGAACTGGGCGCGGTTATTTTCGCACTTAAGATCTAGAGGCACTATTTGTATGGCACCAAATGTACAGCATAAACCGACCACAAGAGCCTACAACATATTTTCGATCAGAAAGAGCTAAAAATGAGGCAAAGAAGATGGGTAGAGCTGTTGAACGATTATGACTGTGAGATTCGATATCACCCGGGCAAGGCTAATATAGTAGCAGATGCTTTGAGCAGAAAAGACAGGATCAAACCACTACGGGTCCGAGCACTTGGAATGATTGTCTAAACCAGTCACACCGAACAAATTCGTATTGCTCAAAACGAAGCTCTGAAAGGAGATCACTTGGAAGATGAAAACTTGCATGGGATCGAACAAAATTTTGAAGAAAGAACCGATGAAATTTATACTATAAAAACCGAGTTTGGATTCCCACTTTCAGCAATCTGCGTGACTTGATCATGGACGAAGCCCATAAGTCCAGATACTCCATTCACCCAGGAACAGATAAGATGTACAAGGAATTGAAGAAGTATTATTGGTGGCCCGGTATGAAAAAGGATATAGCCATGTACGTCAGTAAATGTTTAACTTGTGCGAGGGTTAAGCCTGAATATCAAAAACCTTCGGGAATGTTGCACCAACCGGAAATACCACATTGGAAATGGGAACAAATTACCTTGGATTTTGTAACACACCTCCCAAAAACTTCTCAAGGAAATGATGCAATATGGGTGATAGTTGACCGACTAACCAAATCCGCACACTTCCTTCCAATCCGAACCACTTACACAACCGAAAAACTTGCTCACATTTACATAAATGAAATCGTATCCCGACACGGCGTACCCGTTTCAATTATTTCTGATCGAGATAGCTATTTCTCGTTTTTGGCAAGCCGTACAAGAAGCTTTGGGAACCCGAATTGACCTAAGTACCGCCTACCATCCCCAAACCAACGGCCAATCTGAGCAAACCATTAAAACCTTAGAAGATTTGCTTCGCGCTTATGTACTAGACTTCGGTGGAAACTGGGATCAACATCTTCCACTGGTTGAATTTTCTTACAACAATAGCTATCACAGTAGCATTCAAGCGGCACCATGTGAAGCGCTGTACGGGCGGAAATGTAGATCACCCTTGTGCTGGACTGAGGTGGGAGATACCCAAATTACACGATCTGAATTGATTCAAGAAACCACTGACAAAATCCTTAAAATCACAAGCAAATTAAAAACCGCCCGAGATCGACAGAAAAGCTACGCTGATGTTCGTAGAAAGCCGTTAACCTTTGAAATAGGCGACAAAGTTTTTCTGAAAGTATCCCCATGGAAAGGCGTCATTCGATTCGGTAAAACCGGTAAACTAGCTCCACGATACATTGGACCGTATGAAGTAATTTCTAAGATCGGTCTTGTAGCTTACCGACTGAAATTACCTTTGGAATTGAGTTGTATTCATGATGTCTTTCACATTTCAAACCTGAAAAAGTGTCTTACTGACGAAACCGAAATCGTGCCATTAAAAGATTTAAACATAAACGAAAAACTTAATTTCGTTGAAGAACCGGTGGAAATATTAGAGGGAAGAATAAAACAATTAAGACACAACAAAATCTCTCTAGTCAAAGTTCGATGGAACTCAGAACGGGGACCCGAATTCACGTGGGAGCGGAAATCCGAATTCAAAAAGAAATACCCGCACTTGTTTCCAAATAAAGACAAAGTTGAATAATCAAATTTAGGGGAAGAAATTTTCTAACTGGGGGAGAATGTGACATTTGAGCCAAAACAAGGTACACCTCAATACGTATTTACCGATTAAGCAAATAAACGCCTTTTGCGTAACAAACGAACGATTAACCGAACGGGTCGGGTTATGACCCAGATATCTCGGGGGGCCATCTATAAGTGATAAACGATCTATACAAGCTAAAATATTAGTATTATGGCCTTATTTTGATAGCAAACAAGTTAAACGAAAACATGCTCGTTTAACTACCCGCTATAGATTTAAACGCGAAAGATAGTTACAAACCAAGCATTGTATCATCCGTTAAGCCAAAAAAGACTTACCAAACACTTATTTGAAATGTTTTAAGCTATCCGTGAACATATTTTTGATTTTTACAAATATATAGTATGTTTTTTATAATTTTACTCAAAACTAGCCGAAAAACACTCGTTTTCGCACTGTTTAACGCACCCGATAAGTTTTTCGCGCCAAAAACTGAACTCGAACTAAATTTGGACTGGGATTTTCGTGTTTGGGCCTTTAGAATCAGAAACTTGGGCCAAAATGGGCCCAAAATGGGCCCATGAACCTCCGATCGCAGCAGCAGCCCACCCCCCTTTTTTTTTCCTTTCACATATAAACTAGTTTTTAGATATTTTCACACATATTTTCACATACAACTTCTGGAATTCTTGTTCTCCAGCCAAAACCAGCAAGAAAACTAGGTAAAAACCTTATGATTAATCGATTTTTGATTCGTTTAAACTCGTTTAACAAAATATAAACATGTCTTGATTGTTAAAAATCATAGTTAACCATGTAAAACTCTCAAAAATCATTCAAAAACATACTTTGATGTTAAACCTAGTTTCAAATCAGAATCATGATCTTTTTTGGCCATAAACACGGATTAAAGGGTTGAAACGGCGTTTTTACGGTTCAAAAGTTCGTTTTTGTGCACTAGCTGAAACCCTAAGTTAAAGGGCTGTTCTATTGATGAAACCTGCTTGGTTTGTGATATAGGACTTGTACCTAGCCTACATAGGGGCACAAGAGCTAGAAAAGTTGGTTAGAAAGACGGAAACGAACCAAAACCGCTAAGGTAATGCCGAAACACTCGCTTACGGGCTGTTTTGGTTTAGGTTAGGATGTGCATATTAGTAGGCCTTGAAATTTTTCAGTAATATCAAGGACCATTTCATTGAGTCTCTGTTTAAATTTGGTAATTTTTTGACCATCTGATAATATTTGGCGAATTTATTACCGAATTGGGACGTTTATTTGGGAAAAATAGCTAAAATACTTCAAAAATTATGAAATTTTTCTTGGAACTCAGATTGGATGTATTTTGATCACATATGAATTTTGGGATCATTTGGAGAAGTCTAAAGGTGTTTTGTGTATATGCGTTCTTGTGAATTTTTATAGCCGAATTTGGGCCGAAAAGAATATTGCACGAGCTTTTTACATTCTGGAATTGATACAGGTTGTTTTGAAACATGATTTTAGTATTCAGGAATTTTGGTGGAAATTTTAGAAATTTTTTGGTATAAACGGATGATTTTCAGGCGAAATATAGCTGGTAAAATGAATTTTTATAAATTAATAAATCAGTAAATAATTCCAGAAATATTTTTTTAAAAATCTACATATTTTAATTGATAAGTGGCTAAATTTTCATAATTTAATAATTAACGGTTAATTAATTATGCTAATTTGAAGATTAAACAAATTCAGTTTTTTATAAAAAACCAGCAAGTTCGCGATTAACGAACCTGCGGGAATATCAAAACACCAAGAGTGATCAAAAATCATATTTTTGGATTAATTAAGTAAAAACGAACTTTTATATGAGAAACCTGGACAATTCGGCTGGATTGTGCGCGTTTCTTCTTAAATCAAACTGAATAAACAGAAACGGGCCCCGTGGCTAATCCGGGACCCCAGTATGTGATCCTTCTTTATAACTTAATCATCTTATTAACCAATACATTTACCCAAGCTTATTTTCCCATAACTGTTTTCTTAACACGTAAACGAACAACTTGGCCCAGCTGGGAAAATAGGAATCTGAGCCAAGTTCAGTTTTAAGTATTAGACATTGAACAACATCACAACCTAAGCCTATTGCCACTTTTTGGGCGTTCCAGCTACACCCAGATTAGTTATACAGTCCAGTTTAGTATTGAGATTATAATAATATTAAAATATTAATATTATTATAATATTGATTATAGGAACTACTGATAGCGGACCGAACAAACCAGGAGCTGATACAGTACTGATTATCTACTAAACCGTGAGTTTCATGACCCCACTTTTTAAATTGTTTTACGAACTTTTGGGGTGAAAAGCATGTTTGATTACAAATACACACCTGAAACATGTACTGATGTGAATTATCTAAGTGCTAACACCCGAAAGTCCCCACTAACACAGTGATTAACTTCGAGCCGGTGGCTTGTGAATAGTACTTTTGGTTTGACAAACCCAAACAGAGCCGGAATGTGTGGCTGAGACTTTACCCCGTTTGCACATGACCATAATTATACAACACGCTATGTAGTGTTAGACATATCTACTTGGGGCATGTTGTGGGCGGAAAGGGGCCACAGTGGTTGATTAATCGTGGGAAATGGATGCACGCAGCACATACAGTCAAGGCTTCACTGTAGCTTAGCATAATTACATCATTTACATACATACATACTTATTTCATGATTACAAGTGTTAAGTTGTGAATACTCATTACTGTTTTCTCGAAACTCGTGAAACTCACCAACTCTAGTAGTTGACCTGTTTTAAATTGCTTTTCAGGTTTACCTAAATCGGAATGATTTGGTGATCTGATACTTGCCTGAGGTGTGTGGTTGGTTCTATGTGAATGGAAGCAAGGACATTAGTAATAAGAACGTATAGTTAACGAACTAGTTTTGTTTGTATCACCTAGACTGTAAAACAATGATAGAACAAAGAAATGTAATATATTGTAAATTAGTTTGTAATGTTTCTTTATAAACAATGTGTTGATACCATAGGTGTCTTTTACATTCCCGTTTTACGCTTCCGCATTGTGCTATTCGGGGTGTGACAGGTTTCTATTCAATGCTTACTGACTAATTACTTGATTTGTGTAGGTTCGCAAACTGTTACGGAACAGAACTAATGGCAATGAGGTTCGAACCCAAACACAACATGTGTGCTCAGTTGGAAGTTGATGAGGAGAATGGAGAGTTAGAATTCATAATCAACTTTCTAAACAACTCCAACTTACGAGTAGCACTTACAGAGAATCCAACCATATATAGAAATCATATCACTGATTTCTGGGGTTCTGCTGCATATGTGGATGACATAAATGGAAAGTAGATCGAAGCATTCGTGTTAAATCAAAATATTGAAGTAATAGAGGCATCCATTAAAGAGGTACTGCAGCTCAATGGCAATCATCAAGTGCAGCCTCTATACTCTACTCAAAGACTGCTGAGAGTATTCCAGGTGATGCTTGGTTATCAAGGGAATGTGAATGAGGGACAATTTAAAAAGGGAAGTTTTCCTTTGATATACAGGTTTTTTATACACCATGTCATTCAGTCCCTATCTCCAAGAAGAGGAACATGGACGTTGTTAAGCAGAGAGTTGGCTACTATGACTGTGGCAATATTGCTTAACCAACCATTCAACTTTTCAAGATTTATCTTTAATGGTCTAGTTAGCAATGCTGAGAAGCAGGCACATCAGAGATTTCTGATGTATCCAAAATTCCTACAAATTTTGATAAATCGATCCTTGCAAAGTCTGAACGTGTCAGGAGAACCTTTTAAGGTTGCAGGATCTGAATATTTACAAGAGGATCAAGGGGGCAAGAAGTCAATTCAATGAACAAGCTAAATGGGATATTCTTCCATGGTTACTTAATGCAGACATAGAAGTTATGGATGTACCTATCTCACCGGAACAAAGTGAAGATGAACAAGAGGAGGATAGTAGTGATGAAAATTCTGAACCCATTCCCATTTGCCATGACATTCAACATGAATCTGAAGCCTACAAAGTCCCCTACCCTTAATAATCTTCACCTGAACCATTTTCTGAGCCTGATTTCCAACCTACTCAAGAGACACCACCCTCAAGCCCAAACATTTATACCATCATCTATGAAAATCCTGAATTGGAATTTGAAAACATCATGCTGAAAGAGAAGAATGATTTTCTTGAAAAGAAAAATATGGACCTAGAGCAAGCTCAGCAACAAGCCTTACTTAGAATTCAATCCCTGGAGCAGGCTGAGGTTGAGAAGACAGCAGGCTGAGGTTGAGAAGACCTCAGATGCACCAAAATAGGGGGAGAATGTTAATGAAGAAGCAGATGCTCTCAAAATGATAATTGACAATTATGATGAAGCCAGTGATGAAGATGCTAAAGTGGGAACCTCAAATGCTTTAAAGATGATCAATGAAGAGTATGATGAAGAGATTGAAGTGGGAAATGCTGTAAAAGAAGGGGAGTCAGATGATGTAATAGAGACCCCAGAGCAAGCAGAAAAGAGAAAACAAAAGGGAAAAGAGGTTGCTCTTTCTAAAGAAGATCTGCATTCAAAGGCTACTCAAAGAATAATTTCTGAGGATGATATACTTGAAAGAAATTAGGTCAATAACCCTGATGTAGCTAAGGCTGAATCTGTCCAGACAGTAATAAAATTGATAAATCAAGAAAGGGATAGAGTTATTGTTGAAGAAGAAGAGGAGGAGGTCCCTCAAGAGGAGGTGTTGGAGGCTCTAATTTCCATGAGAAAGAAGGAAGAAGAGGAAGAAAGATTAAAGAGAATGGCTGGTGAGGCTATAGGGGCAGCCATGGAGGAGTTAAAAAGGAAACAATCTGAAGAATCAACTCCTATGGCACAAACTGAAGAAGAGCCCGAACCTACACAGCCCGAATCTGAAGCTGAAATTGAGTTTGATCTTGGAGTTAGAGAAGAGCCTAAAAAGGATGAAGGAACAAAAATGCCATGGGACAAGTATGTAAAATTTATTTCTCAACTGGTCATGCTCAGATAATACTATGATATTCTTTTAAATCATGACGAGCATGCACCAGAGACAGTGGCTGCAGCGAAAAGGGCTCAAGCAGCAGAAAGAAAGGAACATTGGAAGGCTAGCCAGCTGCTGATCAAAGACAAACCAGAGCCGAGAATTGAAGAAGTTGTTGAGAATGAACCTTAGAACACAGAGCCCATAATTGAAGAGATAATAGATGATGAGCCTGTTGAAGGTGTATTTGAACCTAGGGTGATTGAACCTATTATCATTGAGGAACCAGAGACTAAGGCTAAGGGGTCTGTAAAACGAAAAGATACATCAGAGATAGAGGCACCCAAAGCCAAAAGACAAAAGTCTGTCAAGAAGTTCTATACAAGAAGACAAAAGCCCAAGGTTGTGATTGAGCCAATGATTACTCAAACTAAAGAACCAATGATTGAGGCTCTACACAACTTGGATGAACAAATTGAAACTAAAGACGATGAAGAAAGGGCAAAGAGGGCTGAAGACAAAGAAAGGAAGATAAAGCCTATCTTTTGAGCCTTAAATATGACCCGAAATAATTGCAAAGGATTTCCAGGGAAAGCATTGCACAAGAGGCAAAAGGATGGAGGAGCAGAGAATCTCGAAGAGCCTTTTTGTTGCAAGCTGGACATCGTCCCTCATTTCTGAATCTGCAATCCTTTGACACAATCGATAGAATGTACATAAATGCATTAGTGGACGACACAGCCGAATACGTGCAGAAGATGAGAAGAAGAGAGGACGAAGGAAAGACTTTATTTAAAGAAATGAAAATGAAACATCAAGATATCAAATATCTTAAACAGCATGGATACAACTATGATCATATCAAAGACTTATCTATAGAAGAGTTGAAAGAAAGAGTCAAAAGAGCGAGGAGTCCCATGAGGAAGCAGAATGTCCTATGGGCTGCAACAAAAAGAAGAAAGAAAGGGAAAATTTGAGGAAAAGAAAAGAAGAGGCTCATCAGAAATACCTGGAAATGAGAAAGAATTATAAGAAAGAGGTAAGATTTCTGGTATAGAATGGATATGAATTTGAAGCTGATAAAGACCTATCAACCGAAGAATTACAAGAAAGAGTTAGGACAGTCAAAGAAAATCATGAGATGAAAAGAATAAGATCACAGATTGAAAGAGATAACAGAAAGAAGGAGGAAGAAAAGAAAGAAAACGCCAATAATGAAAGAAAAGCTGAAGCTGAAGAATGGTTCAACGACCCTGAGAGAGTGAAGACATTAAAGGATATATTATTACAAAAGGGAATGACTGAAGCTGAATTTGAAAACATGCCTCATGAGCAGTTGATCGAGACATACAATAGAGAGAAGAGGTTATTTTTAGAAACAGAAAGAAAAATGTTGGAAGAAAGAATGAGAAGATAAGATGAGGAAAGGGCTGAGATGATAAGCATTCTCTACAAAAGAGGTGCAATTATGGGAAATTTGATATTTCAAGATAATGACACAATAAGAAGATGTTTTGAAGAATCTGAGAGAGAGCATGCAAAGAAAAATCCATCAACAAGATCAAGCAGAGTTGTCATAAGGTCAGAGGTTGTGAGGCCTGAATCTCCAAAGAATTTGAATTTGCCCACACACCTTTACTTTGATAAACGAACGATCAAGAACTCTGAGAGTCATCACTGAATATGGTAAAGGGACTCAAATAATATTCAGGGATGACTTTAGAAATTTCTCTATTGAACAGTTAGAAAAGATGGCACGGTTAGACTTAAATGACAATCAAAAAAGAAACATGATGGCTGGCCAACAAAGGAATGATCTCTCCAAGTTCTTAAAAGAAAATTTTGAAAAAGGATTTCCGTTTCTTAACCAAAGAAGGAGAGAAGCCCACACTGAAGCAGAGAGGGAGAGAAGAAGAAGAAGAAAAAAAAGGATAAGTGATGTCAGATTGTCTGAGCTCTCCCTCTGGGAAACAAAGAAAGAAGCAACACACAAAGCAAGCAGCTCTGGAGCCAAAATAAGAACCTTGAGAGAGTGCTTAGCAATGAGGAGAGATATGGAGGAACCAAATTCAAGAATTCAACAAGATGGAAAAATCACTCATCTTACCTACAACAAGAAGAGTGACTCTGTATCTCTCATGAATGCTTCTAGAAGAACAATTCCTGTATTAGAGCATGATGAAGAACTTCAGTTCATACACATCCAGGAACTTTAGGATATTGCAAATGTAGATGTTCCTTTGGACTCTGAGGATGGTGTTGAACTTGAAATGTTTAAGCAGAGGGCTGCCATTGTAAGACTCAGAAAGAAGAAGGCTGCTGAAAGGAGCCGGGAAAGAAGATAGTAGGATGGAGCTTATGAATGATCAAACTTACTCTTGCTTATCTTTTGTGTTTTGTTCTTATTTTGTGTATTTTGATTTTTGACATGGTATTTTGGATTTGATATGTAATGCCCAAGTGACAGAATTCCCTTTATGTAATATAGTGACTCTTTACCTAAATTGACTATCTTTAGAAATTTGATACATTTGTAACTATATGCAGGTATGTTTTGGTGCATCTGAGCTTGTTCCAATCTAGGGGGAGATTGTTGAGTCGGATATTTTCAAAGGAAGATTGGAATCTTCTCCAACCTCCTCAAAGAGTTGGCTAAGTATGGACTACGAGTAAGCTTAGACCATTGAGCATGGTCTTACTACCTCGAGCATGGATATAAGACTAAATTCAGAGAAATCTTCTAAGTGTTGAAGGCTTCAAGCAAGATACACTTCCTCAATTAAGAGTTTTCTTCATCGAGTATGGATCGCCAATCGAGCAAACAACTTGATATATTCAGCTAAAACCAAGTGATTCGAGCACGTTGGTGGGTCGAGCATGGATACAATAAAGAAGATATCAATGTTCTAAGTATGGACTTCGAGCATAGTTCATTCTCGAGCAAACTTTGCATTCGAGCATGCTGAAGATTGTTCAAATAAGTCTCTAAGACAGGATTGAAGATATCAAGAAAAACATGCCTGCTCGAGGGACTCATTCGAGCAAAGCAAGGATCGGTCAAGAAGATTGGAGCATGCTGGAGGAGAATATTTTCACTCTGAAAATATTCTAAGTAAAGAATGCTCGAAGAATTGCATCGAGCATACTGTGCATTTCAAGTCTGCTCGAACAAGATAGATCATACTCGACGACTTGTCTTACACTTGTATTTATTTTGTCACTCATTATGTAATGATTAGGGTATTCTAGAAGGAATGTCAGGGGCCTATAAATAGTGTCCTAGGTTTCCATTTATGATAAGCGTTGATAAGGCACAAAATACGAGAGCACAAACATTCTAACGAATATTCCCTTTTTCTCCTCGTACCGCTGCCGCCTTCACGAAACCCTAGACATTCCTTTCACTATTACATTAATGATATATTCAATACAGTGAATCTTTATCTTTGTTTATTGCTATTACTGATTATCTATTGTTGTTTCGTTTATATTTCATACCTTCACTCCCATCACTTGAATATACTGATTCCGCCGGGATATTCGGGAGGCCTTTGGGTTTATTTGATCTGTGTGTTCTTGTCAACCTACTAAGGTTTGCACCAGGTCCTGTCCTGAAATTCTGAAAGGGAAAACATTTGTCTTTATGTTTGCTTTCTTTCGCAAGAACATCAATCAAGCTTTGAAAGATAATAGTTGGGTAGAAGTAATGCAAGAAGAGTTGGCTCAATTCAGGGACTTACAAGTTTGGGAGTAACTGGACAAACCTAGATGAAAGTATGCAATAGGAACCAAATGGGTGTTCAGGAACAAGAAGGATGAGAGAGGAATTGTAATAAAAAACAAGGCAAGATTGGTGGCTTTAGGATGCTTACAAGAAGAGGGAGTGGATTTTTAAGAAGTCTTTGCTCCAGTAGCCAGATTGGAATCTATCAGAATTTTCTTAGCCTATGCAGCATCTATGAACATAAAAGTCTATCAATTAGATGTGAAGTCTGCATTTATGAATGGAAAAATTGATGAAGAAGTCTATGTTACTTAGCCTCCTGGATTTGAAGATCCAATTATCCAAACTGAGCAAAGCATTGTATCGACACATCAAGCTCCTAGAGCTTGGTATGATAAGCTCTCAAACCATCTTTTGGATAATGGATTCTATAGGGGTGTAATTGACAAGACTCTATTCCACAAGAGAATGAAAAGAGACTTGCTGTTAGTACAATTGTGTGTGGTTGACATCATTTTGGCTCTACCAATGAGCTAATGTGCAAAGACTTTGAACAAGTGATAAATCAAAGTACAAGATGAGCTCTATGGGAGAGATGAATTTCTTCCTTGGATTGCAAGTGCATCAGAAAACTGATGGAATATTCATAAATCAATCTAAGTATGTGCAAGAAATTCTAACCAAGTTCAAGTGCCATGACTTCAAGACAGTGTCCACTCCAATGGACACACATGAGAAAATGGTGGCTAATGAAAAGGGGGAGCCTGTTGATCAACATGAATATAGGGCCAAGATAGGATCACTGATGTATTTGACAGCTTTAAGGCCAAATATCATGTTTGCAGTTTGTGTATGTGGAAGATTCCAAGAAAACCCCAAGGTCTCCAACATGTTAGTAGTGAAAAGAATATTCAGATACCTGAAGGGCAAACCAGATTTAGGCATCTGGTATCCAAAGAACAACAAATGGTTGCAATATGAGTAGGAAGTCAACATCAGAAGGATGCCAATTTCTAGGAAGTAGGCTGGTGTCACGAAAATGCAAGAAACAAACCACAGTGTCAATCTCAACTGCTGAAGCTGAGTACATTGCTGCATCTACTTGCTGTGCACAGGTTCTTTGGATCCAAAATCAGTTGCTGGATTATGGTCTGAATTTCTTACTTACTCCTATTTTAATTGATAATACGGGTGCCATGTTTATTGTGAAAATCATGTTCATCATTCCAAGACTAAGCATATAGAAATTAGGCATCATTTCATCAGAGACTACAATGAAAAAGGGCTAACAGAAATGAAAATGGTAGAAACTACTGACAATTTGGCTGATTTATTCACCAAACCTTTAGACAAAACTAGGTTCAATTTTCTGTTAAAATGCCTAGGAATGATCAATACTGATGAAGTCAGATTAATAAAATGTGCTTAGGTGAGACACTTAATTGACTATTTGTTGAATGCTCACCTTTTGAATGAATGAATATGTGGTATGTGCTTACTGATTATGTTCTGTTTGCAAATTGTGTTTGACTTGCTAGAAAATTGTCTGATTGATTGCATGATTGATCTGTTTTATCTGGCTTGAAATTGAAAAACTGAATGAATCAATCCTTTTAAATGAAAAATGCTAATAACACTTGATTCTTAGCTTGTGTGATTTATGTGTGCTTGAATGAACAATCATTCATCTTGAATGAATATGTTTGATTGAATGAATCATGCCTGCTACTATGAAAAAGTTTGTAAGTCAAATGTTCTTGAAAGAAAAAGTTGTTTTCAAAATCAAATGCAAAATGAATCTTAAAAGGGAGTGATTTTTGAAACAATTAAATTGATTTTGGACTAAGCAAACTGTTTTTGGTGATCTCATTAGAGAAATGATAAGATTATTCTGTTACAAGTTATATAAAAGCTGAAAACGTTTTTTTAATAGAGATTGTATCCAACCTTACGGGATATGATAGTAAACTGTTTAATCAAACTAACACATGGATTAGAGACTTAAAAGACCAAATTCAGTCATTGACATTGTATGGTAGCTTTCCATGGTGAGTAGTTGATAAGTGATATAACCATAATGATTTTGCCAAGACTGATGTGATGAAACATTTGAAGGTCAAGGTATGTTTTCTTACACATCTCTCCAAATGATATGCAGAAAGGTAATTATCCAGTCATACACAAGCCTGTTGATGTTATGGTCACTCAAAAACTCTTTTATTTAATATTTAAGCAGATGTAAATGTATATGTATTAGCCTAAGTAGCAGAAAAAAAAAGGTTACAAATGCTTACAAATATTATGTTCTCTAAAAAATAATTAGACTTAAAGGGACATCAAGGGAACTACAGGGGTGGAGCAATCAAGTAAGTCCTAAACATCCTGAATGTAAGGCATGTAAGTCCGGATGGCATGTAAGTCCGGATGGCATGTAAGTCCAATGTTCAACCTTAAAGTCTGTTGTTTATAAATTCTGCTCTTATAATCAAAACAATTTTGACCAAACATCAGGGGGTTAAAATCAAATTGGGGTGACTTAGAGAAAGCTGAATAAGCTTTGAGAAGAGATAAGGAAAAACCAAAGTCCAAAGTGTTGACCATTCACACCTTATGCATTTAATTGAACCTTAATCATATCGGTGAATACAATGATAATAATGCAAAGTTCTGTTGGTTCATAAATGTCAGTAGTTCATAGTCTAGTGTCTGTAATTGAGTCTGTAATGATTAATTATGTTTTATATGTTTAAGCGAAGTTACTGACAAGTTCGCTGTTTAGGCGAACTTGTTAGTCAAGCGAAGTTATGGACAACTTCGCCTGAACATGCCAGGCGAAGTTGTCGTGTATTTATATTCCTAGGTTACGGTCTGTTTGAAAGTTGATCGAGTTGTTCATCGAGTTGTTCAAGTCATCGTATACAGACGTGTGTGAGTCGAGAGACGTGTATTCAGTGATTATATCACGTGTTCGTTTATAATATAACTTGTTTGGTTATTCGTATCGTGTGTTTGTTTGATTCGTGTTCTACGCTCGTAACGACCTACGCAGGGATTCCGCACCTGTGTAGATTGAGATATCCCGTGCAGATCCATCCAGGGAACCTACAATTGGTATCAGAGCTTTTGCTCGATTGTGTGGTTCGGGATATTCACGCGGGTGTAGAAATCGTCCCGTTTCGACTATTCGCGGGACGTGTTTTCTGTGTTTTTGTGTCATTCTTACCTCCTACCATCGTATACAACCCTTTACACCGTCAAAAACCTCGAAAAATCCAGATTCCAGATCTGCAGAAACTTCGTGTTCATCAGGCGAAGTTGCCGTCACTGTTCGTAGGGTTTCGCGAAGATATAAGGTTAAGCGAAGTTATCCACAACTTCGCCTACCTTCTCAAGTTCGCCTAACTCAAGCGAAGTTCTCTACAACTCCGCCTACCTCCTAAGTTCGCTTACCTCAAGCGAAGTTAAGAATCAACGAAGTTCTTCTGCGAAGTTAAGACTTAAACGAAGTTATCCGTAACTTCGCCTACAGTACTTTTCAAAAAAAAAAAAATTGATTTTTCGGGTTTCTTAGTTTTCGAGAAAGATGTCGTCAATTAACATCTCTGAGTTAGTAAAGATGGAAGTAGAAGCAGGCTCAGCTACAAAAGCACCAAGGTTGCTGAAGGGAACCGATTTCGTTGCATGGAAGGATCGGTTCGAACAATATGTCAAGTACCAGGATGCGAAGATGTGGGTATGCATCCAGGATGGTTATATTCCACCAACTATGGAGTACGAAGGTCGTGATCAGATCAAGAAGTACAGCAAAATGGAAGATGAAGAGAAAAAGATGTATGAGGCCGAGAGCAAGGCTCATGCTGCTATCACTATGGCTCTTCCACAAGAGATCCTTCATAATTTTAGAAAGTACAAGACAGCAAGAGAGCTTTGGGAAGCTCTTGAGAACCGATTTGAAGGAAATGTGGGAATCCGTGCTTCGAAGATCAAATTGCCAAAACCCAGTTCTCAGTCTTCAAGTATTTAAAGAATGAATCTCTAGATGATATCATCACCCGATATTATCATCTGATGACTGAACTGAGCAACTATTCAATTTCTTACCGAGAAGAAGAGATAGTTGAGAAGCTTCTTGATGCTCTCCCACCAAAATGGGAGATGTACACGGTACTGATGAGGGAAGACAAAGACTTTCCCCAATATGATCTGGAAACGGCAGTTAACAAGCTCCGAACCTTTGAGCTTAACATGGTTAGAAAGGAGACACCTACGGATCAGGTTCAAGATCCAGGTATGTATGGTGCTAAAGTCAACTCTAGTTCAGGTTCGAAGACTGAATCAGCTGCCTACTACTCGAAGGGAGAGTCGGGCGCCAACTCATCACATGAGGGGCATGTGTCAGTCAACACGAATGGTGATGTTTGCTTTGTAGCAGGTGGATCTAGTGGTTCTAAACCGCAAGCAAGAAAAAGTAGTTGCTCTCCAAGTATTCCTAACAACAACTACTCTAAGATACCTATGAGTGTCAAATCTGCTGAAGAGCAGTTTGCTCTCTATGCTTCTTTTATTGCTTCCTATGAGAACTACATTCAGGGGAAGATTGTTGATCCAGCCATGTTGGATGAAGACTATGACCAGATTGATGCTGATGATATGGAAGAAATGGATCTGCAATGGCAGATGGCTATGATCGTGAGAAGAGTGAAAAGGTTTATGAAAAAGACCGGAAGAAAGTTTGTCGGTGGAAGGCCAGGGTTTGACAAGACGAAGGTAAGATGCTACAATTGTCAGCAAAACGGCCACTTTGCTAAGGAGTGCAGAAATGAGCGTGTAGAACGTGGTCAAGGCAAGTCTACACAGCATAATGGGGGTAGTAAAGATTATAATGCCATGATTTCCAGAGAAGATGGTGAATATAACTGGAACCTGCATTCTGAAGAAACTTTCGAACAGGCCAATTTGGCGAATGTTGAAACTGTAGGGAGTGAGAAGGCTACAGGAGAAGATCAAGCGTTAATGGCAGATGTTAAAGACCAGCTCTCCGAGGTATGTTCTAAACCTACTTGTTATAAATGTGAAAACTTGTCTGAGCAATTAGCAACAATAACTGATCAGTATGTTAGTTTGGATGCTGAGTTTAAAACTCTAAAAGAAGATCATCATTTTACAAAAGCAAGAGAAAATAGCTATAAAGTTAAAATAAAAGCTTGTGAAAAAGATATTAAAAGTCTAAAAGCAAAACTTGCTGAAAAAATTCAAGTGATTGATCTAAGTTATGAAGTTTTGGAAGAAAAAACCAAACTAATAGCTGAAAGAGAAAAACAGATTGCTGATCACCAGGTGAAAGTGGTGGAACTGAATAGAAAACTTGAGCAGTTCAGAAATTCCTCTGCTATTCTTGATCACCTTGTTAGTGATCAAGGTTCTTTTGTTAAGAGGGGAGGAATCGGTTATCATGAGGTTCCACCACCGTATAATCACAACTACACTTTTAATCCTAGTAATCAGAAATCTGTTGACTTTGAGGTTGTTCAGACAGTTCCAATTAAGGTAACTAGTAAAGAACCAGATGTTAGTAGAGGCGAAACAAGTCCGCCTGTTTCAAATGTTAAAATTTCTGATCCGAGTCCAGTCTCATCAAGTTCGGATAAGTCATCCGAGCCTGGTAAGGCAAAAGAGGAGGCGGTATTGCCAAATGGTGGAGAGAAAGATAAAACAACTAAAAATAGTTCTCCGCTAAACCCGTATGTCCCACCTTATGTGAGACAAACGGGAGGTAATAAAGCCTCGACATCTAAAACACCTGTTGATAAAAAGGTTGAACATAGGTGTTGTTTTAGGTGTAATCAATTAGGGCACCTAGTTGCAAATTGCCCTCTGAAGCAGAGATTCAGAGGTGTGAGGCCTACTAAAACTGAGAATAAGCCTAATGGTAATCATAATACTGGTAAAAATGAAAACCATTCAAAATTCAGAAATGTGACTAATTCAGGTTTTCATAGAAACAAATCTCAGTTTTACACTGCTAATAACCAAACCACAAGCTATAATTCTTTTAATTCACAAAGGTTTGGAAGGCCTCACAATCAATCTACAAGGATGTATCCTAATAGGACTTACAGGAATTATCCAGATACTAACTTTGGAAAGCCAAAGCTCGGGATGTATAGATCCAAGACCAATTGGTCTTGGGTCCCTAGATTCTAATCTTTTGCTTTTATCGTGCAGGAACAGTTGAACAGGGCTGCAAACAACCTATGGGTTGTGGATAGCGGCTGTTCCCGGCACATGACGGGTAACAAAAACTTGTTACACGATTTGAAACCTGTTTAAGGAGGGAGAGTGAGCTTTGCTGGAGAAAGTGGAGGCAATATTACAGGAATGGGAACGGTGTCTAATGGAAAGATGACTCTAGAAAAAGTAAACTTTGTCGAAGAATTGAAGCACAATCTGCTGAGTGTGTCGCAGATATGTGATAAGGAGTACACCGTACATTTTACAAAGAATGAGGCGATTGTGTTACATCCTGGTTTTCAGATACCAGAGGAGTGGATTGTGATGAAGGCTCCACGTGAGAGGAATACTTATATTATGGATATGAGGTCGACTGAAATGGCCACGGAAGAATCATGCCTTATGACAAAAGCGAGCGAATCAGAGTCCGAATTGTGGCATAGGAGAATGGGGCACATTCATCTTCGGAAGATGAACCACATTGTCAAGAATGGACTTGTGCTGGGCGTTCCCTTGAAAAGTTTCAACTTTGAAGACAAATGTCTAGCGTGCAAGAAGGGAAAGCAGCACAAGAAATCCCATCACACCAAGAAGGTTAATTCTATTGTCAGTACTCTAGAACTGCTTCACATGGATCTCTTCGGTCCCGTGAATGCAAAAAGTCTAGGAGGTACTTCTTATTGCTTGGTGATCACTGATGATTACTCACGATATTCGTGGGTATATTTCCTGAAATCAAAAGATGAAACGGCTCAGATGGTGAAGAATTTGATTACCAAAGTTGAGAACGTTATGGATAAAAGGGTTAAGTTCATCAGGAGTGACAATGGAACGGAGTTCAAGAATTTAGATGGAGATCTTCTGCCTTCAGAAAGGGATTGAACACCAGTACAGCGCTCCGTATACTCCGCAACAGAATGGAGTGGCTGAAAGAAAGAATAGAACGTTAATTGAAGGAGCCAGAACTATGCTGGCTGATTCGAAGCTTCCTGTGTTGTTTTGGGCTGAAGCTGTTGCTACAGCCTGCTATATCCTTAATAGAGTCTTGACTGTTAAAAGACTTAATAAAACGTGTTATGAGCTTATGCATGGGAGGAAGCCCAACTTGAGTGGTCTTGAACCATTCGGGTCCCCTTGTTCGATTTTAAAGACAAATTCTAAATTTGGTGAAGTAGCCGATGAAGGAATCTTAGTCGGTTATGTTGTTGGGACTCCCAACAGACGTGTCTTTAATACATCGACCAGCAAGGTTGAGGTGGTGTGTAACACCGATATCACAAGTTACAAACCGCCAAAACCAAGCAACGGACCTGCTGAGTTTTTCGACTATGATAGACTTTTTAAGTCTTTTAACATACCGTATTTGGATAGTGCAGAAGAAGAAGAAAGAGTTGCTACGAAGATGATCCTTGATGAGGAAGAAAATCTAGTGCAAAGACAGCTGTTTGATAAATGTCAACCTTCCACATCAAATGCTATCGTTACCCCTGCTGCCTCTCCTGAAGAAGAATTTTTCAATCCGTTTCACTCTCAGCAAGAAACAACCATTGACGAGCTCTCTTCTAACTTGGAAGACAATTTGCATGTCGGTTCTGTTCCGACCATGAGAATTCATAAAGATCACCCTTTGGAGAATGTGATTGGTGATGTGTCCTCCGGTGTACAAACAAGACGTAGCTTGAATGAGCACACCTGTGTTTACACAAGCATTAAGGAGACAGGCATAATCAACGAATGCTTGTACACCTGCTTTATCAGCCAGATTGAACCAAAAAATTATCAAATGGCTCTAAAGGACAGCTCGTGGGTCGAAGCCATGCAAGAAGAGCTGGCTCAATTCAAGAAAATGGAAGTTTGGACTTTGGTTGAAAAACCAAAGAATGTGCATGCGATAGGCACAAAATGGGTTTTTAAGTGCAAGAGAGATGAGAAAGGGATTATTATAAGAAACAAGGCGAGGCTAGTCGTTAAAGGTTTTAATCAACAAAAGGGGATTGATTATAATGAAGTGTTCGCTCCTGTGGCAAGATTGGAAGCCATTAGATTGTTTTTGGCATTTGCTGCTTATAAGAAGATGAAGGTATTTCAGTTAGATGTGAAGAGTGCGTTTCTGAATGGGAAAGTCGATGAGGTAGTGTATGTTGAGCAACCTCCGGGTTTTCCTGACCCAGACTTTCCAGACCACGTGTACAAGTTAAGCAAGGCGTTGTATGGACTACATCAGGCACCTCGTGCCTGGTACTCAACTTTATCAGATTACTTGCTTGAAAATGGGTTTGAAAGAGGGAAGATAGATAGCACGTTGTTCGTCAAGAGAGAAGGAAGCGACTTCCTGCTGGTGCAAGTCTATGTGGATGACATTATCTTTGTTGCATCAAAAGTCTCCATGTGTCAGGAGTTTGAGGCCGTCATGAAGAAAAGGTTTGAAATGAGTGCTATGGGTGAACTAACTTTCTTTTTAGGATTGCAGGTTGATCAGAAGAAGGATGGGATGTTCATTCATCAGACCAAGTATGTCCATGATGTGCTCAAACGTTTCAAGATGGAGGACAGCACTCCATTCGATACTCCAATCTGCGTCAACCATAAATTGGGTGCTGAGACAGACAATGACGCAGATGTGGACCCAACTCAGTATCGGGCTATTATAGGTTCTTTAATGTACTTAACTGCTTCTAGGCCTGATATTATGTTTGCTGTTTGTCTTTGTGCTCGTTTTCAGGCAAACCCAAAGGAATCTCACATGAAGGGTGTGAAGAGGATCTTGCGGTATCTCAAAGGCAAACCAAAGCTGGGGTTGTGGTACGCAAAAGGAGGAGACTTGGAGTTGGTCGCTTACACAGATTCTGATTATGGAGGGTGCAATCAGAGTCGGAAGTCAACTACTGGAGGATGTCAGTTTCTAGGAGGCAGATTAGTGTCCTGGCAATGCAAGAAGCAGACGTCAGTCGCCATTTCAACATGTGAGGCAGAATACATGGCAGCATCCAACTGCTGCTCCCAGGTTCTTTGGATTCAACAACAGTTGCGCGACTATGGTCTGAATTTCTCACTTACTCCTATTTGCATTGATAACACTGCTGCTATCTCAGTAACTAACAATCCCGTGAAGCACAGTAAAACTAAACATATTGACATACGTCATCATTTTATACGGGATTGTGCTGAGAAGAAACTGATTGTGCTTGAAAAGGTGGATACGCTTGATAATTTCGCTGATTTATATACTAAAGCGTTTGACAAATCAAGATTTCAAAACCTTGTTGAGTTGAATGGGATGATCAATCCCGAGTAACCATGCTTTTTGTGCATATTAAAAAAAAAAAAAAAAACGTCACTATCGCTTAGAACTATGTCGGTTGCCTCAGTTTGAAGGACTTGTCTTCGGATATGTTTGGTCCACATTTCTACTTGTAGAATATGAGGATAGCCATTAACCAGATGACTGAAAGTGACCGGGGCGGTTTATGATGTGTTGTCATTCTTTCGCTGAAAATTAGTATATCATACTTAGTTAGAAGGACACATACTAGTATGTGGTCGGTCCAGCTGATCCTTTGGATCTTCGGGATAGCCGTTTACCTGAAGACTTTGTTTTGGTCGGGGCGATTGATGTTAAAAAATTTTTTATGGGAAATGAAATTATTTTTCAAGTCTACTACTTCGTAAGAAGTTCGTTTGCTATGTTTAACAGAAAATTGATCCAACCTTGGAAAATGATACATATACTGATTCTGTGTGCTTAACTAGTAAAGTTATTAGGCTTAAAAGGCTTTAGAACAGTCATTGTATGTCATGGTAGCTTTTTATGGTACGTAAAAGTAGATGTGATACAAACTAAATCTACTCAATTTTACGTGGAAACTCCTTAAGAGTTTTGCATGTCTTCATATATATCTTTCCGAATGATAGGCAGAAAAGCGATTACCCAGTCATACACGAGCCCATAAGTGTTCTGATTCCCGTAAAGATAGTGTGTGAAGAAACTGCAGTGATCCAGATTCAGGACTTGCAGTTGTTTACTACTCTGAAGACTATGTAAATGTTTATTCAAAAAAAAAAAAATTATGAGTTATTGAAACATTCTAGAGCTAACAATGTCAAGACTTCTCAATCATGGAGTAAGAAAGAGAACGGGAAGCAGATGAAGAGTATTTACAAACTTATTCAGACACTATGGGTCGAGGTCAATTCGGGGTGACTTGGGGAAAGCCAAATACGCTTTAAGAATAGATAGGAGGCATCATAATCTCTGAGTTGTTGTCCACTTAATTTTTGACCTTAATTGAACTTAACTCGTATCACAGAAACGATGAAAACCATTTTAAGTTATTTACCTGCTCACAACCTGTTTCTTTATGTCATAATACAGCTAAACACGGATCTATGTGACAGTCACGTAATTAGTAAGATTCCTGTTCAGATCTTTTCTAAAACGTAGTAGTCCCTGTCGAGACTGAAATTTGATCCCTTGTACTTTAATTTTTAACAGTTTTTGTACTTAGGTAGTTTTATGACATTTATAACTGGTTACTTGGTCTTGATTGCATCTTTTAACTCTTTAAAGGAAGTTTTTTGCAAAATGTTCAAAGTATAAGGTTTGATTTTGTAAATAGAGGCGAAGTTGTTAAACAGGCGAACTTGTGCATAACTTCGCCTAGGCGAAGTTATCCACAACTTCGCCTGTATAACTCCGCCCCTATATAAAGGAATTTTTAAGGTCAATCGTTCATTATTTTCAAATATCGGCGAACTTATCTTCCGAAATTCCAGCGAACTTATCAGTTTTCCGGCGAACTTGTCGTTCTTTCCGATTCCTTGATCTTTTTCTCAGATTCCGTTACGATTCAAGGTTCGAGGTGTCGATATATCGTATAACTCATGTTCTTTCTTGTTTATCAAAGGTCGTGTCGAACCGTTTCGAAACCTCGGACCGTCGGACTTTTGAACCCGATTTCAAAACTTGTCTTTACGTGTTCATGAACAAACTGATCGTCCAGATTGCTTTAAAATCATGTTTTACGGACCCCTCAATCGTCAAACTAACCTAAAACATCAGTTTTTTTCGGATTTGAATCTCCTTACTGTCGCCGATTCAGATTCAGGCGAACTTACAGTTTGGGCGAAGTTATCCGTAACTTCGCTTGAGGTTTAACTTCGCCTGAGGCGATGTTGTGGTGAGGCGAAGTTATCATTAACTTCGCCTGGACCTTTTTACTTATTAGTTATTAGACGAACTTAAAGATGAAGCGAAGTTGTTCCCAACTTCGCCCCACCTTTAACTTCGCCTATACAGATTTTATCACAACTTCGCTCATGGTAACAAGCGAACTTGTGTTACGCCTTAACGTTTATCTAACTTGGATCGTTTGTTGCAGATATGGCTGCTGTTGCTGGTGCTGGAGGTGCTAGTGGCGATGACGGAGGAGATAATCAAAGGCAGTTCTTCCCTGGGCACAACATGTATATTACATTAGACCCAGACGCGAGTGGTGTCGATGATTTCCGCGAGATCATCACATTCCTGCTTCGCTCGCGGATATTCCACGCTGTCACAACAACTCTGCCGATTTCCTTGCCCAACATTGAGGATTTCTGGCAGACGGTGGAATATGACTGCCGCGTCGAGCCCCCGGTTATGCGAGCAACCGTCAACAATCAAGAAGTTCAGTTCTCTTCTGAACAAATCCGGGCGGCTTTACGTTTCGGGAATGAGACCAGGGATGACCCGACAGACTTTGTGGCTCCTTTTCGAGATGGAGCGTTTTTACGAATGGGCTATTCGGGCCCGTTGGGCTATACATAAAGAAGGAAGGGTTTCCTACTCGATCAGTGGCGCTTCCTCATGCACGTAATGATTGTCTGCATGTCAGGGAGGAAGGCGGGTACTGACGGGATGGGTGCGACCATGCAGTCGGCGATGACTGCTCTGACTTATAACAAACGTTATAGCTTCAGTCAGATGGTCTTCTATGAGATCGATAGACAAAGACGGGCGGTGGCGCGTGAGAGGTTCATTATGTATCCAAGATTCATCCAGATGATCTTGAACCATGTGGCTCCAAATCTACCTCAGCGCCGCCCGATCAGATACGTGGAGAGTGTGAACAAACGTATCTTCGCTCAGTGCAGGACATCGAGCGCGAGGAGCAAACCTGAGCTCCGTCCCAGGCATACTCCACTCTTTGGGTATTTAATCAACCCGGAGTATGTTCCTGCCAATGGGGACGAGTTCAGAGATCCTCAACCACGACAGGCGGGAGCATCTCAAGCTGTACCGGCTGCGCCTGTTGTGTCAGCTGAAGAAGAAGTAGACCTTGACGCTGCTTTTGGCGGCCAAGGACTCTTTGACATGGATAGTATGCATCCAGCAGAAGAGATTCAGGTCTCGGCTGCAAGAGTTTCAACTGTGGAAGTGACTAGGGCAGCTACAACGGTGGCTGACTCAGATTTTGATGATGTAATGGATGAGGCAAGAAGGATGTTGGTGACACAAGAAAGAACGGTTGGGAAAAGGAAGAGAACTGCTGATGATGATATTGAGGCAGACTATGAAGAAGAAGTTCAGCAGTTGATTCGCAGATCTAGAAGAGAACGGGCAGGTATGGGTTCAGGAGCTGGAGAGACTTCAAGGATAGTACGTTTTGCTCCACCCGCCTTGTCCGGTATGACTCTTATTCCTTCTTCACTTCCATTTACAAGTTCAAGCGCCACGGATGTACCCGTGGTGGCTACAACATCATCTGTTGGCCTCCCATCTATCACACTCCAGCTGACGACTCCAGATATTGTATCGTTGCCGCCTCCAACGCTTACTCCGTCGGAGGTTGTTGCACAGGTTATTGAGTCAACAGTGGTTCACACTGCAGGGTTGTCGGTCACGATACCACCTACGGTTACGTCCACAACTACTTCTGATGTCCCGGTTACATTTGAAATCCCACCTCAGTTCACTCAAGATTTATCACATATGAGGTTCGATTTCGATGCAACCTTATCAGACTCGGAAAGAATAGCGGCACTTGAATGGGTCGTGGCTGAGCAATCAAGGATAAATCTTATCCAGACCCAGGCTATTCAGCGCCTAGTAGCAGAAAATCAACTGCAGTCGTCCCTCCTGGTTGAACATGGAAGAATTATAGATGCTATGAAGGAGTTCTTGGCATCTCAGGGGGAGACGAGCTGTAAAGGCGACGAGCTCAGGACAAAGAAGAAGAATGACAGAGACGATGATCCCAATGCATCGAAAGGTGCAGGTGGTGAGTTGCCAAGAACTACTCAAGCTCTTGGGACTTCCACAGCTCAGGGGGAGTCTGCAGGTGCAGCTGGCAGTTCTTGTGGTGATGAGGTGGTGATGGTAGATGACGAGGAGATGGGAGATGATGTGATCGATGCCTTGAAGGAATTAGATGATGATATGTTAGATGATGAGTTTATGTGTGAAGATGATGTTCTACCAGTCGAAGAGATTGAAAAGATTGGTGCTGAAATAGTGATTGAAGATGATGTTGAAGAGGGTGAGATAGTTGATGAGAATGTTGAACACGAGATCCCTGAAGTTGAAAAGTCAGATGTATGTCAAGATACAGTTGGTGATGATACAGAATGGGAGGAGCAGCCTAGATGGAAGGAAGGCTATGCTCATTGGTTTATCAAAACGAAGAAGCCAGTGGTACCTACAATGTTCAAGAAAAGTTATAATATTAAAGGGTACGCTGAGTCAAAGAAAGGCATTATCTGTTGGTTATATGATGAACAGTTAAAGTTGTTTGTGGTGAAACGTTTTGATGGTATTCAGTATTTTAAAAGGACGTTGAGATCTCTCAATACATTGCCTGAATGTGAGGTGAAGGATTTGGCTAGATTGGGGTTGATTAATAGAAGCGACGACAACATGGCGAGAGTTATTGGGAAGATCGTGTGGAAAGAAAGTATTAAAGAAAAGAAGTTTGAGTTATTAAAGCCACAGAAGGGAAAGCTAGTGGAAGATAAGGAAAGAGGAATGAGAGCAAATGGCAAGCCATGGATGGTAATGAAGTACAAACCGATCCGATGCATGAAAGAGGTTCCAATGAAGACTATGCCTCAAGATGTGTTGAAGAATCTTAAATGGTGGTATGTTGATTGCCAGACTGCTGAAGCCGTGATGGAAGACGAAGACGAACAAGAAGTGCTAAGAGTGTATGATCCGATGCATCTTGTTAATTTATCTAAAGCTGATCTGCAGGTGTTAAATGAAAAGAAGATTTTCTATATTCCGGCTTGGAAAGACGAAGCGAGGAAATATCAGCGAGTAATCACGGTATGCGTGAGAGAAGGAGTACATGCATGAAGACCAAGAGATTGAAGATTACAAGACACGTGCTTAAAGATCAAGACATGAAGCTACTGCCAAGGGGGAGTCTGTTGGTGCATAAATGTCAGTAGTTCATAGTCTAGTGTCTGTAATTGAGTCTGTAATGATTAATTATGTTTTATATGTTTAAGCGAAGTTACTGACAAGTTCGCTGTTTAGGCGAACTTGTTAGTCAAGCGAAGTTATGGACAACTTCGCCTGAACATGCCAGGCGAAGTTGTCGTGTATTTATATTCCTAGGTTACGGTCTGTTTGAAAGTTGATCGAGTTGTTCATCGAGTTGTTCAAGTCATCGTATACAGACGTGTGTGAGTCGAGAGACGTGTATTCAGTGATTATATCACGTGTTCGTTTATAATATAACTTGTTTGGTTATTCGTATCGTGTGTTTGTTTGATTCGTGTTCTATGCTCGTAACGACCTACGCAGGGATTCCGCACCTGTGTAGATTGAGATATCCCGTGCAGATCCATCCAGGGAACCTACAAGTTCAAATACCTGCTGTCAACCTGTTTTGTGTCATAATAATGTCAACCATGAAATGTTGTGAAAGTGCTTAGACAGTATGATCCCATGTTAAGATCTCTCTATAAACTGTTTTGAAGTGACCAATCAACCGAATTTTGATCTCTTATTCACCTTAAACTTATGCATGAGTCAATGCAGTGTTTGAAATGATAAATTTGATGATTTGAGAAAAGGTTTATGTGTGACAATGTCTAAAGTATTAGACAAATGTTTACTTGTTTCAAATGTGTAATCTGAAATATTACAAGTCCTTTCAAGCTTGTTCTAGTCTTAGAACCGTTCTCTAAGTGTTTCGAGCAAAGATATCGTGAATCTGCTCTTTGAGCACGAAGATATGTTTTGAAAAAACTTTTCTAAGTCTTTCGAGTGTGGATATCTTGTTTCTGCTCTTCGAGCACAAAGATATGTTTGGAAAAAACTCTTCTAAGTCTTTCGAGCTTAGATTCTTACTTGTTCTTTATTTTGGTTGGTCGAGCACAAGTTTTGTCATGATAGATTTTTCCAAGTGTTTTCGAGCATGAGTATACTTTACGAGCATAAGTATTTAAACTAAGAGTTGCATGAGTATGTTCGAGTAGAGTTGATCATTTGAATATGTTTCGAGAATGATAAATTGTATGAGAATTTTTCTAAGTACTTCGAGCACATGAGCTGTAATCTGTGATTGAAAATCTGACTAAGTGTTCTCGAACATACTGGTTATCTTGCTTGACGTAATTAAGTGTTTAGAATATTCTCGAGTATGTTTTTGTTATCAAGCATATTGATTGAAACTAAAATTTTGGTTAAGGAAAAGTCTCGAGCACAGGTATATTCGAGCACAGTTTTGAAATATCCCAAAAGAACTTAAGAAAATCCTAAGTTCTTCTCTCGAGTATATTTGGGTTCGAGCAAACCTCTAAAATGAACTTTCTTAAATTACTTAACCATTTCTATTATAAAAGCAAGTCGAGCAATCTTTGAAAAGAGTATTCGAGTACAATGGGAGACAGCATTTCTTTTGGTTGTATGCTCGAGTAGAGGAGGTACATTTATTTCAAATTAAATGACAACTGGAGTACACTATACGACAAATCTAGATTGTACTATCCAAGCATTAAGTATAAAAGGGGGACTTAGAAAATTTTTCAAACATTTGTTTTCCCTCATTCAACCTAAAACAAAAACCCTTCGCTCGTGACTACCCTGCTCTTCGCAAATACTCAATTGTGCTCAATACTTACTCGAATATAGCCATTAGCTCTGTTTCGACCTTGGTAAGATATCAATTATCGGTTATCGTATCTCCAAGTTTCGAAATTAGGGTTTCTAATGAATCTCTTACTACCTGTTTATTTGGTTTGTGAAGGTTCGCAAACTGTTACGGAACATGTTACTGAAGATGACTTTCTTCTCTAACTACTAACCACTATTATTCTGCTATTATGAGTACTGACTAATTCCATTATTTTGCAGAACTGATGCCAATGAGATTCGAACCAAAGCATAATATGTGCGCCCGCTTGGTGGTAGATGATGAGAACAAGGAGTTGGAGTTCATAATCAACTTCCTCAATAACTCCAATATACGGGTGGCACTAACAGAGAACCCAATCATCTATAGAAATCACATCAAAGATTTTTGGGGTTCTGCTGAATATATGGATGGTGTGAATGGGAAGAGAATTAAAGCATCTGTCCTGGGTCAAGACATTGAAGTAACAGAAGCATCCATCAGGGAAGCACTGCAGCTACACGACAATCATGAAGTGTAGCTTCTGTATTCAACCCAAAGAATGTTGAGAATATTCCAAGAGATGCTAGGTTACTAGGGAGTTGTGCATGAAGGTCAATTTCAGAAGGGGAGTTTTCCTTTGATGTACAGATTTTTTATACACCATGTCATTCTTTATCACCAAGAAGAGGAACATAGAATCTTTTGAGTAGGGAGCTAGCCACAATGACTGTTGCTATATTGTTTAACCAGCCATTCAACTTTTCAAGATTCATCTTTAATGGTTTGGTTAGCAATGCTTAGAAGGAGGAACATGAGAGGTTCCTAATGTATCCAAGATTCATACAGATTTTGATTAATCGATCTTTGCAAGGTCTGAACTTAGCTTGAGAACCCCTAAGATTGCAAGATCCAAATATTTATAAACGAATAAAATGAGCAAGAAGTAATTTCAATGAGAATGTGGAATGGGACATACTCCATGGTTGTTGAATGCAGATATTGAAGTTATGGAAGTGCCTCTCTCACCAGAACAAAGTGATGATGAATCAAGTGAAGATGATGAAGAATCGGAAGATAGTGATGATGAAGATAACAATGATGGTGATGATGGTGCATGAGATGAAATTGTGGTTGTTGTACTGCAAGCAGCTCAGGAGGTGATAGAACCAACTATCGCATAGATTGGTCATGAATTTGATGAAGGAATAGGCAATGCAGAAGAGGTTGTTGAACCAGTTGGAAATGGAACGGTGGTATTTGTGAATCCAAAGCCGGAAGTGCAAGTTGAAAATAGAGAGGTTCATATTGAAGGATCAAGTGAAGAACCTATTATGGGAACCAGTGAAATAGCAAATGAGCAAATAGATGATGATGTGTTTATTGCTAATGTGATCTACAATGTAACTGACAATATCCAAAAGTTCACACCACTAGATTCCCTGAATCCACTTGAAGACAAAGATGACACAGCTTCACCTAGGTCAAAACCAGCTCATGATTCAGTACCGTCATCCCCAGCCAACACTAAACCATTTGTATCCAGCCCTAAACCTGTTCAAGATACATCCATTCCAACACCTCCAATCTCACCAATCCAAGAACCTATATAAGAAAAATCTTTACCAACACCTCCAATATCACCAATTCAAGAGCCAATTCAAATTACACCCACCCAAGAACTTCAAAGCCAAACTGAAACTTACAAGTTACCATCACCTGAAACCTCTTCAAATCAACCTGACTCTGAGCCTGGGCCCCAACCAACTCATGAAACACCCTCATCCTCTCCAACCTATATTAATGAAGATATACTTGCAGAGAATGCTGAGCTGGAATTCGAAAACATAAAGCTCAAGGAGAAGAATGCTTTCTTGGAAGCCAAGAACAATGCTCTAGAAGTCGCTTTACACCAAGCTTTACTGAAAATTCAAGCCCTGGAGCAGGCTGAGGTTGAGAAGACCTTAGATGCACCAAAACAAGGGGAGAACGAAGATGTTCTTGAACTAATTAACAAGAACTATGATGAAACAAGCAGTGAGAGTGCAGAAGTTGGAACATCAGATGCTCTGAACTTGTTAAATGAAGAATATAATAAGCAACATATAGAATAAAATGTATAAAAAGACAAGCATTTGAAGAGAGGGAGATAGAAATGGATGAAGAGACCCCTGAGCTAGTTGAAAAGAGAAAACAGAAAGGAAAGGGGATTGCTCACACTGATGAAGATCTACACCCTAAGGCTGCTCACAAGATAACATATGGTGATGAGATACTGGATAAAATGAAATAAATGATCCGGATGTAGCTGAAGTGGAGTCGGTTAAAACTGTAATGAATATCGTAAATGCTGAGGCTACAGTTCAAGAAGATGAAGAAGAAATACCACAAGAAGTACTTGAAACCTTGATAAAATTTAAGAATGAAGAATAAGAAGAAAGATTAAGAAAAAGTGCCAATGAGAGCATAGGGGCTGCCATGGAACAAGTAAAGAAAAATCAATCTGAAAAGCCTGAGTTTGAATCAAATCCAGCTACACAAGAACAACATGAAAAGACTCAAGGACTTAGCTTTAGGCTACTCACAAAATTGGCAGTACTAAGAATCTACAATAATATTCTTGAAAATCCTAAAAGACATACACCTGAGGTGGTAGCTGCTGCAAGGAAAACACAAAGAGAAGTACAAAATAGAAGCAGTAAGCCTCAAACTAAAGATATCTCAGAACCAAGAATTGAGGAAATATTCGATGATGAGCCTACTAAAGATGTCACTGAACCGGTTGTCACTGTACCAAGTGTGACTAAAGAACCTACTGCTAAAGTAACTGAAAAGAGAAAGCAATCAGAAGAAACAGAGTCTACAAGTGCCAAAAGGAAGAAGACAACCAAGAAAATCTATACAAGGAGGGATAAGCCTAAGGTGGTTGACGAGCCTAAGACTGTTGAAACTGAAGAGCCTATGATAAAGGTTTTACAAGATTTGGATGAACATGCAGAAGTTGAGGAAGATGAGGACAGACTAAAAACCGATCTAAAAATTATATTTCTGATGCAATGTGAGTTGAAATTTGAAGATCTTAAGAAAATGACTGAAGATGAAATTGAGCAGATGGCAGAATTAAAGGCCAAGGAGAAGAAAGAAAGGCTAGAAAGGGGAGAGAAAAGAGAAAAAGAAGACAAGGCCTATCTCTTAAGCCTTGAGTATGAACAAAGGCACATAGATCAAATGTCAAGAGAAAGTATAATAGTGGCAGCAGAGGAATGGAGAAGAAGAGTAACACAAAGAGCCTTCCTTCTAGCTGGACATCTACCCTCCTACCTTAACCGTCAACCATTCACTGATTTTGATCGTATGTATAGACAAGCTTTGGTTGATGATACAGCTGAATATGTAAAATAAGTGAGGAGAAAAGAAGCTGAAGGAAAGAAGGGATATGAAGAGCTGAAAAAGAAGCATAAAGATATCAAGTTCCTACAATTGCATGGATACAAGTATGACTCAATCAAAGACTTAACCATTGATGAATTGAAAGGACAAGTCAAGAAAGTAAGAGAATCTCACAAGCATGAGAAATGTGCAATGGATTATGAAAGAAAGAAAAAGAGAAACAAGAAAAGGAGAGAGTGGAGGCAGAGAAGAGAAAAGCTTAAGCAATTGAATGGTTTAATGACCCTGATAGGGTGAAGACTTTGAAGGATATACTATTGAAGAAGGTGATGACAGAAACTAGTTTGACAGACTGCCTCATGAACAACTTCTGGAAATTTATCATAGAGAGCAGAGGCTGTATCTGGAGGTTGAATGAAAAATGTTGGAAGAAAGGTTGAGAAAAGAAAGAATAGAGGAAGAAGGCAACACTGATCAGCCAATCAATACAATAACGGAACAACAAAAGGCTGATATGATCAGTGTGTTGTGTAGAAAAGGGGCCAAAATGGGAGATCTGATATTGCAAGATGGAGTAGAGATCAAAAGACTATATAATGAATCTAAAAGAAGCTTTGGGAAGAAGATATCTACAACAAGGTCTAGTGGACTTGTTGTTAGATCTGAAGTTACTAGGCAGCAAGCTCCACAGAGAAATCTAAACCTGCAAACTCATTTGTATTTTGACATAAGATCTAGAACTCTGAGAGTTATTACTGAAGATGGTCAAGAGACTCAAATAATATTCATAAGTGACTTTAGAAGTTTCACTAGAGAACAATTGGAAAAGATGGTTCAGCTGGATCTATATGAAAACCAACATAGAAGCAGAATAGCTGGTCAACAAAGAAATGTGAGATTATCCACTACTTAAAAGAACAAGCTGATAAAGGATTCCCACTACTTGATCAAAAATGAAAGGAATCATTTACAGAAGCTGAGAAAGAGAGGAGAAAGAGAAGAATAAGAGATGTGAGATTATCATAACTCTCTCTTTGGGAATCCAAGAAGAAGAAGACACAGAAAGCCAGTGGCTCAAGCTCTATCAGGAGAACATTACGAGAAAGCCTAGCAATGAGAAGAGAGATGGAGGTGCCAAATTCTGAAGTGCAACAATATGGGCAAATTGCTCATCTTACTTAAAATAGGCAGAGTGACTCAGTATCACTTAGAAACTATCAGGGAAGAACAATTGCAATTGTTGAATATGATGAAGAGTTAGAGTTTATGAACATTTAGGATCTTCTAGACATTATCAATGTGAATTTACCTATATATTTTGAGGATAGCGTAGAGTTGGATATGTTTCGAGAAAGGGCTACAGCTGTTAGACATGAAAAGACTCTTCAAGCTAAAAGAAGACAATAAAGGAGATGGCAAGGATGGAAGCTAAATGATGATCTGACTATGCCTTGTTTATCTTTTGTGTTTTTGTTTTTGTCTTTGATATTTAATTTGAAATGATATGAAATGTTTATTGTGCAATTCCCAAGTGGCAGAATTCCCATTATGTAATGTAGTGACTTATATTTAAATTGACTATCTTAAGAAAATTGATACATTTGTAACTATATGCAAGTATGTTTTGGTGCATCTGAGCTTGTTCCAATCTAGGGGGAGATTGTTGAGTCGTATATTTGCAAAGGAAGATTGGAATCTTCTCAACCTCCTCAAAGAAACAGCTAAGTATGGACTACAAGCAAGCTTGGACGTTCGAGCATGGTTTCACAACTTCGAGCATGATGTCTTATGGCCATAAGACTATCTTCTGGAATTTCTTCTAAGTGTTGGAGGCTTCGAGCAAGCTACACTTCATCAAGCAAGAATGTTCTTCATCGAGCATGGATTGCCAATCGAGAAAACAACTTGATATATCCAGCTTAAACCAAGTGTTCCAAGCACATTAGTGGGTCGATCATGGATAAAATAAAGAAAGATCTCAAATGTTCTAAGTATAGACTTCGAGCATGGTCCGGTCCCGAGCAAGCTTCACTTTTGAGTATGCTGAAGATTGTTCTCAACAAGTCACTAAGGCAGGATTGAAGAGATCTATAAGAACATGCTTGCTCGAGGGACTTATTCGAGAAAAGCAAGGATTAGTTAAGAAGATTGAAGTCTGCTGGAGGAGAATATTTTCTATCTGAAAATATACTAAGTAAAGTCTGCTCGAAGACTTGTATCGAGCATACTGTGCTTATCAAGTCTGCTCGACCAAGATATATCATACTCGAAGACTTGTCTACAGTTGTATTTATTTTGTCATTCATTATGTAATCATTAGGGTATTCTAGAAGGAATGTCAGCGCCTATAAATAGTGTCCTAGGTTTCCATTTATTATAAGTGTGGATAAGGCGCAGAATACGAGACCACAAACACCTGAGCGAATATTCCTTTTGTGTATTCTCGTACCAACGTCGCCTTCATGAAACCCTGGACATTCCTTTCATTAAATCACTATTCCATTAACGATATATTTAATATAGTGAATCTTTGTCTTTGAATATTCTTACTGATTATCTATTATTGTTCAAACCTTCATTCCCATCCCTTGAATAAACTGATTCCGCCGGGATATTCAAGAGGCCTTTGGGTTTATTAGATCTGGTGTGTTCTTGTCAACCTACAAAGTTTTGCACCAGGTCCAATCCTGACAAGATATGTGAAAAGCTCGGTTCTAACGGATTAAACTAAGAAAACCCGAATTCGGTCCAGGGAGGCTATGGGTTCGGACCCAAAAAGTTCAAGTAGATCTTGGGATTTATATTCCAGTCGGTCCGTAGTTGGTTCATAAGGGATAAAAGACTTAACTTAAAAACCCACCTAAATGGGGCAATGGATCCACCCGAATCGAGTTAGTTAAGTTGAGAGCACTCAGCTCAAATCTTGGTTCGATTGGATGGTAGAACTCGACTCACATTTGAGTCGAATGAGGCAAAGGAACCGATCCATATTCAGATCGAATGGGAGTTTAGGGGGAGGTCGGATCGATCCAAATTAAATGGGTAGAGTCGACTATATGTAAAGGTGAAGTTCGATCCAAGTTCAACCGAGTGGGGCATGGGCATTCGACTTGAATTGAGTCGACTGGGCAAGGGTAAACTCGACCAAAATAGGATCGACTGGAATATGGAAAACATGACTCAAAATTGAGTCGACTGGTCGTTGACGGGACTCAACTCGTTGAGTCGAGTGGACTGACGGATCGACTCGACTGAACCTTACAACTCGGTCCAAATAGGAATCGACCAGAACAAGAAGACTCAACCCCCCATCAAGTCGACTAGAGTTTAAGGAGTCGACCCAGTTGGTTCGAATAGGAAAGGGATAGACTCGGCTCGATTGAATGGCCAAGAGAGGTGGTGCAAACCCAAACCAAAACCTAGCCCGAAACTCAGCTTCTTTTACTTCCTGTTCTCGTCGCCGTAACTGCCGGAGTCAAGAGGGAGGGGGCGGCTGAGGAAAGTGCACAGGTGAAGGTGAAGGTGAAGGTGAAGGTGAATGGTGATAGGGTTTTCTTTTATAAAGTGTAAATAGGAGGGACAATTTCTGTAAATAGGCCATAATAATAATAATAATAATAATAATAACAACAACAACAATAATAATGAAACAAATGTATATATAAATAAAAGGAGTTAACCAGAACTTGATTAAAAAGTAAACGAGACCCGAGACCTGACTCGTTAGGAAACTGTAAACATATAAACTTGACGCAAACCCGAATAGTTAAGAAACCATAAAGCACATGAGTTCGTTAAAGATCAAGGAGCGGTTCCTAAATAATTAAGTTAAAATCCCTTAAACTAATAAAGTATGGTTACGTAGAGGTTCGTCTCGTTAACCAATAAAGTCGGTTCGTTAAAATAATAAAGTTAAGCTTTGGCAAAGTTATAAGTTCGTTAAATCATAACCGAAACGTTCGTTACAAAACCATTAACTTGTAGAGCTCGTTGAGAACCGTTAACCCGGTTCATAACTTATAAGGATTGGTTTATTAATAATAATAAAGTTAAGATTTAATAAACTATTAAAATAAAGTTAAGTTTCCTTAAACTAATGCAATCGGTTGATAAGGGTATACGCTCGGTTCAATTAACTTAAAAGAGTTAACCCCATTAACTTAGGAAAATAAAGAAGCTTAAAAATAGAGAATTAATGTGTGTACGTTATTAACAGTTAGTCGATCTCAATTGAAGATAGGCATTACGATTAACTCCGAGCAGAATCAACTACAAGTGAGTTCTAGCCCCCTTTTTCCTTTAAACGTTTTTGGGGCTATATGCATACTTATATGTGAAAGAATAGATATATGAAATTTTAATTAATGATATATATCTTATAAGAACGTGTTTATATATTAATTTATTAATATATATTTGAATGTTTGAATGATAGTTAATAAAACAGAGAGAGTTAGGGAACAAACCCTACTAATGCTTGCGTAGAATGTTATATGAATATAAATGAGTATGAATGCTATGTATAGAAGAATGTGTATACGTTCATGCGTAGAAACTTCGGGCCTCATGCACGCATAATAAGTTAGGATGGCAAATCCCTCTAAATTTATATGGCTCGGTTATGAGCAAGGAAAGATGGCTCGGTTAGGAGCAAGAATAGACGGCTTGATTATGAGCAAGGATAGGAGGCTCAGTTATGAGCAAGAATAGGAGGCTTGGTTATGAGCAAAGAAAGATGGCACGGTTATGTGCAAGAGTATGAGGCTCGGTCATGAGCAAGAGTAGGAGGCTTGGTTGTGAGCAAGCGCATATGAATATAGTTATGAAATGTTTGACAGACAGACATGTAGAAAGTAAATGAAGAATTATAAACGTTATGCTATATATAAACGTATGAAAGATGTGATGTATTTATAGATCGTATGTTATGAAAAGTAAAGAAATGTTAGAACTCAATCAGCGTATAGCTGCCTTTTAGTATACATGCAGGTATTGTGATGTTGTGGCAAGCTCGAGGTGCATAAGAGGCTATCCATATTGAAGAATAGATAAAGAAGGAAGTTGTCATATAAAAAGTTTTAGTTTCCGCTGTAAATTATTTATGCTTCCGTTGTAACAAACTGTGTTTATGAGTAAATCCAACACCGAATGTAAGGCTGCCGGGCTCAAGGCCTTACACAACAAGAGCAAACACCTAATCTATGCTCTAACCAATCCAGAACCCAACACAAACCCAAGATACCCAAGCACACCCGCTATGCTAAGGAAGGTATAACTTGTTTCCGCCATGCAATACCTTAAACCGCATTCCGTGACCACTTGAAGCTTACACGCAGCCTTGCACGAATACGTAGTCCCATCATACTCGCCAAACATATCAATTTAAAAAAAAACAATGCATAATTTTTCACATTTATTTATTTATTTATTTATTATTATTTTATGAACACCTTATCTTATAATTTCAAATCCTTGATTATTTTAAATTTGTTAATTAATAAGAATATAATCAAGTTGATTTTCTTCAAAAGGACTTTAAGTCACACCAAATGGTTTTATTATTATTATTATTATTATTGTTATTAAGCATACATATATATTTTCAAGGTTAAATAAATCTTTAAGAAAAAAAATCTTCTGTTTCAAATAAGTCCTAAGCCTTAGTTGGTTATTATACTACCACTATTATATTTCTACCTTCAAAGAATCATTTTATCTGGTGATCATCTACAAAGTTTTCCTAGGATGCCACCCAAAAGAAAACCTTTTACAGTAAAAGTTTTATAAATTTTCGCAAGCGTTATCGCTAATTCAGGATTTTCATTCATCATAAAAAAATTGAGTTATAAAAGCATCAGGTTTTTGAAACTGATTTCACAAACTAAAACAAATCTCAAACATCATTTTTTTCTCCCACGGTTTTTTCAACGCCAATGAGTTTTTCGGTTACGAAATCATGGCACCGCCCACCCTAGCTTTCATACCATAGACCCACCTACCTTCGAGAAGACAAGCATCGCAAACTCCATTTTGTTTTCATTCCTTCTTCTTCATGTATTTTTATTTCTTTTTTTTATATATAATTCTATTTGAATACAATCGAAATAATTCTATTCATCTAATTTCTTCAAAGGTTGTTATGAAATTAATATTTGAGTTTGGTTATTTATTGATTGTTGACCTATTTTCATTCATATTACTTTCAAGCACGAAATACACAAAATACTGCATCATCTATAATACATAATCGCATTGCTAAATTTGTTTACTTTTTGTTATCTCAATTTCGCGGTCTATGACCGATTCCCCATAAACATAATCGTTTAGTGGAAATTGGGACTATGAACATGGTTGTGTACATAGTTATCTAATAGAAACCGTATTCTTACATTGGCTATCAATGACCGGATATATCTAAATGGATTCGTTTTCTTAAAATCGGGGCTATGTTTATAGCTATCTAATAGAAGTCACGTGTACATGTTGAGTTTATAATTATTCTTTTTACACGAATTTTGGTTCTCTTTGTTATTATTGATCTCAACGTTTCATAAATTTGAGGTCAATGTTTTTCTTTGATCTTGAAGTTTCAATTATTTACTTTGCTATTCTTAATCTCAATGTTGCCTTTTTCACATTGATATTTTATTTCTTTTCTATGTTTAGCATGTCATTATTGACTCCAAGAACTTAATCTTTTTTTTTATATATTGACATCAAAGTTTTGTCTATCTATTTTATTCTTGAGCCCCAACGATTTATTGGCTTACGCGTTTATATTTTGTTGGCTCAATGCCTCATTTATTTACTCTTTTATCCTCGACACCAATGTTTCGGTTATTTATTGTGATGTTCATTACTGTAAGGTTTTTTTTCTTATCCTAATTATCTTGTATTACTCAAGAGTTTCACTCATTTCGTTGTAATTTCAATAACAATGTTTATTTTGTTTATTTAGTTGACGTAATATTTTCACTTTATTCTTAACCTCAAGGACATGTGTATATATCTTTTTGTTATTTTTAATCCCTGTAATTTATTGTCCTTGATTTAAAAGTTTTCATATAAGGATTTATTTTATCTTAAAACCCACACAATGGGATAGATTATGTGGACCATCCGATGATAAAGGTAATTATGGGTTGACACGTAATTATCCACTTCCTCGCATGGAATACATTATAAGTACGTTGTGTGCAATAACTCGAAATCTGTAATGATCTTGGAAAGACGAGACAAATGCAGTATGATAAGGGCATGGTGGATACGCCGCTGGTATATCCTATATATAAGTTTCCTTGCCATATTCCCAATTGTGGCGTCTTTCGGGTCATTCAAAGAATGACGTTAATGTTTTTATTTAGTTATGTTTATATAATCGTTAAAACTTTTATCTGTGTATTAGTTGTTTTCTTTTAAAATTTTATATTTATTTTAATTTCGGGAGGAAATTTCTAAAAGTTGTGAATCCAGTAACATTAGTTAATTTTCAAACCCAAAACCCGGCCCGTTTAAAATGTTTGATATAATTCGGACCTTCAGTTATTATTAAAGACAGTTAATTTATTGAATATGATCATTATGTTGTTTATGATTATCATGATATTTTATTAATATTTTTATCTCAAGCATTAAGTTTAAGTCAAGATCAATTAAGTTCATTTATGTTTTGATTATATTTCAACTATTATTCTTTCACTAATTATGATTAATTGCATATTTTAAATGACTTTCAACTATATTTATTTATTTTGACCAATTTCATGACTTTTGCCCATGAGATTTGCCTTTTGACTTGGTTTTCAAGATCTTTAATTCAACAAGACTATATTCAAATGCATAATATCTTTACCTTTTATCAATTTTTTGTCAAACCTTTTAATTTCATCATTACTCTTGCTTAAGACTTGGCTAAAGACTAGCTTGACCAATTAATCGGTCAAGCATTGTTATTAACGACTCTTGCACTATAAATTCATACTCTACCTTTGCAAATCCTTTACCACAACCCAATTAACTCTCACTCATGATCTAGCTCTATTTTGGTGTTCAAGTCCATGGTTTGATTATTAAAAGTCAAAATTTTCAAGTTTTGCTCTTTCGTTAATCAATCATCGAGTAATGTTTGTTTTTATTTTTGAAACACAATTTGGTCATAATCTTATTGTCAAACCTAATTTACATTCGTGATGACGTGTCATCCTTTGTTAATCGGCCCGTCTAATGTTTAGTTATAAAAACTTTATGTTAAAAAAAACTAACTTTTGCAAACTAATAACCAAGACTAAACTTTTCTATCATCTCACCTCAACTTACCATTTCAAACATGCTAGACACAAACCTGACTCAAACCGAGTTCGTGACCGACCAAAAGGAATCGCTCGTTCAAACCGTTTTCTTGAATAATGTTCGGTTCCCCATTTAAATTAATTAATAATTATTATAACGTACTCTTTTGCTACGGCTAAAATCAATCAACTTAAAACCAAATAATGTACCTTTTTCTTTCAACTAATAAAGATATAATAAAACAAAAATAATTTTTTAACAAACTTTTATGTCTAAGAATTTAAACTGAACATATCAGCCACCTTTTTCTTATTTTCTTCAACCTCATTTTGATCCTAGTTATTTATTTATCTAAGGTCGCTCCTTGAATCAAACTTTATTGGTCACTCACTCAAAGCCACTCTTCGCTTATTTACTCATTATCGCTTATTTAACAAGTGACTTTTCATAACCCTTTTTTACTTTTACACATTTTGGGGTGTAGCACATTACAAACTTTTATTTGTTATTTTATGTTTCATGTTGTAAACTAAAATTCACACGCGTGTGTAATGCCCGGAAAAATCGTTAATCGACTTGATCATTTATAGAAGTTTGTTTAAATGGTGGGGTGTCATCTCTCTAATTTTGGAGCCTTGTAATATGTTTTAAAAGTCTGTTGATTCATCCTTTTGCTCAAGGAATCACCTCTTATAACTTAAAGGACTAGATTAGTATGTAGCACCCACTAATTTTCATTTAACGGCATGCACGTTGTAGAGTTTGTATGTTAGTCAGGTTTTAATATTTATAGTTGAGGGGCCTCTTGTGGAATTCTAATAGTTCATTTAATCAACTTTGTAAAAAAGTAAACGCAATTGCATAAATTGAGGGGCCAGACTGTAATATGTTGGAAATAATAACCTAAAAGAAAAAAAATAATGTTGGCAGCCCCATGGCTGTTACGATCGGCACTATCAAGCCAGCCACCCCTTCACGTTTTCTCATCAATTCAAGCCATTCTCAAGGTATGATAATCTAATTCCATGTCGGTTCTAGGTAGGAACTTCTTTTTCACCATTAAACCTTTTATTGAACCCTAGAGATGTCATAAACATGTTAGGGTTTGAGTTTTGATGATAACAGTTTGCTGACAGATTCGTACCCGTTTATTATTTGGTCTGTAACCTGATGATAATTGATTATTTTTAATCTATTCTTGTTCTCGTGATGTTCTACTTTGAGTCTAGTTTCCAGAAAGGTATAATTTGTAATTTATGGATGAGATTTGAATGGTTTTATGATTTTATAAAAACATGTGTCAAAGCTAATGCGGGGAGTCAAATTCTGGTCTGTCTTCCCGACATCATAACTCTGTTATGGCTTGTCCAAATTGGTTGGTTCCACTTCTGGAACTTCACATTTTGATTTAGGATTCCAACACAATTGGAATCGTTTAAATTGGTTTGGTAAAATTTTTAAACAAATAAAACCCTTTTGTGAAATAGCTGCACGTACCTTTTTATGTTGGATGAATTTTTATGATTTTTGTGCACCGGAAATATATAACAAAAATATTATTGGAAACCTAAGACATTTATGAAATTCTGGTAAAAGTTTCATAATTTATTTCTATGATTTTCCTATGAATTAAAATACAACTTTGCATGCTAAAATCTGTATATTAGGCTCGTTAGTGATCGATACTTTCAGTTTAGGTGAAACCGGTGGCTGCCCAATTAAGCTATTTTCGGAGCTGATTTGACAAACATTTTTGTTCTAATAGCTCCCTAGGTATGTCACATACTTCATAATAAAATATCTTGGCCAATGGATTTAATTTGACAGGTCAATCGTTAATAGTTCGAAAACTAGGATTTCGGTCGTTTAAATTGTTAATTGTTGTGTTTCGTGTGTTGTTTGAGGGGATTAACAACCAAAGCAGTTTGTGTATTTTTAATATGATTAAAAGTCTGTTGAAACATTAACTTTTAATCAAACGGGACTGAATTGGTTGGTGGTTGCTCAAACGGTTCGGTAGAGCGCGAATTCTCGCTTAAACGGTAATTCGTGCGTTGTCCAAGGGAATTGCCGACCCGTTCAGCTCGTGTAGTGTCATGGGGAATTATTGGCTGTAATAAAGTTATATTTTACCTTAACGTGCCTGATTTGGTTGGTAATTACTTAAACGGCTCGTTAGCGCACGAATTCGACACAATTGACGTAAACCGGGTGTAGTTCGTAAACCCTTTTATCCCCGATTTTACTTAGGGGTAGTTTTGGTAAATTTAAAGGCCTTAGGGGCTGATATAAATTAAATCATTATCGGTGAGGTTTCGGGCCAATTAAATTATGTTAGGACGCCTCGTAGAATAAACGAGTCGGTTTGGGTTAATTAGTAATTGTTATGTGCAACCCGATAGGCTTTTGATTTGTGGAACTGCATAAAGATTCTCTAGTTCGTTGGTACTTGTTGTGTCTTGTGACAGGTGAGTTTATTATGCCCCTTTTTAATTTTTTTACGTTTTGGGCTAGCATACACACTCTATTACAATTTTACCTGATTTTACTCGTTTAAACTATTTGTATGGTATTACATAGCCTTATTCGTATTTGTGCATTTATGAAACTATGTGTGAATTATATTCTATGCCTTAAGATATTTTAGACTCATTTATGCTTGTATATTCCTTAAGGTTATATATATTACTTATGGTCTAGGCTCGAGGATACTATTAGGCCTAGTATTAATTCATAGATTATCCATTATTTATGGATTACATGTGATGATATTGCTTGGTTGATTAATCGATTAAGATGTTTGTAAGTGTGTATTTGTATATGTATGTTTTGATAAACTGTGACCGGGTGAAATATATTACTCGGGGAGGACCCGGGGTGAGGAGGCCCGTGTTGCATGTTTATGTCACGGCGAGTCAAATATATCACATGAGTCCTTGACTTCGTGTCTCATGACTTGGGGTGAGGAGGTCCGCCGTCCTGCTAAACCGTGATCGGGTCAAATATATTACTTGGGAAAGACCCGGGGTGAGGAGGCCCATATCACGTGTTTAGGTTTGTTAAACCGTGACCGAGTCAAATATATTACTTGGGGAAGACCTAGGGTGAGGAGGCTCATGTTACATGATTTTGTTTTGTTAAATCGTGACCGAGTTAAATATATTACTTAGGGAAGATCTGGGGTGAGGAGGCTCGTGTTACGTGATTTTGTTTTGTTAAACCGTGCCCAGGTCAAATATATTACTTGGGGAAGACCTGGGGTGAGGAGGCTCGTGTTACATGATTTTGTTTTGTTAAACCGCGACCAAGTCAAATATATTACTCAGGGTGAGGAGGCCCGTGTTGCGTGTTTAACTAAGGAAAAGTTTTATTTATTTGCTTATGATTTTCTCCAAAATTTTCATATTTATTAATTTAAATTAACTTATGGATGTCACTTATAAAAACATGAACTCACTTAGCTTTAGCTGACTTTGTGTGTATCTTAGATTGATTTTCAGGTTGAGAAGTAGGGACCTGCCGCTTGGACGTGCTCGAGACTACTCAAACGGTTGAAAGCATGTCTAGTTAGAGAATTCATAACGCAAACTGTTTCTTTTCATTTATTACTATACATATTTAAACATTGGATTTTGGGCATATTTCCCGGTTTTGGGATTTGGTACTTGTTTGTTTATTTTCCGCTGCATGTCACTTTAGGCGTATTTTTAAATAAATCGAAGTCGTTGACTTTTTATTTTTGAGAATTTTGGATATGATGACCAACTGTAGGACTCTTAGGATTCAGGGTCTTACAGCGTGTCTTGTATGTATTTGTTTCATATCATATGCTTGTAAATTATGTGATTATGTGCTAGTTGGTTATTGTTTTCGTTGGTGGAAGAGCCTCATACACATACTCAAACGCAAAGTGGGAGGGTCCGACGGGACATACCTGCGCCGCCCATTTTTCAACTTTAATGGTGGGATCATTATTATTATCTATACTCCAAGTAACTCGGCGAACGGGGGTTCCTTAGTAGATTTGACTTATGTCAAGCAAATGAGAATATCATGATTTACTTTTTTTTTACTTTATGATTGAGACATTACATCTTGACTTGTATATATTTAACTTTTCGTATTATATACTTATGCAAAACTTTATGAAATCTCACCAACATTGTTATTGACAAAATATATTATTTTAAACGTCCTACAGGTTGAAGTTTAATTTAAGGATTGAAGACTAGATAGTTGGACCATTAGGTTATTAGAAACATATCATAATGAAATTCAAAGTTATTGTATTTTTATTTGATTAGTTCCAAATTATGTACTAGTGATTTAATGAAATGAAGTAATTATATTTATCACACTAATAGTGTCATTAGCTTGTGAGCAATCTATACATACCGCCCCGACATATTCCGCCCTGGCATATTACGCCGAAGGTCGGGGTGTTAGAGCTGTGCTACCGACTTCCTTGGAGTTGTGTAGGGTTCAGGTGATTTGAGTTGCACACTATTTACACTAACCTTTCTTGGCATTTTCACCATCTCACTTTTACACCCAAACTATATTAATAATATATATTTGTGCATTTCTTGGGTTTAAAATGTTGTTTTTAAATCTTAGTTGTTTTGAGAGAAATCATAAAACAACAATCCTGATAACTTAGTATAGTGGTGTGAGGCATGCATGCCCTCTCTTAGTGAAGACGCATGTTTGATTCTCATTTGGGCTAGCTCAAAGGATATCTGGGCGAAGGGACGAATCAGGGTTTTTATCCCGGGTTCGAACCCGACACGAGGCGAGGGTTTACAGATTCCATATGGTCCCGGCGCATCAGGGGGTACGGACTCATGGTGGTCGAGGAGTTGACCTTGAACATAGCCCCGAAAGAATAGGTTTACACGTGAGATTCATTATTTTTCAGACTAAATAATAAAATGACACAAAGATTTATAGTGGTTTGGGTAATTGTTAACAAACCCACGTTACGCACACTTATTGTTATTCATCAGGAGTTTATCTTCATCACAAACTTCTTACTAAGAAAGGTAGTGATTAATTTTTATCAAATTCTTTCGAAGAGTGTAGAGATCATCATAACTTATTTCTTTTAACAATATGAAAGGAATCACTGCAGTCATCTCACTAGTTAGGTACTGATCACCCCCTTCAACTTCTCATTAAAAATCACCTTTTCAACTCTATTATATTATGTATATCATTCACCTCCTTTTTTATATGTATATTGTTGATATTCCTGTATTAAAACTGTAACAGTAAAACAGAAGTAATAAACATTAACGATGAACCGGGCTTGTGTTTGACACAATTCCCTTAAACAGATTCTATTCCCAAGGTACACCGGTTCAAAACAGCCGTAGCGTGCTGCCGGACTTGACGACTTGCCTGAAACGAAATCAAGAATAATGCTACTGCTGCAAAAGAGAAGAGAGAGCTGTGTGTTTATTTTGTGTCTAGAACTGCTGCATATAGTCTGGTTTTATAGTGATAAAACCATAACTGTATTGTATTCACTCAATAATGACCATCAAAGTGCAATAATGTTCATTAGTGTAGAATATATAACTGATCAATCATAATAATAATAATGATCAGTAACCGAATAATTATTAATGATCATTAACAACTAGTAATGACCATTGACCACCAGTTACGATTTGAAAATCTCAAAAACAAATGCAAAAAATTGCCTCACGTGGGCTCGGGTTTTCGGAGCTGCATTCTTGTCCGCAAGACGTGCGGGCACGTACGAGTTTGATAGATTTTTAGTCTGGAAACCCAATTTTGCACACCCCCCCCCCCTGCGCGCAGGTAGGAGTTGTAGTAAAACACATCACAAATTTTTAAATGGGTAGTAACAATAGCACCTTATAAACCATTCTTAAATTTGTTCCCCAACCGATTTGGGACAAAGTGTTACCACTCTAATTTTTTAAACATCCATTCACACACACTTATACCCAATCTTCCAACAATCCCCCACATGAATGGAGGTCGAAACAACATTATTTCGATTAGATTTCAGCAGTTGAATCTTGCATACAATAGGTAGATGTTACTCTTTAAACCTTTGCTTATGAAGCGCACTTAGCCCACTGACTCTGAGTAGACAGCGATGTCTTTGAACTCATCAGTCGTTTGTGTAGACGAAAATACACTTCACACAAGACTCTCCTTGACAAAGTCAAGTCCTCATAGTTATGGTCATGAACATGAGCCTGGTTCTGTGAGAGTTATTAAGTATTGTGCCCCAACAATACCCTTCGAAGCGACCCCACTTCTCTCTCACATAGGTGATTCACCATGTATGGTTACCTTAGTCGAATCATTAAAAGCCATAGGCTTAGCCTCACACTTTTCACTTTTAGGAATGGACTAGGAGTTTACCGACCATGTAGTAAACTACCTTTTAAATACGTAGGGGTTACCCCCCCCCCCACAGTGACCTCATTAATTCATACAATTAGGTTTTCCTATTGAACTCAATTCTTGGGATCTCCAATCTGTTGAGTTAGGTTTCCTGCGTATGAACTTTGAATTTTTCAAGGGCTTTAGTCCCATTCCCATGGACGACTTCTGAACTAACTCTCTACTCAGGTCTTTTGTTAACGGATTCTCAATATTATCCTTTGACTTCACGTAGTCAACAGTGATAATTCCTGTAGAGATTAGTTGTCGTACCGTATTATGTCTACGTCTAATATGTCTGTTCTTACCATTATACATTGTGCTATGAGCTCTACCAATTGCCGATTGGCTATCACAATGTATACAGACGGCTGATGTCGGCTTAGGCCATCTTGGTATATCCTCAACAAATTGACGTAACCATTTTGCCTCTTCGCCCGCTTTATCTAGGGCAATGAATTCTGATTCCATCGTGGATCTAGCTATAACCGTTTGCTTAGACGATTTCCACGATATAGCATCACCTCCAAGTGTGAATACATCCACTTGTTGCTCTGGAATCATTTGTGTCAGATATCCAATTTGCATCACAGTGTCCTTCAATAACTGCCGGATATCTATTATAATGCAACCCGTATTCCCGAGTGTATCTTAGGTACCGAAGCAACCGAATCACACAGTTCCAATGAATCGAACTTAGGTTGCTCGTGTATCTACTTAGCTTGCTTACAGCATATGCTAAGTCTAGACTAGTACAACTCATAAGATACATCAAGCTGCCGATAATTCTTAAGTATTACAACTGGTTAACGGGTTCACCTCTATTCTTAGCTAGATGTTGACTCGTGTCAATGGGATTTCTAGTTACATTAGAGTCATTAGCATTAAACTTCTCAAGAATTTTGTTCACGTAATGGGCTTGACTTAAAACAAGTCTATTTTGGGTTCGTGTGATTTTAACTCCCAAAATCACATCCGCAGCACCCATGTCTTTCATGTCAAATCTTGCCTTTAGGATGTTCTTTGTGGATGTTATGATTTTGTCATCACTTCTAGCAATGAGCATATCATCTACGTATAGACACAGAATGACATATCCATCTGATGTGTCCTTCACATACACACATTTGTCACATTCATTGATTTTGAACCCGACATCAAGCATGACATGATCAAACTTTTGATGCCATTTTTTTGGAGCTTGTTTCAATCCATACAAGGATTTTACAAGTTTGCAAACTTTCTTTTCTTGCCCAATGGCTATGAAACCTTCAGGTTGTTCCATATAAATCTCTTCCTCCAGATTTCCATTCAAGAAAGCTGTTTTCACATCCATTTGGTGAACTTCCAGATTTCTAATGGCGGCAATGGCAAGCAGTAACCTGATGGAGGTTATTCGCATAACTGGCGAATATGTATCGAAGTAATCTAAACCTTCTCGTTGTTTATATCTTTTGATCACCAACCTTGCCTTGTATTTATCGATGGTGCCATCTGGTTTCATCTTCTTCTTTAAGATCCATCAATATCTTAGTGGTTTACATCCTTGAGGAAGATCCACTAGTTCCCAAGTATGATTTTGTAAGATAGAATCTATCTGACCTTTGATGGCCTCCCTCCACTGAGGTCCTTCTGAGGAACTCGCCGCTTGTTGGTACGTTTGAGGTTCCTCTTCCACCATGTAGGTAAGGAAATCAGAGCCGAAGGATTTTTCAGTCCTTTGCCATTTACTCTTTCTAATTTCGACTTCCTCTATCTCAGATTGTTCTCGAGGTTCATCTCTTGCACCCTCGTTTTCTAGAACAATTTCCTCAACCGATCTAGAACAACTCGGTTTACCTTTATCCAAGCATGGGAACATATGTTCAAACCATGATGCATCCTTTGATTCTAGTATGGTGCCTTTGTTTATTCCAGGGTTCTTGGAATCATGCACAAGAAAACGAAATGCACCACCAGGACGAGTATATCCTATAAATTTACAATCCACTGTTTTTGGTCCTATTAGTAGCCGTTTCGGTGGTGTTACTACTACCTTGGCTAGGCACCCCCATACTCACAAGTATTTATATGATGGTTTATTTCCCCGTCCATAATTCGTATGGAGTCACATCTTTCTTCTTATTGGGTATCAGGTTTAAGACATAATTCGCCGATAAGATTGCTTCCCCCCACATATCTTGGCTTACACCAGAACTTATCATCATGGCATTCTTCATTTCTTTCAAAGCGCGGTTCTTTCGTTCCGCTATGCCATTTGACTGAGGGGAGTAAGGAGGCGTGAGTTCATGTATGATTCCATCTCTTTCACACAAATCAACAAAAGGTGAAACATATTCACCTCCTCGGTCACTCCTTCCTCTTTTGATTTTCCGATTTAGTTGATTCTCAACTTCGGCTTTGAACAAGATAAACTTATCAATAGCCTCATCCTTACTCTTAAGTAAGTAAACATAGAAATACCTCATACTATCATCAATAAACGTGATGAAGTACTTACTCTCATGTCACACCCCGACTAGCACAATGCGGAAGCGTAAAACGGGAATGTAACAGACACCTCTGGTATCAACAACATTGTTTATAAAGAAACATTACAAACTAATTTACATTATATTACATTGATTTATCTTTGTGTTCAAACCAGGTGTTACAACAAAATATGTTCGTTAAACTATTCTGTTCGTACTAATAACCTTGCATCTATTCACATAGCATCGAGCACATTCCACAATAGACAGCACGACATCACTTTATTCCAACTTTGGTAATCCTGAAAAGCACTTTAAAACGGGTCAACTACTAGAGTTGGTGAGTTTCACGAGTTTCAAGAAAACAGTAATGAGTATTCGCAAGTCAACACTTGTAATCATGAAATAAGTATGTATGTATGTAAATGATGTAATTATGCTAAGCTACAGTGAAGTCTTGACTGTATGTGCTGCGTGCATCCATTTCCCACGCTCCATCAACCACTATGGCCCCTTTCCGCCCACAGCATGCCCCGGTAGCTATGTCTAACACTACATAGCCTGTTTGTATAAATATGGTCATGTGCAAACGACGCTATGTGACATGGCAACCAGGCCGATTCCGTTAGGGTTTGTCAAACCAATAGTACTATTCACAAGCCACCGGCTCGAAGTTAATCACTATGATCGTGGGGACTTTCGTGTGTTAGCACTTAGATAATTCACATCAATACATGTTTCAGGTACGTATATGTAATTAAACATGCTTTTCACCCCAAAAGTTCGTAAAACAGTTTAAAAGTGGGGTCATGAAACTCACGGTTTAGTAGATATTCAGTACTGTATCAGCTCGTGGTTTGTTTGGTCTGCTATCAGTAGTTCCTATAATCAATATTATAATAATATTAATATTTTAATATTATTATAATCTCAATACTAAACTGGGTTGTATAACTAATCTGGGTGTAGCTGGAACGCCCAGAAAGTGGCAATAGGCTTAGGTTGTGATGCTGTTCAATGTATAATACTTAAAACTGAACTTGGCTCAGATTCCCGTTTTCCCAGCTGGGCCAAGTTGTTCGTTTACGCGTTCAGAAAACAGTTATGGGAAAATAATCTTGGGTAAATGTATTGGTTAATAACATGATTAAGTTATAAAGAAAGATCAAATACTAGGGTCCCGGATTAGCCACGGGGCCCGTTTTCGTTTATTCAGTTTGATTTAAGAAGAAACGTGCACAATCCATCCGGATTGTCCAGGTTTTTCATAGAAAAGTTCGTTTTTACTTAATTAGTCCAAAAATATGATTTTTGATCACTCTGGGTGTTTTGATATTCCCGCAGGTTCGTTAGTCGCGAACTTGCCGGTTTTTATAGAAATTGAATTTGTTTAATATTCAAATTAGCATAATTAATTAACCGTTAATCATTAAATTATGAAAATTTAGCCACTTATCAATTAAAATATGTAGATTTTTATAAAAATATTTCTGGAATTTATTTACTGACTTATTAATTTATAAAAATTCATTTTATCAGCTATATTTCGCCTGAAAATCGTCCGTTTACCCCAAACAATTTCCAAAAATTCCACAAAAATTCTTGAATACTCAAATCATGTCCCAAAACAACCTGTATCAATTCCAGAATGTAAAAAGTTCGTGCGATATTCTTTTCGGCCCAAATTCGGTTATAAAAATTCACACGAACGCATACAAACAAGACACCTTTAAACTTCTCCAAATGATCCCAAAATTAAAATGTGATCAAAATACATCAAATCTGAGTTCCCAGAAAATTTTCATAATTTTTAAGTATTTTAGCTATTTTTCCCAAATAAACGTCCCAATTCGGTAATAAATTCGCCAAATATTCTCGGGTGGTCAAAATATTACCAAATTTGAACAGAGACTCATTGACATGGTCCCTGATGTCCCTGAAAAATTTCAATACCTAATAATATGCACATCACAACCTTAACCTAAATAGCCCGTAAGCGAGTGTTTCGGCATTACCTTAGCGGGTTTGGCTCGTTTCCGACTTTATAATCAAGTTTTCAGGTTCTTGTGCTGCTATGCAAGATAGTTACAAGTCCTATATCACAAACCAAGAAATTTTTCATCAACATAACAGCCCTTAACTTAGGGTTTCGGCTAGTGCACAAAAACGAACTTTTGAACCGTAAAAACGCCGTTTCATCCCTTTCATCCGTGTTTATGGCCAAAAAACTATCAAAACAGGTTCCTTACCATGTGTATGATCAAAACATGTTTATGGACCATTTTTAGGATTTTTACACGGTTAGGAATGATTTTTAGTAATCAAGACATGTTTTTATGGTATTAATCAAGGTTAAACAAGTACAAAAGCTACTTATTTAAGCTCCTTACCTTAGGGTTTGAAGGATGTCTGGAAAATCAGCTTGCAGCTGCTTGGACCTCAATTTTTACAAACCAAAATGAATAAACAAGCTTGTGGAATAAGTTTTATAAAAAAAATGGGGGGTGGGGTGTAGCTGTCCGATCGGAAGAAAGATTGGGCTCCCTTGGGCCCAATTTGGCCCATTAATCTGATTTTAAAGGCCCAAATGCGAAAGCCCATGTCCAAATTTAGTTCGGGTTCGGTTTTTGGCGCGAAAAACTTATCGGGTGCGTTAAACAGCGCGAAAACGAGTGTTTTTCGGCTAGTTTTGTGTAAAATTATAAAAACATACTATATGTTTGTAAAAATCAAAAATATTTTCACGGATCGCTTAAAACATTTCAAGTAAGTGTTTGATAAGTCTTTTTCGGCTTAACGGATGATACAATGCTTGGTTTGTAACTATCTTCTATAGCGGGTAGTTAAACGAGCATGTTTTCGTTTAACTTGTTTGCCATCAAACTAAGACCATATTTCTAATATTTTAGCTTGTATAGATCGTATATCACTTATAGATGGACCCCCGAGATATCTGGGTCATAACCCGACCCGTTCGGTTAATCGTTTGTTTGTTACGCAAAAGACGTTTATTTGCTTAATCGGTAAATACGTACTGAGGTGTACCTTGTTTTGGCTCAAATGTCACATCTCACCACGAGTAGGAATTCCTTTTAGATCACACATATTGGTGTGGATCATCTCGAGGGGTTCGGTGAATCGTTCAATCTTTTTAAATTATGATCTTGTTTGTTTTTCTTCGACACAAGTTTCACATTTATTATTTGAGTCAATATCGAACGTTGGTATACAATTAAGTTTGATCATACGTCGAATGGAATTAAAGTTAACATGACCTAGTCTACCATGCCAAACATTAGAAGACTCAAGCAAGTAAGCTGAACTAGTGGTGTTCTCATTCATTTCATTAAACACGGTTACATTAAGTTTAAACATACCATTAAGGGCATAGCCCTTACCAACATACAAACCATTTTTGGTCAACACGACCTTATCCGACTCAATAACCATTTGAAACCAAACTTGTTCAACTGCCACCCCGACACAAGGTTCTTACGAATTTCAGGAACATACAACACGTTGGACAAAGTAAGTTCCTTTCCCGAAGTCATCTTTAAGATCACATTCCCCTCGCCTTTGACTTCGGCCGTGGCGGAGTTTCCCATAAAAACCTTCTCTCCATTTGTCACCTCTTTGAAAGTGCTAAAGAGGCTTTTGTCAAAGAACACATGACGGGTAGCCCCCGTATCAACCCGCCAATCCTTGTTATTTTGCCCAACCAAGTTAACTTCGGTCACCATAATTGAGAGATCTGTGACCATAGCAACAAGGTTATCAACCTCACGAACCATATTCACTTGTCGAGCATTTTCATTCTTTGGAAGCTTGCACTCATTGGCCATATGGCCTTGCTTTCCACAATTATAACAAGTTCCTTGGAACTTCTTCTTCTTCCCAATTCTCCCCTTAGGACCAAGGTTGGAGCCCCCCATGAATTTTCTTTCCACCATTTTTATTACCCTTTGAAGATTGACCATGTTCAACAACATTGGCCTTTGCCATTCCAGGACCATCAATCATTTTTAGAGCAATTTTGTTATCTTCTTTAATACGAAGACGAAATACAAGATCTTCAAGGGTCATCTCCTTTCGCTTATGCTTGAGATGGTTCTTGAAATCAACCTAACTTGGTGGTAGCTTTTCAATCATAGCCGCAACTTGGAATGTCTCGCTAAGCGACATTCCTTCCGCATGAACATCATGAAGAATAACTTGCAACTCTTAGACTTGGCTCATGACAGTTTTTGAGTCTATCATTTTAAAGTCCAAAAACTTATCCACCACGAATTTCTTAGCACCGGCAACTTCGGTTTTGTATTTGCGGTCCAAAGACTTCCATAATTCTTTGGCAGTCTTGGCTTTGCAATACACATTGTACAGCACATCCACCATACCATTCAAAATATAATTCCGGCACAAGAAACTCGAATGATTCCAAGCCTGAACCGCGCTCACCGAATGAGCATCCATTTCCCCTTCATCAGCATGGGGAACGGTTTCAGTCAAGAACCTCATAAGGCTCAACGTGGTCAGATAAAAGAACATCTTTTGCTGCCACTGTTTGAAATTCACACCGGTGAATTTTTTAGGTTTCTCAGCATGAGACGCAACTACATTAGGCAGTGGCGCAACCAAATTTGCTGTGACAGCAACAACGATATTCTGAAACAAAAAATACAAGAAGAATTAGGAATCTGTTTAAGTTTGTTGGTATTCTTATATTAAAACTTTAACAATAAAACAGAAGTAATAAATGTTAACGATGAACCAGACTTGTGTTTGACACAATTCCCTTAAACAGATTCGCGCTCTATTCCCAGGGTACGCCGGTTCGAAACAGCCGTAGCGTGCTACCGGACTTGACGACTTGCCTGAAACAAAATAAAGAATAATGTTGCTGCTGCAAAAGAGAAGAGAGAGCTGTGTGTTTTTTGTGTGTCTAGAACTACTGCATATAGTCTGGTTTTATAGTGATAAAACCATAAGTGTATTGTATTCACTCAATAATGACCATTAAAGTGCAATAATGGTCATTAGTGCAGAATATGTAACTGATCAATCATAATAATAATAATGATCAGTAACCGAATAATTATTAATGATCATTAACAACTAGTAATGACCATTGACCAGTAGTTACGATTTGAAAATCTCAAAAAACAAATGCAAAAAATTACCTCACGCGGGCTCGGGTTTTCGGAGCTACATTCGTGTCAGCGGGACATGCGGGCACGTACGAGTTCGATAGATTTTTAGTCCGGAAACCCAATTTTGCACCCCCCCCCCGGCGCGCGGGTGGGAGTTGTAGTATAACACATAACAAATTTTCAAATGGGTAGTAACAATAGCACCTTATAAACCATTCTTAAATTTGTTCCCCACCACTACAATTTTTGAGAAATCCATTCACACACACTTATACCCAATCTTTCAACATATGTTGGTGATAAGCTTAATAAACATTCATTCTCTTGCATGTTAAAGTAAATCCTAACCAGATTGAATATGGGCTAAGACCGACTCTAATGGAGATATCAATGATATTTGAGAGTAATATGAGAGTAGTAATGAAACACATAGTTAAGAGTGTGTATTTACTGATATGAATAATCTGAGCATTGCTACGAACATATGGACTATATATAAAAGACAATACATCATCTACATTCATACGATTATTCCTAATGACCTACCACAAAGCTATCATTTTCTAGCTGTTATCTGTTATTCTTCGTACGGTCTATATTTTTGTCCTTAAGTAGATGTTCTCCTTGTCTTTCCTGTAGCAATCCTCCGGCATGATTGTAGATGTCCTTTCTGGGGTGTTATCCCTATCGTACTATTATTCCTAATGGTCCTCTAGGTAGGCACAAGAGTTGTCGCTTTCCAGCTGTAATCCGCTATTCGTCGTACGATTTTCGTTCATGTCTTTACCGAGTAGATGCTTCTCTTACTTCTTTAACAATGCTTCATCAGTCGATGCAAGGCTTTGGGCTTGGTTCGTGGGCCCTTCGACTTCTATCCTTCTTGTTGGTCTCTCACTAATATCTCCAGTTCTATCGCTTAATATCTTCGCCTGTCTTGCAGACCTGCATGGAGGGTCGCTCTATAATGTCAATGCGGTGTTGTTAGCTTAGTTATGCCGATTCAATGCTCTTGGCTTGATCATGTTGATGTGATGCTGTTGGCTTTGTTATGTTATTTGAGGTGTTACCCCTACATTGCAAGTTACATTAAGCTCTCCCAAAATCACAAACATAAAAGAGCTTATAAAACTATATATATATATATATATATATATATATATATATATATAAATTTTTTAGTCCTTGAGTTGTGTACATGGAAATTTGAATATAGTAGGATATTCAAGAAAGTGATTTTGGCTTCTACTTTTTCTTATCTTGACTAGTAGTTGAAGACTAGCATCTTCAAGATCAAGTTCATTGATTTTGGCTTCTATAGTCTTTTAAAATCATCGCTTCTAGTCTCTCAAATTTGGAAGTCACATTTGTTAGATACTTTGTCCATGACTATTCGCAACAAAAATACTTTTAAATATGGAAAATTATTTAGTTTCATTGTTAAGCTAATTAAATAACATTCACCCGTTTCATATATGGTGTAAGCAGATCACTTTTCTAAAGTAGTATTTCGACACTGTTGCATTGGTACACGAAGTCTACTTTGGGAAGATATAGAAACTAACGCATAAGCGTAAGGCAATTATTTAAATAAAGGTCAGAGATATAATGTAAGAATAGTTTTAAGTTCTAATTTATTGTACTAGAACACTTTGTGTCTCCTGTCGTATATACAAACAAACGAAATTCATAATACTTTTTGAAATAACACATATTTTCATTAATCATCTTAACTATTTACTAAAGGCAACGCTAGTTATAGGTATAATTAGTTATATCATTTTAACCAAAAATATGGCACCCTTTCTTTTGATATAAAAGGTTGTTATAACTACCGTAACTTTCACTTATGATTGTACTATTTATTGAAGTTAACTTTGATTTGTGTAGATCTAACTCTTATTAAGTTGAACCTCCTTAAATCTTAACTTGTGAAATCAATCACATTAAAATATACACTGATCACACTAAATTACCATAATGATGCACTTCAAACTTCAAATTTCCCAAACACAAGTTATGACATTATCTTTAGTTATTTTTAAAATTTTTACTTTGCATTCTTGTAATTTAAATCTTTAGATAAAAAAAAAAAAAAAGAGTAACCATATGCTATAAGGGAGGTAGTGGTGTTTGTTTCAGTTACTCTAAATTGTTTTAATACTTCTTCAATCTTGCATTAACATCTCATATTTACTCCGAACTATTTGATAAACACTCATTTCTAGTATCCCAAACCATTTTTCAATAAACTTTCCTTAGATTCATAAACTACATAAAAATTAATAAAAAAATAATATAAAATACTAAATTCATTGAAACATAAAATAAAAATACTAAATTCATTAAAAACAAAAAATAAAATACATTTTTTAAATGATCCTCAGCATCTGAAGAGCAGTGTCAGAATCATCACATTGCATCAAAACTACTAGAATGATGGTATGGTTTTTAGAACGTTTGATGCTGCCAAATGGTTAAATCAATATCTGTGGTGGTGTCCGTACTCATGAAGGGCTTCGATAATTGCTTCAATATCCGTTCGTCCGACGTCTGACAAGTACGCAATTGTAGAATTTGTTGAATATGACAACCTTGGGTTTCATATCCATCCACTTTGAATTTATATGGTGTTGTGTGATTTGCTACACCAAAATTTTATTGAAATTCCGCTAAGATTATCGTTCAAAATTCCTGTTTATAATAGTGTCTTTATCAGACACATTCATTAAAGCCGGTGTCAATACAATTTTTTATCATCAGTCCACACTCTATATAGAATTCTAGATGCCATCTGTTTTATGAAACTAAATTACAAAATATAAAGGATGAGATTTGGGTGAGATGTTCAAAAGCACTTAATATAATTACCATTGTTAGTTTCTTTTTTTGTTATCAAAGGCTTTATAGCCATTGTTCAAAGGCTAAAATCGCTTAATCAAATGTTGGCTAAGTTTGCCCGACATACCTAGGGCTATGAACAAACTGAATGTCTGACGAACTGTTCAGCGGAAAGTTTGTTTATGTTTGTTCATTTAATAAATGAACAAAAGAAAAGAGTTTAGTAAGCTTAACGAACGAAAACAAAAAGAGGCCGTGCTTGTTCAATAGTGTTCGTGAACGGTCACTAATGTGTTTGTTTACGTTTGCAATACTAGTGAACAAACATAGACAGATATGAACAAACTCAATGCCTTAAAAAATGAACACAGACACAATGTGTTGGAGAACCATCTTTTTATCCGACAAAAAACTTAACAACGGATGAACACGAATAAGGTGGTATATGTATTTGGTGAAGTCAAACATGATAAAACGGAAAAAGAAAAGGATGAAATGATGAATCCAACAACTACCAACCACCGAGTGTAAAAACTAACCGCACTTGGGTTGGGTTGGGTTGGGTTGGGTTGGATCCTACAACCAAACGGCTTCTCTCTCTCTCCATTGCTTTGCTCATAAGCAGTCAGTCAGTCAGTCAGTCGTCACAATCCAGCAAACACAATTTTCTATTCTATTCTATTCGATTGTTGATAATCAGCTCAGCAACGACTTCGTCAATTCAATCAAACGAACGAAGAAGAAGATGAAGCTGTAATCCCTTTTACTTAATTGCTGCATTACATGTTGCTTTTTAGGTTTTTTATTAATCTTATTATGATTTCATTGCTTCTGAAATAAATGTAAAGCTTTAGATGTTAAATTACAGAAATATCCCTAGCCTTTACCACTTGAATTTAACCCAACACACGATCGAACATGAAAACCTAAACAGATAAGGTTTCTGTTCATTTCTTTAACGGTCCAGCCACAAGCAACTAAACGCATAGGCTTTTCTTCTTCGTGTTCCTTCGTTTAACTTTAATCGAACAAACAATCAAACACCAACAACTAAACAGGTAGGCTTTTCGTGTTCGTTTGTTAAGAAACCGAGCATGTTCGTGTTCTTTCGTTAATAGCATGAACGAACGAATGAACATTGCTAAATATAGATGAACGGTGCTAAAACCAGTTTAAGTAATGTGAAAAATATTCAAACAACGTGTTAGGCCTAAAAACTTGATAAAACTAGACTAAGTTGTAATGGGCCAAAAAGTTTTGAATGAATATTAACGAATGTAAACGAACTTACTTAAACGAGCGTAAACTGACGAACATAAATGAGTGTATACGAACGAACATAAATGTATCTAAAAAATGAACATAAACGAACTTTCATAAACATAAATGACCGAACAAGACATGCATTCATGTTCGTTAGTTTAGCTAAAGGAACAATTTTTTTTTGTTCATGATCGTTCATATATTATATTAAATAAATGAACTTCCTACTGAACGGTTCACGAACTGTTCACTGAACGTCAGTTCGTTTACAGACTTAGCAATAATCAATTGAGAATCAGACATTCAAAGTTTCAAACATTAGGCTAGATGTTGCAGAGGAGGATATATAATCAATGACGAGGTGTATTACTTAGTTTGGTTAGTAATATATAAGGCATGCATGCGTGTAAACACTAAAGACGCACGCACATACTGACACACTTATTGAAAGTTCAGTTTTGGTTGCTACAAGCAACTTGCTAAAATTATCTATATGCAGATACATTCTATGATATTGTTTGGTACCTATTAAGCGCGGTTTATTCTTGATTGAGAGTTAATGATGGCGGAGTTCAGTCCAAGGACTGATACATCTACTGATGGGGACACAGATGACAAGGCTATGGGGGTAATAGTGTCTTTTAACTATTTAAATGTTCTCTTTGAGTCCTTTACCTGCTATATATGAATCTTGGAATCTTGAAATTCAGGATTTATTATCTATATTTTTCTTTTACTTTATAGATGACATTTTTGCTAATAGATGGTGTTTTGTCGTTCTAATGCAGTTCAATAATGGTCAACATCATGGGATTGTGGTTTCTGATGCTAGTGACAAGTCGAGGGACCAAAAGGTTTTTGTTTTGTGCTACCTTATTTTGTAAAGTCGTTAATATATTTGCTGTGTTCTTTTATTTTATTTAAAATGTCTCAAAAGTGGTATTATTCCCCATAAACACATCTCTCTTCCTTGGTAGCATCCTCTTATTATAATTATGAATAAGAGGTCATAATTATAATTACAAAACAGGTTGGATAGCAGGTCTAAACAGGTTCAACTTGAAATGTTAACTTTTTAGAGCGGGTTAAAGCATGTTGGTTGACTCGCAAACACTCTTTTGCCCACTGTTATGTAATATAATCACAAGGATTGTAGAATAAGATTAACAATATAAATGTTTGATTCAAAGATAGTTAGGAGGTTACGTGCATTAAGTGACACTTAAGCGATTTTTCAACCTATAATGTTTTAGCTAAATATTTTGTTCTACCTATTTGGGATAGCTCAAACCCAAATTGGCATGCTCATAAGTAATGGGTTGAAACTGTCACCTCAAAATTAATACTCTAGATGCAATTCAAGTCAAGTGCTGCTGTTATTTTGGACTTGGTAGCCAAGTGTTCGATTGTAGTTCTGTTGTATGATTCTATTGCTGAACTATAATGATTCTCCAGACCCTTAGGAGGCTTGCTCAAAATCGTGAAGCTGCAAGAAAAAGTCGTTTACGAAAGAAAGTAAGTTTTCTTTTCATCCGTTAAGTTATCTCATCTTTTATCATTGTTTTGTTTCATGCTGTTGGTTTCATCGTTCTAGAGGATTATATGGACCATGTTGAATGTTGCTTTTTCGCATTAGAAATCTCAAGACTGAACATTGAAAACTCATTCTATAGATGATAGAACTAGTACTTGCATGCTAAAATGATGATATACGTCATACTTAAGATACATTATGCAAATCTTAGCTATGTTTAGGTGGTAGTAACAGAGCTAGAAATTTTATGAAGGCATGCTAATGAAGCTAAATGTTATGGAATATTTATTCAAAAATCTTAGGGTTTGTTTGGTAGGAGGTAATGGAATGGAGGGGGAATGAAATGGATGAGGGAATGGAATGGACAAGGGAATGAAATGGATCATTACCATTCCTTTGTCCTGCTTGGTTAACATATGACAATGGAATAAATTTTTACTTTATGTTGTTTGGTAGGAAAAAAACTCACACGAATGAAATACAACTGACAAAGATACTAATAGAACCCTTAAACTTAAACAAGAAATTAAAGGATAGTAGGCCCGATTCGAGATGGGCTAGTCTCCGTTTAGCTGATTAGAGATGACAATTTTCCAAACATAAGGTTAACAAACCCTAATATTTTTAATACATAAACATGGATATCCTATAATCCAGAACAAACACATATATATAAACTTGATTGCTTAATAACCGCTGCATTTATTTTTAAAACTTAGCTCTTCATCTCCCGACTACCCTTATTCCTCATTAACTGCATTGACCCATTTGATTTAGGTGTTGTTTGTTTTTTCAGAGGTAAAATGTCTGCAGTCTGCGGACCACATCTGCTGACATCTGCAGCAGAAGAGGTGGACCAAACCTCTGTAGTCTGCAATAAGAAGATTGTTTGTTTTTTAGCGTCTGCAAACTTCATTATACCTAAACTTTCTACAAGCTTTCTTGAACCAAAACTAATAATAATTCAACACGTAGATTAGACTTTAAAGTAAACTAAAGTAAACATTTTGAAAATAAACAACATAATGGTTTTATTGAATGAAAATTATAGTAAATTACTTAACAACAAACTCTTTGGTCTCTGCAATGCAACAAGGACATCATCATAGCAGCTTTCTTCTTCTAAATCTTAATAATATCATCAAAATGCTTGCCTATTACTCCAAGACACAAGCTTAAGGAGAGGCAGGGGGAGTGTCGGTGGCGAAGGTGCGGGGAAGCGGCGGCATTGGGGATGGCCGGTGGAGGCAGCGGCGGTGCCGAAGAAGGCCGGGGGAGGCGGCGGCAGCGCCGAGGAAGGCGGTGGAGGCGACGACGGAGGTGTTACGGGCTGGAGCAGAGGGGTTGTGGGAGTTGGTGCGGCGCCGGCAGTGGAGGTCGCGATGGTGCGGTGCCAGCTGTGGAGAGCTGTGGAGGAGATGGTAGGGGAGGAGATGGTAGAATGAAAGGGGGCTATGGTTTTGAATAAGATGGAAGATGCACAAGACTGAAAAGAGGAAGGTCCATGTCTTATAGGATAAGAGGGCGTGAAGACATTTTTTAATGAAATGTCTTCAGAAAAACAAACAGTCTGCAAGCCTAAAGGTCTACGCGTGGTCTGCGCGATGCATACATAAGAGGCCAGGAAGATCTTCAGACAAATAACAAACACCAACTTAGCCTCTTGACCCACCCATATTGAGCTGGGTATGTATCAATACATTCCGCCCGCACAATCGACTTGTTCTCAAGTCGAGAATCTGATAGTTGTCCCAAGCGATTAACCATTCAATCATGGCCTAACCCGCTTCCTGAACCCCATAGCTATCTTGAACTAAACAAGGCTGCTGCCGAACATGGACCGGATTGAACATTGAAGCATAAGGGACCTGATGGGGGTGAGAGTCTGTTAGGAGGGCAGGCTCACAAGTCACATGGACAACCTGACTGATGGTAAGAGGCGGCCCAGACAATAGGTTTTCCTCTAGGGGATTGACTAAATCAAATGCTAGGTTTTTCTCCAAATCTCCGTTCTTTGTATATAAGGGGCAATACAATCAGATTCAATTGATCACCCAAGATGTTCTGATTTGGAAATTCCCGATGGGAGCCTTGTGCCCATTGTTTAACACTTACCATCTGCTCAGATTGATCTTCACCATTGCTAGGGTTGTCGTCTAGTTCTTCCTCTTTAGCCAGGTCCAGTTGTGGGTCGTGAGGTTCCTTCCGGATTTTGAGAGCGGATTGTGATGACTGAGGTTTGGCACGGTGAATCAAATTTGCGGGATTTAATTTCAAGAATCTGATCAGTGACCCTTCCAGCTATCAGAATTGACCATCTCATCTTTTTTGTCACCACTAAACTGCCTTTCGCCACTGTGTTCTTCCGATCCTCATATGCTTTTTCACAGTAACTGCCATCCCTGATAATCTGAGTCTTGATTGTTGCAATATCATCCTTCAGATTTGCTAGGATGGAGTCTAATCGTGAAGTAATGGCTGATAATTGGGTAGCGATAACCAAATCCCGGGTTGTAAGCACCACTCGAATTCCCGGCAATGGAACCAAATGATAGAACCCCTAAACTTAAACAAGAAATTAAAGGATAGTTGGCCTGATTCGAGATGGGCTAGTCTCCGTTTAGCCGATTCGAGATGGCAATTCTCCAAACATAAGGTTAACAAACCCTAATATTTTTAATAAATAAACATGGATATCCTAAAAACCAGAACAAGCACATATATATAAACTTGATTGCCTAATAACCGCTGCATTTATTTTTAAACCTTAGCTCTTCATCTCCCGACTACCCCTATTCCTTATTAGCTGCATTGGCCCATTTGATTTAGCCTCTTGACCCACCCATATTGAGCTGGGTATGTATCAGATACATACCTCAAAATAAATAAAACTAACAAAACAAAAAAAAATGGCAATGGCGATGTGGTTAGGCGGCGGTGGTGGTGACAACAGCGGAGACGACGATGGTGGTGGTACTTGGCAGCAGTCATGTGGTGGTGGCGGCGCAACATTGATGCTGGCGGTGGTAGTCGGGTGGTGGTGGTGGTGACGGTGGTTGTGGTGGCGGGTGATCAGGTGGTGATAGCGGTGGTGGTTATGATGGCAGGTGCTCAGGTGGTGGTGGTGGTGGTGGCGTTGACAGTGTGGCAGCCAAGTGGTGGCGGCGATGATGGTGGTGGTCAGGTGGTGGCGATGGTGGTCCGGTTGTGGTGGTGGTAGTTGTCAGGTTGTGTTGTCTAGAGAGTAAGGTGAAGGGGGAATGAAATGAAAAAAAAAAGAAGGGGGTCGGAAGGAATGGTTTTGGTGTAATGGAATTCCTTGTGTAATGGTTGATTCCATTCCATTGACCAATCAAACACCCATTTTCTCATTCCATCACATTGATTCATTTCATTCCTCTTTCCATTCCTGCATATCAAACGCTGCCTTAAGAAATTTGTTCAATTGATTATCAAGAAATGAAGCGAAATTAGTGAATCATGAGTTGGCTTATAGTTTGGATTTAAAAAGCTTCATTTTCCACCAACTTTAACAAAAATGTGTGTTCCGGGAGGTGTCCGAGATGGATGGATGTAGATAACTAAAGATATGTATATATATTTTTTCCTTTTGCAGTTTCAGGAGCAAAAGAATTACACTACATAAGGTGTAATCATTCGCATGATTTTAATTTGTCATTTATAGTTATATGGACCTTTTTTATTAAGTTGGCAATCATTAAAACTTCTCAAGTGTATAAAGGTCCCTCACCAAGAGGCATTTTGGACATTTGATCTACAATCAACACATTTTCATAAAAGCCAAAATATATATTGTATATGGAGTATATCATACAATTTCAATTTATTTATTTGCCTAGATGGTGGATCATTATTTTAACTGTTTTCAGTTGATTTTCAGGCGTATGTCCAACAGCTTGAAAGTAGCAGAATGAAGTTGAGCCAACTTGAGCAAGAGCTTCAGCGAGCTAGGCAGCAGGTTTGGTTTCATTAATCATTATAATATATATATTAAAAAAGAGTATGGTTTAAAGCAACTTCACTTGTCTTAATGTTATTTCTCTTTTGCTAAAAGGGCATCTTCATTTCAAGTTCAGGCGAACAGTCTCAATCAACCAGTGGAAATGGTATGATCATAATGCTAAACAATCCTTCAAGAAATATAAAATTTATTAAAAAAATAATTGCTAATGGAATTATACAGGAGCTTCATCTTTTCATGTCGATTATTCTCGGTGGTTGGAAGAGCAAAACCGTAGAGTTACTGAGCTAAGAGAAGCTGTTAGCGCGCATGCTGCAGATGGGGAACTCCGTATTGTTGTTGATGGCGTGGTGGCTCATTATGAAGATATTTTCAGAATAAAGGGTGATGCTGCAAAGGCTGACGTCTTCCACATCCTATCTGGCATGTGGAAAACGCCTGCAGAACGGTGTTTTCTTTGGTTAGGTGGATTCCGTTCATCAGAACTCCTTAAGGTCACTGTCTAAACTATTAATATATATATATATATATATATATATATATATATATATATATATATATATATATATAATGTTTTCTTTGGTTTGGTAAATAACTTGTTTTATTCATGACTGTGACGTGTTTGCAGTTACTTATAACTCAACTGGAGCCGTTGACAGAGCAGCAGTTATTGGCCATAAATAACTTGCAGCAAACATCACAGCAGGCAGAGGACGCGCTATCACAGGGAATGGATGCATTACAGCAGTCATTAGCCGAGACATTAGCGGGCTCAATTGGGCCTTCGGGCTCATCAGGCAATGTGGCCAATTACATGGGCCAAATGGCAATGGCTATGGGTAAACTAGGAACCCTTGAAGGCTTCATTAGACAGGTGCAATTTATACAAGGCACTTTTGAGTTTCTTTTATTGATAGCCAGTTAATATATTAATTATAATGAAATAAATGGACAAAAAAATGTTGGCATCCGAAAATTTTCCGTTTTGACACCTTTGAATGGCACACACTCAAAAGTCAAACCTTTTTTTTTATTGCGTGGCCTAAAAATGACATTCTGCTGAGGTCAAATGGGTCAAACAGGTTGAAATTCTTTTTTTAAAGTGTATTTTTGATGAATTCAATCTAATAATTCGAATTGTATTTGTAATAATAAAGTTTGTTTACTCACATTTCACACATAAATTATTTATAAAATATAACCATAAGTCCATAACCATAATATAGGAAAAAGCATTTGTGGGTCAACCCCATATGTCATGTTTCTATCAATACTGAATTTGAGTCGAGCCTGAACCAAGGTAAAGTTGCTCGTTTAAATAAAAGCCCATGTTTTCATATGTAAATTATAGCCCACGTTTCAATACATATGAATTATTGGTTTTGTAGTTTTTAAATTTATGTGTAAAACAAAAAAGTTAAAAGTAAACGTGTTGGCTTGAGCTTTTTACAAGCGAGGCTCCAACTCAACATTTCAGCTTGTTAACATAAATGAGTTGAGCCGAGCTGGGTCATTAAGCTTTGAACCCAAGCCCAAGGCCCGAGGGGCTCGACTCGTTTACAGCAGTACCTGTTATGACCCATTTTGCCACCTGTAAACACACACTTGCACGAGAAACCACTATGAAGGAGCCATGTGAATTGAGAGTGATATGTTTTGGTCGTGGTGGAAGCAGGCGGATAATTTGAGGCAGCAAACGTTGCAGCAAATGCATCGGATATTGACAACCAGGCAATCGGCTAGAGCACTTATAGCCATTAATGACTATTTCTCACGTCTTCGTGCTCTTAGCTCGTTATGGCTCGCACGGCCTCATGAATAATATTATCTTCTTCACAGCAAGCCAAACCATGGTTAACGCAGATTAATGCAAGGCTAATGTATTTAACAGGTAATTAATTCTTAAGTTTGTTATGAAGTTTTCCCTGTGTTTAGTCTTCAAAGTTACTACTTTTAGGTATTTTGTAGCAAGCAACTCTGTTACTTATTAATGGGTCGATTTAGGGTATGTTAACCACTATTTAGTGTGTAAACATGAAAGTTGAAACCATTTAAGGTTTGGTCAAAGAAAGTCAAGCCCCTTTTTAAAAAAACTAATTTGGGTTCTGACTCGGTTTTTAGGAGGAAAGGATTGACTGTTGCTGATTTGAAATTGGGTTTTAACCAGTTCGAGTCGGGTTTAACCAAATTCGAACCTGTTTCAAGGTCTTCGTGCTCTTAGCTTTCAAACCTTTGATTCAGCCAGCTTCAAACCAAGTTCAACCAAAACGGTTTCAAAGTCGGGTTCAGTTACCAACTCCTTTTGTCTGCACCTTTAGTGACGTTGATATTGAAATTGTGACAAAATTAAATGGTGTTTATCTACAGCATTTAACTAATTTCCTCAATTATTCACATTGGTTAGCTTTTCAACTACTGCTCCTTTTATTTTAGTTTAGACTAAGGTATGTTAAGTGGCATCACGTGCCTAAAACGTGATGGGCAACACCGTCATTTGACTGTTGTGTCGTCTCTCTCCTCTGCTATACACAAACACTTCGAAAATTTCAAAACCCCTAAACACATGAAGCACAACAATATTGCCTAGCATTTATCACCAACTAAGAGGGTGTTTGGGATTGAGTTTGAAAAATGTTTATTGGCTTATTGGCTTTTTCAAGAAGCCAATAAGCAAAAAAGGTGTTTGGCAAATGTAAAAGCTCTTTTTGTTTTGGCTTTTTGATAGGCTTGAAAAAGCACTTTTTCAAAAGCTCTAATTTGGTGCTTTTCAAAAATGCTTTTGGCTTTTTGATTGGATTTTTACTAATCTATCCACTCTTTATCCTTTTTGATCATTTTATGTAAATAAGCTAAGCCAAACATTTTTTAAAAAGTGCTTATGACTTTTCCAATTACATAAGTTAATCTAAACACTTTTTTAAAAACTGCTTTTCAAAAAGCCAGAAGCCAATAAACACTTTTGACAAAAAACACTTTTAGAGTTAAATAAGCACTCCCAAACGTCCTCTTAAAATTCTAGTCGATAAATTTGACATACATGAATATGATTTTAATAATTTAATATATTTAAACTTAAATTTCGTTAATAATACTTTTGAAATACAAAAAGAAGAAATAAGCCAAACTTCTATCTCATATTATGATTTTGATGAAGATTATATTCCAGATGAAGGCTTTAATTTTAGTGGATACGAATTCATTAATTCTAAATACTTTTATGATGATACTGATTGGCAATACCCTTCACCGTAATGGAAAAACATAGTTTTAATAAATTAAAAGAAACAGAAAATTCATTAAAAATAGATAAAGACTTAATAGAGTTACAAAAAACAATTATATTTTATGGAGATAAAATAATTTTTAAATTAGATATAATTATAGAATTATTAGAATCTGTCTTCCTTAATAGAAAAATAGAGCAACTTCAAATAAATTTCATGAATCTTTAGTTCAGCTTTTACAAAATATGAAAATGCCTAAAGAATATAAAAGAAATTAGAAATGGGCTCAGATTCTGAAAGTGAAGTTTATGTGTCTCCTAAAATAGAAAACTTAATAACTTGAATAGGAGATATGCAGTTAAATGATAATTTTATAAATATAAAAGCAAATGAGGAAAACTTTAATGTTAATGATATGAACAAACAAGCACAAGTACAAATCCTAAAATCCCAATAAGAGACGAAACCCATAGGTCAGTATAAGGATATGCTACTGTAAAGTCAACAATGAGAAATGAAGATTATTATAAACCATACCAGAATATGAAAAATGAACCAATTAATCCTTTTGGAATATATTTAGATGTAGATTGTATAAAAAATACAGAAGAAACAATAGATAAATGGTCAACAGCATTAAGAATAGCAGTTTCTGTTAATAGAATAGATATTTAAACACTTCAAGGATTTTTAGAAGGAACTTTAATAAATAGTGCTTTAAGATATTGGCAAAATTTACCTTTTGATTTGAAAAGAACAATATTTGAACATATAATAACAAGAGCAGTAGAAACCTTTAGGCTAGAGTTTTGTGGAGAAGGAAATACTATAAAAGACCCAACAACCATCGAAAAAATACTCAACAGCCTTGATAAGATTGCAATTATGTGATATGTGTGAAATAGATAGGTTTATTTGTGTATTCCAAGATTACTATTATCATACATATAATCAAATACCATATATGAATAGTTATTTAACACTATTTTTTGCTTAAATATCCGACCCTTGAGGACAAAAGTTAATGAAAACTTATAACCCAGGAGCAGCTGATACGTTAGGAAAAAGAATAACTCACGTTAGAGATAAATTGAGTGAATGGTGTGGAGATGCTATACTAGCTAAATTGAGTAAAGGATTAAAAAGAAAAATATCTTTATGTTGTAGTAGTCCAAAAATTCCTTTAATGATAGGATGTGATAGTTCATATTATTATGGAAAGATAAAAAGAAAATATAAGACTCATTTTCGGAAAAGATATTTTAAAAAGCATAAAACAAAATATTATAAAAGAAAAAAGATATAAGAAGACGTTTAACCCTACTTATAAAAGAAAACGAGATCCTAAGGAATGTAAATGTTACTTTTGTCATGAAAAAGGCCATTATGCAAATGAATGTCCAAAAAAGTTTAAAAGAATCTTAAAATATTTGAGATAGACGAAGATATAGGAAAAATGATAGAAGAAGGAGATGTTATATCAATTAATGATTTTTATGAGATAGACTCTGATGAAAGTATATTTATTTCAACTAAAACTAAAACTGAATACACCTTATCTGAAGATGAATAGGTTGAATATAGCCTCTAGTAGTAAAATAGATAATGACATAATCGATTGTCAAATGGAACAATTAGGAGAATATAAACAAGAAATTTTAATAGATAAGAAAAAACTTAAACAAATACAACATGAAAACTTCTCGTTATCAAATTATTCAGGATTTAAATTAAATACTTTACAAAGATTATGAATAAGACCTAGAGACCATCATTTATATTATGGATTAAACATTCAAGAAAGAGCTCTAGACATTAATATAACATCTAATAAAGTTATGATACCTTTATTATCTAACAAATATATTCAAGAAAAACTACAAAAAGTAAAACCTGAAATAAGAAATACTTTAGGATGGGTTCATGTAGGAGTCATCCAAATAAGTTGAGATTTAGTCATAGGAATAAGGTCGATGGAGAAATCATAGTCATTGAGATTTAGGGTGCAACCACAAATCACTGAATCAATCGAGATGTTTTACCATTTGTGACTTCAACCATGAAGGAATTTTCGAGCTTAGAACGAGACGAAGAAAGCATAGGCTCAAAATCGAACGACACAAAACTCATATTAGCATCGATATCAAATAAAATGGATGCATAGACGTTTTTAACCAATAACGTACCGTTCACCACATCGTTGTTATGTTGAGCTTGATTTGCATTGTTTACAAATGCCCTCCCACGAGCATTAGGGACGACTGGTGCAGCTTGAGAAGTTGAGGCTTGGTTAGCTTGAACCGATTGAACAGCTTGATTTGCCATGATCTATGGAATCGGGGGTTGATAAGCCTGAACCTGATAGGCTTGAGTAGGATACACAGGCTGAGCAACCATTTGGGCCTGATATGTGAGTCGAGGACACACGTTGCGGAAATGACTAGGATCTCCACAATTGAAACAGGCTCGAGGGTGGGGTAAGCTTGAGAGATAGGTTGAGCTTGGGTTAGGACACGGTTTTGATTGAAGGCATGGGGAGTACGGGGTGGTTTGGTGAGGGTTGGTTGGGTACGCATGAATTCGAAACATGTGCCTAGTAGGTATCCAAAACGACCACAATGGGTGCATTGTCGGCAAGGGATGCCGAATTGATGGTGTCGTTGGTAGATTTGGCAAAACGGGTGGGGACCATGCTAAGGCTTCTTTGGAGGGGAAGTTTGAAGGTTTGGGTTTGTGGATATTGGAGTTGTGGTGGGTTTAGTTGGGTTAAGGCATCGTTTTGTTTTCACTTCTTGGAGTGATTATTGTGGTGGTTGCGGTTTGGTTTGGGTGTGGATTCAGCCTTGACCTCTTTTGAAGGTTCGGCCTCGGTTTTCTTAGTAGCCTTCTTGCTGATTTTAAGGGTTCCTGCCTTGACGTGGTTGTCAAACAAGGATGCAGCAAGAACAATAGCTTCACGAAGAGTCTTAGGAGAACTACTTTGAACTTAATCTTGGATTTGCCTTGGCAGACCTCGAATATACTTGTCAATCCCACGAGAGAGAGGAGTGACAAGATGTGGCACCAGAATGCTAAGCTTATTGAAACGAGCGGTGTAGGTAACGTTATCACCACCCTCTTGTTTGAGGTTTCAAAATTCCACTTCCAGGTTCATAAGTTCATTAGGTGAACAGAATTCGGCAGTCATGATTTCCTTAAGTTCTTCCAATGGCAAGGCCATGGCTACATCAGCACCACGGGTGGATTTGTATTACACCCACCAAGTTAGGGCTCTCTTTTCTCGAAGACACTCGAAGCAAAGCGTGTCTTCTTGTCATTAGGACATTCGATATGGAGGACAGTACTCTCCATGCTTTGGTACCATTGTAGTAGGGCAGTTGCACCTTCAGAGCCATCGAACTTATCAGGTTTTGCATCGGTGAAGGTCTTATAGTGACAAGAGCTGGAGTTTAAACCCGAAGCAGCTGCGTTCGAGTTCGTAACAAGGGTTTGGTGCATTTGAGCCACCATCTTCAGGAGCACAGCAGCCATTTGCTTAGCGATCCGGGCTGTCATCTTGCGGCTGGAGGCTCCAGAAGGACGACGGTTAAGGTAATGGGAAGACATTCTACGAACAAGCGCTAAAAGAATCGTGAGTCTCGGAATCGTGTATGGCGTAAAAGTTCTTGTTAATGTTGGTTAAATAAGAAAACTTGTAAAAATAAAATAAGCGTTATGTGGAACTTAGAGTTTTCATGAACCACCATAGACTCTTATGTTCCAGCACAAAAATCAAAATTCGAAATTAAATCGAACAAAAAGCTGGGTATTCGTGTATCACCACGACTTGACAAACTTTCGGTTAAAACACATTGTAAAACATTGAGGGTCGGAGTCACACGTCGCATGAATCACCATGATTTGTATGGCATCCTAAGAAGTGTAACCATATCCTTATCATAAAGAGGACATGATCACGTTTGAAAACATAAAGATGTGGTTCGTATGGCGTTTGGTGTGGTACGCTTTGGCTTAGGGTTTCATGCCCTTTCCGAACTCTCCAGGTAAGCAACCGGGTCCTGCGTCTGATTGGATATATGCGCATTGCTTATCCTTAGGTTTCAATAACCTTGGTGTCAAGAGTTCAGAAAACAAGCACGTCCCCCCTACAGTTACTACATACCCCCCCCCCCCCAACACACACACATAAAACCGTCTTCATGAAGAAAAATATCGGAAAACCGAAATAAAATTGATTGAAAAGTATTTTGAAAATATTCGTTTTAGGACTAAACCTTGGAGTTTGTGTGTGAATATGTGTACCGGCGACGTTATAAAATGTTATAAGATCGAGCTTATGAATAAAACTTTAATATAAGTGCGGGCACATAGCACATAGAGTATTCATGCAGGTTGGGTCCTAAAACTATAACTATACTAGATCGATACGTATAACAGCCTATCTTATAGTTACGGCTCTGATACCAATCTGTAACACCCCGTCTTTAAGCGGAATACGCCCGGGTGTAACGTACAGATCATTCATAAGCTCGTAACGCTATTTAAGCGACATTAATTATAATTAATTCATTTCATATCATCAAAAGTACACACATTGTTTATAAATAAAAGAAAATAATAACACTTCATCGTAAAAGTAAACAAGTTTTTTATTTCAATGTCCTAAGGCATACTAATGATCTTCGTCCTTAGCACACCATCGATTCAACCTGTAGCACGTTGAAAATAATATATATTGTCAACAATTAAGTTGGTGAGTTTTCATAAGTTTTTGCGTATACATATATATAGAAAACTCGCAATTCAGCAATCGTCATGCAATAAGTATTCAAGCGTAAAGTAAATGAAATCAAATAGTGTCGTCCTCTCGTTCATTTAGCCGAAGCCTTTGAAGTCGGGGAAATGAGAACCACCTTACGTAAACGACCGAAGTTGTAACGTTAGACGACGCGGGTACGTCCCGTCGGACCCTCCCACTATGTGTTATGTGTTTGCGTTTGTGTAACTTCCACCATAAAAACAATCAACACGTTGCAAACAAGTTCACGTATAATCATAAAAATATGCACGAATAATATTAACATGTACGATATTAGTGAAGCGGTTTGTAAACAAGCACATAACTAACGAAAGAAAAACTTGTGATGTGCTATCCCCAAAATATTATAAAGCGTTAAAATGGGGTTATGAAGAACTCACTTGGAATGAGGAATACGGTAACGAGAAGACGGTAAAGATTAGAGTAAGCTTAGTTGGTCCTGTGAGAATTCCCGACAATTTGTCCTAATTAGTAAGGCAAAAATAAAATAAATACTTAAACTAAGGTAACGAGCAAGACACAAAGAGATGAGTTTATAACGGATTTGGGGTCGTTAACGTATTAGATATATCTCATAGATTATTGATAAAGAAGTAATCAAATTTTATTAATTTTAATAGAGAAAAAAAATGAAAGGTTATATTTATTTATTAAAGAAAACATTTAAAATATAAATACCGACTTATCTATGAAAACGTTTTAGGTGATGGTTTAATGAGATTCCATTTAGAAAGTAAGGAGCACATTTATTATTATTGTTGTTGTTGTTGTTGTTGTTATACATATATATATATATATATGGGAGATTTCAAATGAGAACCCCTTTGAATTTTAAGAACTCGAAAGAACTCAGTGTAATGGTTTTTTTTTCAAAATTTTTTTACACATGCGTAAATATGTAAGTTACATACACGTAAAAAAAATTACATAATTTTTTACGCATCGAGTCGACTTTTTACACATATGTAACGGACGTAAAAGTTAGTGTAACCACTTATATCTTTATTCTCTCTCCTACTTTGATTTTTTTGCTAGATTTAATCTCAACCACATATTCTATTTCATTTAATTAAATGTGTGGCCTAGGATTGAGTTCTTAAGTTCTTAAAATTCAACATGGTTCCAAAAAATCCCTATATATATATATAAATGATTATATATGTTTATACATTTAATTATATGTGTATGAAAATTTATTTTAGAAACTTATCGGGGTTCAGTTCGTTTAAACGAGCATAAACAATATAAGATTTTTATATAGTTTAGTTAATAATTTTAGTTAAAACAAGAAAACCAAACTTAAAAAAAATATACATAAAACCGGACCAGGGGGTTTCGAACCTGCACCCCTGGTCGAGTTTCGCTTGACCTCCATATGCACTAACCAGCTGGGCTAGTTGTTAACTTGGTTCGAAACAGAAATGAAACTATTTAACCGTTTATCCCAATAATCCCCTAATTTATATAAACCCTAATTTGATAGAATCCCAATTGAAGGTCTTGTACCCTCTGTCGATTAAAATTGACAGAGAGGTTTTAACAATCATGAAAAAACGATCATAACACATATAATAATTACCTGTTTTGGATACAGATTGATAGAGAACAAGACTTAGGGTTTGGGTTGAATAAGCAAACAAAAACGATCATACACAGCTTTGAGGAAATTTGTTAAGGGTTCTGGTTTGCGACTATAAGAGGATGGTGTGGGTTCATTCAATTGCGTTTTGGTTGTGTATTTATAGGCTAACCAGATGTAACTGGGCCGCGGCCTATGTTTATGCGATTTTGATTATATTAACTTGATTGACTGACTGTTAGACGATGTAAATGACGATTATGATTTGCAGAGATTACGGATTCATTTAATTAGCTTGATATTCGGCTTAAACGAAGCAAAACTGATAAGGGGGGGGGGGGGTCGGCGTTGACGAGGAAGGAAGAAAAGAAAAAAATATATATTATTTCAAAAATATTGCAAATAAGTCCCTGATCTTATGTTTTAGAGCAAAAGTGGTAAAGGTTATAGTGCAGGGTTAAAAGTGCAATTACTCAATTCTTTAATGATTTATTAATACAATACGGACAAAATCGAAAGACAAAATAAATACTTTGGCGTCTTTAATAATTATAGAAATCCGATTACAAGACGGGTAATAAAACAACTTCATTTATTAAAACAAAAAATGACGAATGTCACAGATGGGGTGCAAGATGAAGATGCCAAAATAACACCTCCGGTTAATGCTTAAAAACTTTCATTATTGCCCAGTCCAACAACCATGCCACTGACTTTTAAACCTAGTGCTCTTAGCTCGAGGCATTTGATGAGTGATGAACTCGAGTTAAAAAGCACTAAAGAGGAATGTTTTTGGTGTATCGAAAAGTTTTTTCCAGGGCACAAGTGTAAGAAAAAATAACTTTATATACTCGAGGTGAAGATGAAAAACAAGCAACAGAGAAGGAGGAAGACAATATTACTTGAATCGCTTTTTGAGGGCAAAAGGGGATTAAGGGGGGAGTATTATTACGTTTTATTTATTTATATTTATGTTTTATTATTATTATTATTAAGTTAGGGATTGGGGTGGCTATTTTAGGTTAGTTCGGGGGTATCTATTGTAATTTGGATTTCTATTTAATTATGTAAGTGATTAATGAAAAGATCAACCAGTTTTGAGATAATATTCTTCCCCTTGTTCAAGTTTCTTCTTCATAATTGGTTCTAACCCTATCATCAGTTTAGACCGAACCACGTTAAATACTCGTGTTCGTTTATTGCTTTCGTGTTTATGTTTGGTTTCGTGTGTGCGTTTAATCCTAACACCGTTACAGCCTAGCCAACGGGTACTCATAAAGCATACAACTATAGAAAAGAAACTATATTATGTAACAGTCAAATACGTAGAATGGTTACAACTATAGAAAAGAAACTTTGCCATGGAATCATATTAATCACGATAGTTGCATTGTTAAATTTTGAAATACAAACACTTTGGCTGTTGCCACTTGTGATGACACTAAAGTTTTATGGCCTGAAATTATTGACAGTGACGAAAAACATTTGTAAATATGTGGATAGATTTTAATAGATTTCTCAAGAATGGCGATTCTACAAGTTGATAGAGAACATTAAAGGAAATGTAAGTACATGTCTCCTTATACATATTTAAATAACTGAACCCCCCCTTTAAGCAAACTTGAATATATATTTATTCAAATTTATTGGTAAAGTTCATGAGGTGGTATAGGTGAACCATTATAGGGTGTTCGATGCCATCTATTGAAGAATGATAAGAAAGAAGTAAAGTGTTAAAATCGTTCTTAAAGTTTGGTCAATAATGCGATTTTTGTCCAAAAGGTTTATTTTGTGCATATGGACCATCGACGCACTTTTTGCCAATTACGTCCGAATCATTAACTTCATCTAACTTTGTCGTTAAATCAAGGGCAGATAAGTCTTTTCAGTTTGTTTAATATTTTATCCCCAAATCATTCTAATGTTAATAATAATAACCAGTAATAAAAATGATAACAACAATCATCCCAGTACCCCCAATTCTTCCTATACTTTTCCGTCAGCCTCTACCAAATCTATTCAGTGGTCTTGGGGTTTTATGGGAGATTGTGGGAACGGTGAGACTTGGGGTTTTATGTGGATTCTTCATTCCGATTTTCTGGATTTGTGTTTAGCGGAAGGGGTTGTTTCTTGGGAGGTTTGCTGGTGGTTGTTTGATTTGCTTATGAATGTGAGTCTGACAGTGATCGGAGAAGGGGATTGGTGGTGGTTGGTTGTCATTACTGCGTCTTGAAATTAGAAGATGGAGAGATGTTCAAGAATGCAGTTGCAGTGTTAATGGTGGTAGCCTAGTAATGCCATCGTGGATGGAGTCTGGGAAAATGAGGAGGTTGCTATTAGTGGTGGAGGTAATTGGCAAGGTTCCATTATCCGGGTTCGAGCAGGCGATGTGATTGATATATATTTATAAAAGATTTCTTTTTAATATAAATTTATAGTTTATGTAAATACCAAAATGCCCTTCATACCTTAATGAAAAGATGGTTTTACCCCTCATTTAACGAAGAAAACTAACAGAGTTTAACGGAGTTAATGATTTGGACGTAATTGGCAAGAAGTGGAAAACCTCAGTGGTCCAGATGCACAAAATAATTTTTTTGGACGAAAATCGCATTATTGACCAAAACTCAGAGACGATTTTGGCACTTTACACATAAGAAAATTTATAAAAAGTTTAAAGCTAAATTAATATAAAAGAGTTTCTATGTGTAAAACTGCTAATGGTACGTGGAAAAATTTTTGTTATAACTCACTAAGGTAACGAACAACAAGACTGAATTGTTTGTACAACAAAATGGTCAAATCAAAGGGTGAAAAATGAATAGATTGATATGATAATGCTAGGTTTAATATTATTGTTACTAATCTTAAATCTCTTAGTGCCATTTATACTAACAAGATTCATATAAGGAAATTTTTTAGAGAATTACATGTAAGGGGAGAGCTAAGGTGACCACAATCAAAGAATTTACGAAAGGATGAGCTAACCGGTAAGCTTAAGGACTAAGGCCCATTAAGTAGTGATAATATTACCGTCTCCATCCTTGACGAATAGGCTGAAAGCTTCCTTAAATCCAGAGATCTAATAATTGATCAGCTGATCCGCCATTGCTTATACAGTAAGCTTCCCTCATTTCAATTTTTTGTTTTTATTTATAATCACGCCCTTCAACCTAGAAAAAGAAAATGGTTTTCTAAGAAAACTGATTAAAAAGATTCTTTTGGTTGAAAAAATGCCTTCTAACTAGGATCTAGCTAGTTTTATAAGTCTAGATCTTCACATGGTCTAGTTTAATGGAGATAAACCTCACATAAAAACATGAGTTTGATTGCGGGTTTAAAATTGTTTAACCGAAAAAGTTAACCTTTTTGTTTGACCTCTACACATACCGTATAAAATTTTATTATTGTCACTCACACGGTCTGCGTTATCTGTCTGTCAAATACAACTTCGTTAGGTTTTGATTCAAAACTCAACCTTTTCGTTAGTTTCGCTAGTTATCCAATTAACAATTCTAAAGCACGTTATTAACCATTCTAGATCATATTTACTTGCCATATGAAATTATTAAACAATAGAAACCTAGTTAGCAAACAATAAGGAAATTAAATAATAAATAAACTTAATTGATTACTTTGTTCATAAGAAAAATCTTTTGCATCATAAATTCATAATCAAGAAGTTGAGCATGGATAATATTATAATCGCACAACAGGTTATGTTAGCTAACCCTAAACTTATGTTACTTGTCTTGTGATATGAATAAAAAAAACCCTAGTCAATAGTCATAAAAACTTAAACGTCATGTTCGATTGACGCACCAAGCCACACCGGTTTACTTGGTGGTTCCGAAAACCATTCAGACTGAACCGGACATTAATCACAAAGTTTGTTTATATTAAAACAAAAAAGACGTTATCCTCATGCCCCCTCAAGGAACGTGTATTTATATTTATTTATCGTATGCTACTGTATATTAAAAAAACTGTTGTCTTTAGTTATATGTGTAGAAGAATAGTAAAGAAATAAATTGGATGTGGCTCAATGGTAAAGCACTCACTTTAATAGTGAGAGGTATGGAGTTTAAAACTCACTATCACCAATTTATATGGGAGATATGAGGGATGACCCTAACTTGCCAGGGTTCAAGTCCTGATCTCATCCGGTTTTATTGGCTCCTCGTTGTCATGTTGTTTGGCGGGCGTGGAGGTCGAGTTTTATCCGGGGAATCCCTCAATAGGTGGACCGCTAGGTGCTCCGTCCGTCCGGACTCGTGGCCGGCCTCGGGCTACCTTTAGCCATTAGGGGCCGCGTACGAAGTACCCGGCGTTACTTAGTTGGTCGTTTAAAAAAAAAATAGAATAGTAAAGAGAAATGAGATACAGTAATAAATTATTTGAAAGTTTTGAAATCCCCCTATATCATCATCATCGTACTCAGTATATCCCACAAATAGCAAAGCTATGGTAGGGTCTAAGGAGGGTAAGATGTAGACAGCCTTACCTCTACCCCGTAGGAATAGAGAGGTTGCTTCCGGTGAGACCCCGGCTCGATAGTAGTTTTGCATCAAGCCTTGGACATAAGGCACATAACACTCAACCATCAGCACACCGGTCGATCGGTGCATGTACCCTTTTCTTTCGACTATCAACGCAACCACATGATGCCTGATTAACCTTCCGCCACTTTTAACGTTATTTTCACGCGATTAGTAAAATAACGTCAAAATTTAATGTAATTTCACTTTTGCCCACCTGAGAGTATACACATATATACATTATATGCGCACACCGCAAGCAGGACGTTTGAAATCCCCCTATATATATATATTATATTATTATATATATTTATTTTTATTATATATATATATAATAATAATAATATAATAAATGAGAAACTTTTGGACACTTGGCAGCCATACACACTCATTTGCTTACGTGGCAGTCAAAGAGAAGTCCACATCTGCTTACGTGGCACTCATTTGCTTACGTGGCAGCCATACTCTCTTGCTCGCCAAAAGTATGCTGACTAATCTCGAAGCTGCCATTAACGAACATATTAAGTGAGTTTTTTTTATCTTTAATTTGAAGATTAATCTGTGCCAATTTCCTTACTTTTATGCAATGAAAGGTTGATTATTTACTGTTAATCTGTGTTTAATCCATGACACCTAAATTATGTGGCCAGAAAAAAAAAACATGAATTTGCCTCGAAACCAATTGCCCACTAAGTGTTTGATAAAACGCCTATGAGAATCTATGCCACCCATTATCTTTTACTTTAATGTGAATCTAATTTTTTATGAGATGTAGATTAAGGTTGATTCAGGTTATCATAATTATATCATTTGACACCATGATAATGTGACCACATAATGATATTTAGGTTGAATATAAGTGCAATGTTATAACAAAATTTCATTTTTCTTTCTATCTTTGGTTACTAATATAATATCTTTAGTCCATGGACCGGTTTACATTGCTTTTATTTTTGCAAGGCTTCATCACAGGCAAAGGCAATAGGTCTTTGAGTACGTGTGTCAAGTTCTAGGATCCATATGAAGTGATTTAATGGGTAAGGTAGCTTCTTTGCGTGTCACATATATTATATCATTTTAAGTTCAATGATTATTTCAGTAGGATCCATATGAAGTGCTAAAACTAACTTACTTTTGTAACATGCTTTTTTTTGCTTCAGCTTGCTTATAAGATCAGGCAGGATTTTCGGTCAGGTTGCTTGATGATACGGTAATAGTTATTTTACTATGCAAGTGTTAATGGTTACTTTTCATTTCATATGAGCATTTTATGATTTTTCTTATCCTTTAGTAACTTGATTTTATGTAGTTTAATGACGGTTCTAAACTGATTTGTCAAAATGATTGACAATTGCAGAAGCTCATAAGCAACTGAAAAATGGTCATGGTAAGTGTCATTTTTTAATAAAAATTAAACTTTACAACATATCAAATTCAAAAGTTTTATCTAATTGAATGAGTATATATTTTTAAAGTTAGTGAAAAGATACAACATACTTGCTATTCATTTTCAGATCCTTTTCGTACTATGGCTGTAAGTGAACCGACTTTCAGTGAGCTGTGCGAATCTTTGATAGAGATCCTTGATATACTACATGCAGTTTATGAAAGTCTGAAATTTAATCATCTTCATGGAAGGTACAATTCATATTTAGGCCACATTTGTTTTTTCAGTTCGTGTTTGTCATATTGATGTCCACTTTTAATTCATCTTTTGTTTAAAGAACGAATATATGGCATGCTAATTATCAATGCGTACCTTAACTGATTATTAGAGCTTCTGAACAAACTTTTGTACTCATATATGATGATGCTCTATTTTCAATTTGCGCACAAATGCTTTATTAAAATGTGGTTGTTTTCTTTGTGTTAAATAGTAGTTGAATGTATACATGAACACAAAAATGAAATACAAAAACTAGGGGTGTGCATAGGTCGGTTTGGGGCGGTTTTGAGCCAAATCCATAACCATAACCGATATGTCGGTTAATAGATAACCATAACCGACCCGTTATGGTGGTTTTGCTTAGTCAGTTTTGTAGATTATAGTGGGTCGGTTATGGTTCGGTTAACCGTAACCAAAACAATGTAATTGAGCCTAAAAGTTTGGTACCGATTATTACAAAAAAACCACATGACATAATCTAAAAGATATATAATCCATAATATTAATACCATATGTTCAAAAAAGAATGACATTATATAATCCAACAATGAAATTCAACTTAATTTGATAACAAGCGTTGAACAAAAAAATATCAAAATGATTTAATCCAATATGTTGGGAGGAAGTTAATCTCGAACATATTAAACATATTGTTGGTTAAATAAATAGGTCGGTTCGGTTATAGCGGTTTTAAAAAATTCATTAAACCGACCCACCGGTTATGTCGGTTATCGGTTAACATTTGCTCGGTTATGTCAGTTATGGTTCGCTTTAACGGTTTTGATGGTTAAGTTGCTCACCCCTAACAAAAACTATGGAAGAATTGGTATCATGTATGTTGCATGAACTCTTTCAAAAGCACTCATTGGTGAACTCATTTACTTGATCAGTGTAATGTTAAATGATCAAATTAGATAAAAGTTGATAAGATTGCCATATTTTTTTTTCATATTTATACAAAAGATGATAATATCATTATGATTCATATTACCTTTTGTAAATCTTGTCATTTCAATTTCAATTGAACTATTTTTTAATAGTCTATCGTCTATCCATATTTCACATTTATATGTGATGTAACTATATGGGATGATGTTTATCATTATTATTTAAGCATATCAATAAAGTGAACACAAGACTCTATGCTGTTAAAACATGCAATAACCGGATTTCAAAAAGTTAGTACTCAACAGTAAATAATTTTAAATTGGTCGCTACTTTAATTCTGCATTTAACGATTCGAAGTGATCATATAGCCATTTGGAGATCTTGAATTGTATGAGATAACCTTATTAAGTTATTTCATATTTTGAATTTCGTATTTTACTTCTTTCGTATTTCATATTTATTATACGCAACTACGTCAAGAATAATCACTATCAATAGCTGGTTATTTTTTGGAAAAAATTAAGTTTTTATACATGTTCAATTGTATGTCGCAATATCAAAAGTTAAAAATCGAGACAGTCTCATTCTAGATAGTGATGGTAATCTTTCAAATAAATTTTTAGATATTTTTACATCCTTTATGTTTTATTTAAAAATTATTTGGCTATATATTTATTAATTTTTATATTTTGTAGTTTATATTTATTAATATGTTTCAAAAATAATTTTTTAAACCCCGTGTGTGACAAAGGCATATAGATTAGTAAATAAATAAATAAATAACCTCCGCCATCTATGATATCTCATCATCATCATCATCATCATCATCCTCTGCAACCCCAACAAAACAATATTATATTCGTATTCATCATTGCTTGATTCGAAACCCTAACTCCACGATTCATAACCGACCTTCAGTCATCCATCAGGCGGCTGTTATTTCCGTCTCTTCAATCATTTCGAAGAGAAGAGAAGAAGATTCGGTTTGTTTTTTCTATAATATTCTATTCTAATTGCTTGCTATTCATTTCGATAAGTTTATTGTGATATTACCAACGTCCGTTTCTGAGAGGTTTTAGACGTCTCAATCTCTCTTTTGTTAGGGTTTGCTTTTGTGCTTGAAAATTTTGGATGGTAAAATTGAAGATGTTATTCAAATTATATTGCTCTGTTTCATATGTTGTGAAGGACGAGTGGATTGTAACTTTAAAGATTTATAAGCTTTAACATGTTAGCAATGGTGTAATATGACTCGTTGATTATTGAGGATTCATATTTTAGGTCAAACATCTTCCTTTATATCTTCCCTAACCAGTGCTGTAGAATTTATTAGGTGCTAAACGAGCGGTAGGGCAGGGACTAGCAATTAATAGGGATTAATCGAATTGAAATTTATGTGTAATTATTCAAATATTTTATATACAATAATTTCAATTTTGATCAAATAGCGATTAATCGGTGACCAGTCGGCGGCGGTACCAAGATTAATCGGCGTGGTGTATCATGTCTTTTCTTCGTCATTAGTAATAAAGCATAAGCTTAAGCATATTGTAAGAAATCATGTATCTCATCATTTATTATATTCATGTTTGCTAGTCAGTACATATATTTAATCATTATAACATAAATGTAGAGTATGTTAAAAATGTAATTCAAATATCCATAGAGGTTAGGTATTGGAGTCGTAGTGTTGTTTTAAACAAGGTCATTGATAGGAATCATACTCGTGTTATAGTCTAAATAACATTTGTCTATTTTGGGAGGGGTTAAGTGCAACTAATATTTCTATAAATAGGGATTAATAGCTAATAGAGAGGGGAGAGTAGGTTTATGTTTAGGATGGCATTGCCATGGCTCCTGTGTATGCAGTGAGAGGGCTTGGCCTGGGAATCTACTGTAACTTTTCTATACATTTTCATTAATACAATCGTTCGGTTCTTTGTTTGCCTTATTCTATTCTATAATCTCAATTAACTACAATCATAATCTATCAAACCCTATCAGTCATGTAGTTCAGGTTGTGTATTAGTGGAGGTTTGGAATCGCTGTGTTTTCATAAAGTTTCTTTCTTTCTTTTGTAATTGTATATTTAATATGTCGCTAGTCATGAGTAAAGTGGACCCAATTCCCAAAATTCTTGTGTATTACTCTATGATATTCCAACAAAGTGGCATCATAGATTCAAAGCGTTAGGCTCAAATCTAGTCATAGTCACATAAATCGTGGTACGCTCCTGTATAGGTACGCGGTTCGCTGAAGGTAACGAATTCGGTACGGAGGGGGTAGGTTCATTTCGGTACGAACCGGTACGGTGTACCATGTAGTTCGGTTCGAGGCGGAATTAAAATAATATAAAATTTATATATCTTATAAAAATAAAATTATATGTCTTAAAAAATATTTCCAGGCTATTGTGTATATGTATACCTATATTTATCAATAATTTTATGAATATTATCTTGTAAAAATATGTATTTGTGTAGTAAAGTTTAGGGTTAAGTTTTATAAAAATAGAAAGTTGAGGGTGAAAAATGACATATTGTTTGAAGAAAAGGGAACGACGCTTTATGTTTTAGGGTTTTCAGTTTCAGATTTGGGAGGGCCACCGTTTCCATAAATCCGGCCAAATCTGGAAGGAGGCCAATAGGAGAGACGTTCCATCAGTCCTGATTCGCGATTTTTGGTTCAATCGGAGCGACGGATTGGTGATTTCTGGTTCACGATTTAGGGTTCAATCGGAGCGACGTTCCGGCAATTTGGATCGCGATTTCGCCGGCGACCGGCACGTTTGCGAATTGCGATTGGGTACAAAACGTACCAATGCGAAAATCGCGGCTACTTGAGCGATTTATGTGACTATGAATCTAGTTCATGAAGTGGTATAGATTTGAATAACACTCCTGCTCTCTTTACAAACCTAATGCTCGTACACCAGTTTGTTGGAGAATCAGTATGATTACACCGGAAATTAATCTTGCATCAACTTTGAAGCATCTTCAACGTGTTATGTTGATCTTAAAACTTATTTGAAACATTTGCATCATATGGTCAAACCATACAGTTCTTAACAACCAAAAGTATTCGCGAAGCATATGTTTAGCCTAACCAAAATATTGAAAAACCAAATCAATTAACAGACATTCATCAAATTCGAATAATAGTTGTCAGACTGGTAAAACATAAGATCAGTTTTCTTGAAATCGACCAACCAATAATTGACGATCCAAAATCAAGACCAAAACTCCACCGGGTGCTGATGTCAGAGACCACCCAAAAAAGCAAAACCGGTACTGAACTGAAATAGATGATGGATGAACCTTAATGGTCTTTCTGTGAAGGGATTGCTTATATAATATATTAATTTAGCAGTGCCTAAATTGCTAGCCATGCAATCAATCTGCGGTCCCACTAAATGCCTTTGTAAATGTAACAAACCGGATAGATATTGATTTAAGTTTGTTTTTCTGGTTTATCTAGTCATAGTATTTATCTAGTTTCTTTTTTCAAGTTTTCATAGGCTTGTGCTGTATAAGTTGAGGCTTATTCACACACTGAATTAGATAGGTTTTGAGATTCGTTTCCAGTGTGTGTTATTTACCAGCTTTTATGTTAATAAATATAGCAAGAGATTTTTTTTTAGTCTCGGTTCTTGTGCTTAGAAATTTCTTACATCAAAGATCCACTGTTAGACCACTTCACCATTATATTTTTTGGCGTATTGATGAACATGTTTGAAGATGTATTCTTTGCACCGTTATATATATATGTGTGTGTGTGTGTGTGTGTTTTCTTTGTCTTACGCCGTTTAATAACAACTGCTGATATGTTCATCTTTTTTTGCTATCAGCTGGTCTTATCTATGGATGCTACAAACACCAATAGGGAAGAATCAAGGATTCGAATCACGGTAACACACTTTTCCCTAACTCTTTTTATGGTTGGGGGGGGGGGGGTTTTCTTTTTTTTTTCTTTTTTTTTTGGCAATAATCAACATCTATGATTGCTTCGTTATATCAAATGTGGACATATTCAAAAGTATTCACATATGAAACCTCTTGTATATATGTGTGTGTGTGCACGCGCGCGTGTATATATGTATGCATATACACACACACACATACACACCCCCTCTATGATGTAAATACACAAGGAATATATAAAGCATAGTTAAACAGCTGCTTTTTTAACTCTTTTTCTGTCAGGCAAACCATGCCGCCATGAGCAATGGGCAGATAAATCCCCCACTATTTCCATCAGTACCAGCTTTAAATGGAGCCGCTTCTTATTTAGCCGAGACAACTTCATATCTCACTAGTTGTTTCCCTGTCACTTCTGGTCTGCCACACACACTTGTGATTACTCTTTTTTGAGTTATATTTCAATTAAGAAGAGATTATTGTTATTATTAATTTCTATAATCTCATTTATGGTCATTTTTCCTCTTTGAACAGACATTGCTTCCATAAGTTCTAACGGGCAGGAGTCGAAAGAACTCAGAGAACCTTTATTGAGTAATAATGCGCCCCCTACCCCTGATGAAATAACAAGGAACTCAGATCGTTCTCAAACTAGTAATGCAGTTGTGCAAACTGTTCAGACCACTTCTCAAACCAATCATGCAGTCGTGCAATCTGTTCAGACCAGTCAACCTGGGATTTCCATGTTTCAAGGGTAACCGTAGCATATGCTCTGTTTCATGATTAACCAGTCTAGATTAAATTTCAGTATGCTTTAGAATGTAATTTGTTTTTATATAAATATGCGGTTAATTCTGTTTGCATTGGTTATCTTTCAGTCTTATTGAGCGGGTCCGAAAGACAGTTCACGGGTCATCTGATGACATTGGGTGGCTTCAACGTGCTCCAGGAATGCCTCCTATTGAAGACGGGACAGAGCGTTTTAATAATATTCTTGACAATATAATGTATAATACTACTTCATTTCCTTCCACTATATTTACTTGTATGATATTTTGATTTGGGGCTTGCATGGGTCGATTTTGGTCTAAAACCAAACTTTTTGTTTTTAGGCTTTTGAAAAGCGTTTGATTTTGGTTTTTCATTTGGACATGAAATTTTTGGTTTTTCATTTGGACTTGAAATTTTTGGGTCGAAAGTTTGAATTGCCCAACATAATGACTTTGGACGTAAACCTTTTTGTTAATTAATAATTTATTGATTATCATACATTTGTGCTTAATTATTTGGTTACACTATTAAATTAAAATTTATTTAACATTCAAAATAAAAAAAATGAAAATTCATACATTTGGTTGGGTTTTGAATTACATGTAAAACCAATACAAAACCCTAAAACCAAACCGTCGGTTTTTGTTTAGGTTTAGTTTTTCAGTTTTATGTACTTAAAAGTATTGATCTTGTTGCTTCTCGCTGTATCAGGCACAGTATACATGTGTTGCCAAATTCGATGGTTTATCTCTTGGTTCCAGGTAATAAATAATCTACAGATTGTTATCTGGATTATTGATATGTTATGTATATAAAATCATAATCTGTTAGTCAATGTGTGCAGGTCTTTTTAGCAACCATGGGCCGCTTTATTTCACTGCTACAAAGGCAACTTTCTCGAAAATGGGATTAACGTGTCACATTGCAAAGATTCATAGCGAGGTATTACTGTTATTATCCTTAATCTTTATTATGATCCCAATTTAATGTGGTGATGATGTCAACATGGGACAACATTTTAGGCATCAGTTGAAAAGAATGCACGGGAAATTAAAGAGTATATTGAAGAGGTTTATTGGGGTTCCAAGAAGCGGGTTTTGCTTCTGGGTCATAGTAAAGGGGGCGTAGATGCAGCTGCTGCTTTATCAATGTATTGGCCCGATCTCAGAGATAAAGTTGCGGGCCTGGCTTTAGCCCAAAGCCCATATGGTGGTAGCCCGATTGCTTCAGATATTATGAGAGAAGGCCAGATTGGGGATTATTTTAACGTCCGAAAACTTATGGAAATCTTGATATGTAAAGTGATAAAGGTACATTCTTTCTCCTATGTTATCATGTGGTGTAGCTTTTACTATGAGCTGCATGATTCGGGATGAAGGGCATTTTAGAGATTTCATAAGCGCTTTGGTGAACATGAAACTGAAAAATGAACCCGTAACCGAAAAAACTAAACCCAAACAAAACCAACGGTTTGGTTTTATTTTCTGTAAAAACAAAATTTTGGTTTATTTTCAGTTTTGCGTGTAGTAGAAACTGAAAAAAACGAACCAAATTTGTTGGTTTTTATTTTCATTTGGATGTCAAGTACTGTGTAGGAATTTAATAAATAGTGTATAATTAATTACTCTTTAGTTAACAAAAAGATTTAGACCCAAATTAATTTTTGGGCCAGTTTATTTTCAGCCCAAAATTTTTCAAAGCCTAAATGGTAAAAAAAACGAAAAAATTGAAACCGAACCCACAATTGAAAAAACTTGTAACATAAACACAAAACCTTAAAAAATCGAAACCAAATGGTTTTCAATAACTGTGTTCCCGAGTTTCATTTAAAGGAGGAAAGGGAAGGAAAATGAGTGATGGAAAAACTTTGTTGTGTTCCCGAGTTTCTTTTAAGGAAGGAAAGGGAAGGAAAATATAAAAAGGGTGTTCCCGAGTTTCATTAAAAGAAAGACAAGGAGGGGAGGGGAGAGAAAATAAGGAGCAAAATAAGAGAAATTGTATCTTTCCAAATTGGAAAGATTAGGAAGGAAAGAAAATTGAAGAGAAAAAGGTTATGCCAAAAGAAAAGATAAGAAGAGAAAATTTTCTTTTCCTTCCCTTTCTTTTCATAAATGAACTCGGGAACACATAAAAGACCAAATTTTGGTTCCAAAGTTGGTGTTTGCAGAAAAACCAAAAACAAACTGACAACTGAAAAAACCGAAACCAAATTTTTTTCAATAACTAAAAACCTGAATCAGTTTTTGGTTTGGTGTTTAGGGTCCCGTTCGGTCGTTTTTGACAAAAATTCTGGGCCGAACCACTAATTACATTTTTGGAAAAAATCAACTGAACAGGCTGGTTTCATGGTTTAAACCGATCTTTTTTCTTCATAGCATTAGTTTGTATTAAAAATTTGTAATGGTTAACAGTTGTAACACATAAACTGGTCAACAGTTCTTATAATACATAAACACAACTATATATTCCAAAATGAAAAAAATATATGAAAAATAAAGGTTAAATGACTGGTTCTAAGTCCAAAACCGAACGAACAATACCGCCAAATCTGAACCATTTGGATCATATATGCGTAAATGTTTGTTACTTGAAGGGTGACTTGCAATCGTTGGAAGATTTGACATACGAGAAACGCAAGGAGTTTTTAAAGAAGCACCAGTTACCAAAAGAACTCCCGGTTGTATCATTTCACACAGAAGCCAACATATCGCCAGCTGTTTTAGCAACACTTTCTCGTGTTGCACATGCAGAGCTACCCGCATTCACAAACTCAGCCGCCACTGTGCTGCCTGTTGTGGTGCCTCTCGGAGCCACATTGGCGGCCTGTGCTCAGCTGTTACAAACTAGATACGGTGAGAAGAGTGATGGTCTGGTCACATGTCGTGATGCGGAAGTGCCTGGGTCGGTGGTGGTGCACCCGAAGCGGAAGTTGGACCATGCTTGGATGGTTTACTCTTCAACGAATGATGACCCGTTGGAGCCGGATGCTTCACAGGTGTGTGAGGCTCTGTTAACTCTGGTTGTGGAAGTTGGGCTCAGGAACAAACATTATTTTAGTGTCAAACAGGAATGATGTATTTGTACTGTTTTAATGATATCACATGTAAATAACATAAAAACAGTTTTCTCCAATCAATTTGTTGGTTATTATAATGTATGGATGAAAACATATCTGTGTGGATGTATCCAATTTTACAGATGTTATTATATATATACTAATTAGCAAACTCCTTCACACTCACAGATTGCAACTATTCATAACATGTATAATTATCTGAGCTTGGTATACAAACTGTAAATGCTTTTGATCTATTACTCACATGTTTGTATATGTGAATATTCTTTGGTTCCTCCACCTGTAGGGCTGAGCTTGACTAAGGACTAGGGTGGCAATCTTGACCCAAACCATTTCAAATGGGTCAATTTAGGTTGTTTTAAAATTCATACGGGTTGGTTTGGGTCATAGATTTTAATAAGATGGGTCAAAATGGATCACTTAAAATTCCACCTTATTTTCGGGTCAAAATGGGTCGACAAATGTAAAGAAATGGGTCCATTTGGGTTAGTGTCTTAAGGAAATTTGGCAAGCTCGGGTTGAAACGGGTTTTGGATTGGAAAGAGTTCGGTTTAGGTTTCAAGCCGACTTGAGCTTTCGCACTGGACGGGTTGGGTTTCGGTATCCTTTGTTTCTTTTTGGTCGGTTTCGGAGCACTGGACGGGTTGGGTTTCGGTTTCTTTTGCTTGTTTTTGGTTGGTTTCGGATTTGTTTTGGCTTTTTGTTTCGTCGTCTGTTTTTTCAGTTTCATTTCTGTTCTGTTTCAGTTTTTAGTTTCATTTAGATCGATTTTTCGGTTTTGATTAATTCTGTTCGTTTTTGGTTTATGTTTCGTTTTCATCGGCTTTCGGTTTCAATTCATTTCTCGTTTTTTTAAGAACGAGGACAACGGCGCAAATGTTTTAGTTTTTTTACTTTTTTCGTTTTTGATTTATATTTTGAGTTATGGTTTTTTTATTAATTTTTTTGAATTTTTTTGGGAGGGGTTTTTATGTTAATAAAAAAACCTCTCCCAAAAAAATTCAAAAAAATTAATAAAAAAATCATAACTCAAAATAGAAATAAAAAACGAAAAATGTAAAAAAACTAAAACATTTGCGACTTTACCCTCGTTCTTAAAAAAAAAAAACCGACCTGACCCGTTTTGACCCGTTCCGACTTTGACCCGTTTCGACCCTACCCAACCCATTTGCCACCCCGTAAGGACAAAAGGTATAATTTCTTCCACCTTTTTTTCTTTCTTTAGATTACGGTATTCATGTACCGTTTTTATTTCTTTTTTGTTTTGGTAAGATTAATAACATATAAAAAAATAAAAAAATAAAAGTTTTATAAAAATGCATTTAAAAGTGGTTTTCAAATAGGGATGAGCTCGGTACCGTACCGGTATCGAAAATCCCGATTACAAAAGTTGCAAATTTTTGGTACCGGTACTGAAATGTTCGGTTCGGTACATGTACTGTGCCGGTATTTAAGGTAAAATTCGTGAAATACCGGTATCCGTACATTACCAAATCGGTACCATACCGGTACCGAACCGAACATTTCGGTACCAAGGCAAATTTTTGGTACCGGTACCAAAATGTTCGGTTCGGTACCGAAGCAGTACCAAGGTTTTGAGTTTTCGGTATCAAGGTTCGGTACCGGAACCGGTTCGGTACCGGTACCAATCGGTACCATACCGATTTTTGCTCATCCCTATTTTCAAGTAATTTTATGGTTTTTATTTGAACTCTCTTAAGATAATGTTATTATTATTATATAGTATAAAGAAGAACTTTGGTGACACTCTTTAACGGTCCAGTTGGCAAAATTTGATTTTTTTTGCTTCTTAAGTGATAAATAAAACGGTTATACGCGTTGACTAACCACTATCACGCAGGAACCAACTACAATTGGGTTTTACAAACTATTGGGTGAGTTTTACCGACCTTTTTATATTAATTCTATTACTGTAACGGACGTAACCGGAACCGAGTTAATTCACCTCAACCCACCCCCACATGCTCGAGACCGACATCCCTTGGGATTTACCAACGCCTAGGATGATTGGTCACTTGGCAACGTATGATTGGGCCGAGTAATTTACTTTTTTTTTGTTTTTTTTAAATTAATAATTAATAGGTTATTTGTGTCGACTCACCGATCCAAATTCGGGATCAATAATGCTTGGGTATTACAAACAAACGGGTTTACCAACCGTTTTGTTTTAGTTCCGGTACCGTATAAATGTGAAAGAAACCGGTCGAATATCCATAGACTCACCATCTCAACGTCCGGGAACAACAACAGTCGCGCTTTATTAATGTTCGAGTTTTACCAACCGACGCCACCCATTGGTCCACCTTCATTTTGTATTTTTTTTTGTTCAGCTTTTGGTTTTAGTCCCAGTACAATAACACAAGTAACCGAAACTAACCGAATTCGCGTCCACTTACCGCCTTTTCGCTTGAGACCGACAATACTTGGGTTTTGCCTCCACCCAGGTTTAACAGACTTGTCCCGGCGCAACGCGTCTGGTAAAGTACTAGTTAATATTTAATTTGGTACAAGAAGTGTGATAACGATTATTGTTTTAAATATAACAACCCATTTGACCCATATCCGTGAAATTGAATTACCCATAACATTGGTTTCAAGTAGTTTGTGGAAGCACCAAATTAAGGTTGCATTAACTGCGGCCTTTGTTTCTTGCGATCACAATTAACCTAAACTTTTGACCAAAATAACCTTTGTATAAAATTGACATGTACTGACTAGGGGTGGTAAATGGGTTAGGTCGAAACGGGTTAGGGTCGGAATTGGTCAACTAAGAAAAGGGTTGTTTTGGTTCGGGTCGGAACGGGTTAGGGTCAAAAAGTTTGGGTCAGAACGGGTCCGGGTCGGAATGGGTCAAGGTCGGAACGGGTCGGATCGTTTTTTTTTTTAAGAACGAGGGTAAAGTCGCAAATGTTTTAGTTTTTATACATTTTTCGTTTTTTATTTATATTTTGAGTTATGATTTTTTTATTAATTTTTTTGGGAGGGGTTTTTATTAACATAAAAACCCCTCCCAAAAAAATTCAAAAAAATTAATAAAAAAATCGTAACTCAAAGTATAAATCAAAAACGAAAAATGTAAAAAAACTAAAACATTTGCGCCGTTGTCCTCGTTCTTCTTAAAAAAAACGAGAAATGAATTGAAACCGAAAGCCGACGAAAACGAAACATAAACAAAAAACAAACAGAATTAATCAAAACCGAAAAATCGATCTAAATGAAATTAAAAACTGAAACAGAACAGAAATGAAACTGAAAAACAGACAACAACGAAACAAAAAGCCGAAACAAATCCGAAACTGACCAAAAACAAGCAAAAGAAACCAAAACCCAACCCGTTCAGTGCTCCGAAACCGACCAAAAAGAAACAAAGGATACCGAAACCCAACCCGTCCAGTGCGACAGCTCATGTCGGCTTGAAACCTAAACCGAACTCGTTCCAATCCAAAACCCGTTTCAACCCGAGCTTGCCACATTTCCTTAAGACACTAACCCAAATGGACCCATTTCTTTAAATTTGTCTACCCATTTTGATCTGAAAATTAGAAGGTGGAATTTTAAGTGATCCATTTTGACCCATCTTGTTAAAATCTATGACCCAAACCAACCCATATGATTTTTAAAACAACCCAAATTGACCTATTTGAAATGGTTTGGGTCAAGATTGCCACCCCTAGTACTGACCCGTTCAACTCTTATACCAGCAGAGCCAGCTATCTCGAAATACGTTCAATCAATGTTCAAAAAAAAAAAAACAAAAACATTCAAGTCAAATTCCAAAATCTAAAACGTTCAGGCTTAAAAACTAAAACGTTCAGGCTGCAGACCAAAAACGTTTAGGCTTAAATCCTGATACATTCAAGGTTAAACCCCATCACTCAAAACTTAAAATTGATCGATTGAAGCTTCAAACTGATGATTAATTGGATCAATTTCAAGGTTAATTGATCAATTAGGTTCTTCAATTTCAATTGGAGAATTAATCAATTGACCTATGAAGAACGATCGTGACGGAAGATACCGTTCTCACGACGGTAGATGATGGTCGCGATGGTGGACTTTGATTGGAAGGAAGCGACGGTGGACGGTGGACTTTGACGGGAACGCAGAGGCGGTGGACGACGAACGAATCACGTAGTTATGTTTTAGGGTTAGCGTGGTTTTGAAATTAAGAGTTAATGGTGCGACGTACCTATTGTACGATAAAGGATTAATGTATCGGACCCTTTTCATATATAGGGTGACAATCCTAAGAGAACCTTTTGAAATTGAGAACTTTGAGAACCATTTTGGGTCATAAAAAACCTCTTAAAAATATTAAAAAATTATAAAATAAAAAAAAACAAAAATTTAAAATAGTAAAAAAACCAAAAGATTTTATTTTTATCCCGGTTTCATAAAAAAAATAAAAAATAAAAAAAACCTAATTATACACATATGTATATTTTTATTTAATCTCAATTTACATAATGTACACATATGTACATTATCATTTATCTTAATTATACATAGGTGTATAAAAAATAACATGTATAAAATTAAAAAATAAGTATTATACACATATGTATAATTTTGCAAAACCGATATATATGTTTTTATTTTTTTTTAATTTTTTATGAAAACGGGATGAAAATAAAAAATTTTGATTTTTTTGTTTTATATATTTTTTTTATTTTTCTTAAAAGAGTTTTTTTTTTTGTTCCAAAATGGTTCTCAAAGTTCTCAATTTTAAAATAGTTCTCACATAATCCCAATCCTATATATATATATATATATATATATATAAACTCATCTTTACAGAGAAAACTTAAAAACTCATAAAGAATTATTTTTAGTTAAAAATATTTCAAAATTCTGTTTTTGCTATTATTCTTATATTTTCTTACACTTCACTCGAAAAAATAAAAAAACCTCGCTGTAATGCACATACATATTACTGTGCGATACCGTTGTATTACATATGTGTATTACTATGTAATTTTAAGTTCAATAATGTTTAATTGCATGTATTCAATATTGTGTATTGTATATGTGTAGTAGTGCACATGTGCGTTACTGTTGTATTAAGCATACGTACTAATGCGTATTCGATGTGCGTATTAGTCTTATATTGCATATATATAATAGTGCGTATCAAATATGTGCAATAATGTTGTATTCTGTGCAATAATGTTGTATTCTATGCAATACAATACTTTTGCATATATGCAATGCACACTATTACACATGTGCACTACACCGACAAGATTACCGACAAGGTTTTTTTTTTGAACCAATAACAACATATAAGAATAATGGAAAAAAAGAAAACTTCAAAATTTTTTTTTAAAAAAAGTTAAAAATAGTATTTTTAGGAGTGTTTAAGTTTTCTCTTTAAGAGAAGTTTTCACTTGATCCCCCCCCCCCCCACACATATATATATATATGTATGTATGTATGTATGTATGTATGTATAGGGGTGAGTTAACATACAATAATCGCTTAACGTACATTACGTACGCAACATACTTTCAACTAAAACGTTCAAGCCAAAATCGTAACCCTAAAACATTCAAGGTTAGAAGTTTAAACGTTTAGGCAAAAAACTTAAACGTTCAAGGTCAAAAATTTAAACGCTCAGACAAAAAACTTAAACGTTCAGGCAAAAAAATTAAACATTCAAGGTTAAAAGTTTAAACGTTCAGGCTTAAATCCTGATAGGTTAAAATCCATCACTCAAAACTCAAAATTAATCGATTGAAGCTTCAAATTGATGATTAATTAGATCAATTTCTAGGTTAAATGATCAATTAGGTTCAACAATTTCAATTGGTCAAATTGATCAATCTGTGAACAACTCGTGACGGAAGAAGAAGGTGTTCACGGCGGCACCGTCGTTGGTCGCGACGGTGGAAAGTGGATGGAATCGTTGGACGTTGACGGATTGCTGAACGGTGATGGTGAAAGTGGACGGAATTGATGGGAGCAGCGGTGGACGAAGACCAGCTCGCCATTCTTGTCGCTCGCAATTCTGATTGGAGAACCCTTGATCGCTAATTGAAATTGACGTTCCACAGCCTTGCGTATGTAATGTACGATAAAGGATTATTCGTGATTGTGCATGTTGAAAGCTATGTTTGAATTATTTTCTATGCCTTAGGATAATTTAGACTCGTTTATGATCTTATATTCCTTAAGGTTACATACATTATTTATGGTCTAGGCTCGAGGATACTATTAGGCCTAGTATTAATTCCTAGATTATCCATTATTTATGGATTGAATATGATGATATGGTTGGGTTGAATGCTTGAATTAGATGTTGGTAAGTGTGTATGTGGATGCGTATGTGTCGGTAAACTGTAACCGGGTCAAACATACTTATCGGGGAAGACCCAGGGTGAGGAGGCTCGTGTTGCATGTTTATGTCCCGGCGGGTCAAATATATTACTTGGGGATGACCTGGGGTGAGGAGGCCCGCCGTCCTGCTAAACCGTGGTCGGGTCAAATATATTACTTGGGGAAGACCCGGGGTGAGGAGGCCCGTATCACATGTTTAGGCATGTTAAACCGTGACCGAGTCAAATATATTACTCGAGGATGACCCGGGGTGAGGAGACTCGTGTTGCGTGACTTTTGGTATTATTAAACTGTGACCGAGTCAAATATATTACTTGGGGATGACCCGGGATGAGGAGGCTCGTGTTGCATGATTTTGTTGGTTTTTGTTAAACTGCGGTCGGGTCAAATATATTACTCGGGGAAGACCCGGGGTGAGGAGACCCTGTTGGGTTTTAACAAGATTATCAAAGTTATAAAACTCCAATTTTATGAAAAACGCAGCGGATAAAAGATTTAAATCTTGTTAGTTCATAGTGAATAAAACCAATTTTATACATGCAAAACCCAAACCCGGATCCAAATACGAAATACATACTATCAAACAAATGCGTGTCACTATAAGTTCATGCATGTTAAACTACCTTTCAAGTAAACCAAAGAAGTATGAAGGAGATGGTGAAAAGTAGGCAAGAACTTGAATAAGTAGTTCCTCAAGGTAGTATACCCCAAGCTCCAACAACACACCTTTAGCTAGGATTTTAGCACTTGAAAAACACGTCCTTGTTCTTCTTCTCCTTTGGCCAAAATTGGAAGAGAAAGGAAGAGAGTGAGAGTGTTTTTTATTACTTGCAAAAATGTGTAATGAAAAATGAAAGAGAGATGTTGTGGTCATTCAAAGGCACCACCCAAAGTGCCAATCACAACATTTGCATGTCTCCACTCACTTGAAAATAATAATATAAAATTGAATAGAGAAAGAGAGGGGGGGGGGGGGGCGCCACCCTCATGCCCATTTCAATTTTTATATATTTTTTTTGAAACAAGTTTTAAAATGTAAAACTTATTATGTTATGTATTTTCATTTCATAGAATTATAACATAACATTTTTCAAGCAACATGCAAATTGATAAGTGTTACATATTGTTATTTAACCATCTTAAATAGCATTATGTAATGTTCTCTCTCAAAATATAAATCATCCATATGATTTATTCATTTCACAAGTATATTGTATTTAGAAACCCTTTCCAAATAACATAAGTGTTAATATTTATTTATTTATGATCATATCATATATAAACAAATATAATCGGCGTTTGTCTAGCTTGTTATTGGGTATGACCCGGATTGGATCATTACGTACTAGCCACATTAATCATAATATGTGTCTTGGGCAGACCGAGTCCAACAATCTCCCACTTGCATAAGATACATAGAAGATTGATGCAAGTAGCAAATACTGCTTAACTACGGTTTACTACCCCTAATACGCATGATGAAGTGCCATTCAATAACATCATCCCCTTCAAGTCCCTTACTTGAAATAATTTAGGTGAAACTATCATTTATCCTTTTGCCACAAATGTCATGTCAAATCCAGAGACACAGAGTGATCATTCTCTGTTGATTTAACTTTGCAGGCCTTAGACATCTTACTCTCAACGAATAAGAGGGACAAATCCCCTTTTGACTACATATGTCTTTCACAATCACTTAGTACTGTACCTGATCTTAGACTTATGTACTGTCATGTTTCAGAGCAGCGAAGAACTAAGTCAA